>NC_137456.1:277222819-277822819 GCF_964235325.1 Thermobia domestica | reverse complement strand
CTTCATTTATCTTCTTTTATTTAACAACTTTCATACGATATGCAAATTGACCCCAATTTTCATTTTAAAATTTTCAGTTGGATCCCGTCTGGGACCCTGGGAGAATTTATTTTACTTTGATACGTTGTACTTTGAAATGATGAAAGACATGTTTTTTCTGTTTTCATTTCTGTCTCAACGTTTCAGATTTTTCGGGGTTGTAATGGACCTTATAGACACACTTAAAGATTTTAATAAAAATGAGTAAGGTTCTGCTCCAAGCGGAATGCATGAGACCTCCCCAATTTTGGTAACCGGTTTTGAATTTACCTTGACCCAAGCTTTCAGGAAATATATACATCATCTCCACTTTGTGGGTTCAGGTTCAAGTACAATCCTAGTAAGTCAAAAAATAACTTCAGGCGCTTTTGGATATTGATATTTGTAATTGTAATAATAGCAATAGGACTTATACTACTACTTGGCTTTCGAGGCCTGTGAGCTTTTAGAGGAGCCAACTACTGGAAAAAATACAGGCTTATCGTAGAGACTCAAGACTTGATTTATCTTCTTTCATTTAACACCAACGTTCATACGATATGGAAGTTGATCTCCCTTTCCATTTACAAATTTTGAGTTGAACCCCGTCTGGAACCCTGTGGGAGACCCTGGGAGAATTTATTTTTCTTTGATACGTTGTACTTTGAAATGATGAAAGACACGTTTTTCTGTTTTCATATCTGTCTCACAGTTTCAGGGTTTTCGGGGTTGTAACGGACTTTATAGACACGCTTAAAGATTTTAATAAAAACGAGTAAAGTGCTGCCCCCAAGTTGAATGCATGAGACCTCTCCAATTTTGATAACCGGTTTTGATTTTACCTTGACCCAAGCTTTCTGGAAATATATATATCATCCCCACTTTGTGGGTTAAGGTTCAAATACATCCCGGATTAGATATAGCCTATTCACATCAGGTAAGTAGACAGAAACAAATGGAAAAGGAAGGGAAATGAAGGTCTTGAAAGTAAAACGCAGACAAATTTACCAGTCTTCAGAATATATTGTCTACAATGCAGTGAGCAGAGTGAGTCGGTAGGTCAGACTGAGTCAGTGGGTCGCAGTGGGTCATGATGGGTGGTGGGTTGCAGTGGGTCACAGTGGGTCACATGCTGTTGATCCACTACCCACTGACCCACTCCATCTCTGGACCAGACCTATCCACATTTTCTTTCCTATGGTTAAAATCCATTTCGAACTGTGCCTAGGGTGAAATTGAGTATGATGTCCTTCGCAAGTACTTCCTAGTGATGTGGTTTGTTTCTTGCGGTTACAATTAGCCTTTTACTTACATTTTTCCAATTACGTTGTTTTGGAAGATCCGTAAAATTTCACTACGCATTGTGGGTCATATTACCTCTGTGCGTACTCCTCCTACAAACTACAAACTTAAGTATTCGACTAAACATTGCGGTATTCACTACCGATTCCTACTGCTTTTACAGTAGTCTATTCTTGGCCAGAAGAAATTTTAGGTCTTGTGCCATTTATGATTTGTGCAACTAGTTGATTTTTACATCTTGTTCCATTTAGGGCTAGTGCCATTGTATTGTGCCGTGCTGTGCAGTCCATTGTACAGTTTAAGTATTGTATCTTTTAAGGTTAATGCCGCATCCCCTTAGGAAATTAACCCGCCAAATAGGGACCGTAGCAGGGAAGACGTTAATAACTAGAATGTGACAACTTTTAACGCCGCAAATACCGGTAAGTTGGAAATGAAGACGAAGTGAATGTGAGACACAGTTTAGCATCTCGAAATTCTTTTTTCTACAAAGAACAGATAATTTCTTAAGTTTTGTTCGGGATTTTTCAAAAAACTTTTAACAATCTTAGTGCATATTCTACCTTTTTCCTTCCTGTATTGTGCTAGAACTTTCATTAGAGTAATTTACAGTAAAATAATATGCGTCGTGTATAACCCTCCCCTTATTCCGTGAAACTTAACATTTTTGTACTTCGTCATCTTCTCAGTCCACATCAGGTCGAGTGTCGAGTTTGCGAATTTGTACTATATATATGTATGTATGTATGTCTTATTTTGTATAATGTATATGCATGTATGTATAATATCTTCAATCTCGTATAGAGATTAAAGATAACGTTAATACGTCAATTCATGTTCATATGAGTGAGGACTCAGTTGATGGTCAAACATATATGAAACTGTTTATTTCATTAGAACCAACTTACAAAACAATATGAAACAAATTAGTAAGCCCTTTTCGTATTCGTAAAGTAAAGAATCGTGTAGTGAAGTTCTGAAAAGCCTCTGGACAAAACCGGTAACTTGGCACGACTTCAGCAAAGGAAAATGAACATGGAATGTAATGAGTCTTTCTAGGACAGAGGCATTACAATCGGTAACAATAGACTTGGAAGAAAATAGATTTGGTAGGAGTACAGGCAGACGCGGATCTACGTAGATGGTAAAAACTGAGGGGGGGGGGCTATGGTAAGTATAACATGTTATCATGTATTCTATAAACTTTCAAAAATATATAAATTATAGCTTAAATTATTTTTGTTACTCAGAAAACTGGGGGACGTAGGCCCCCGGCCCCGGGCTAATTTCGCTGCTTACTACAATGGGAATTCCCGTTCCGTCTAAAGAATAGATTAGGTAAAAAATGTGATACAAAGTGCTGGAGAATCATGAGGCAGAACGGAAAGGAACTGTGCTTTTCCCTGTTTTTCTCAGATTGTTCCTTGGTTGATTGGGAGTTTAGCATCGCTTTCAGCAGCTAAGTTATATGAGACGTGGACCTACAGGTTAACCCTCGGATAACCATGATAGTTTTTAACTTTAGATTCTCAACAGTGACAGAGGTGTACCCCATACAAATTTTTGCAATTAGCAACATCCTTATTTGTACCATCTTTAATATTGGTATATTAGTTTATGTTGGGTTGTGTTTTGTTAGGTTATGTTGGTTTTGTTAGTGAGGATTAGTTTAGGGTAAGTTTAGGTAGGTTAGGTTAGCAAAATGGAATTTTGTTTATACGCTGTAGAACTGTAGAAATTAATTTCGTAATATTTTTGTGGCAGGAAAGGTTGCAATATTGCAATATGAATGCAATACTGCAATGATATATTGCAATAATCTCTAATATTACCTATTCTTTATTTTGCTCTCTACAATAATAAAACACAACAGTAAAATACTTGTAACAAATATTGTAATATAGATACACAACGGGGGTACCCCAGTGTAGTTTTTAGCCACATACGTAAGCAGATCACCTTATAACATAATTTTTATTTAGGAAATAGGTTTCCTTACAGTCCGGCCCACAATGTAAAGAACGTTAGTCAACTTTGGGTTTCTGTGACATAAAATATATATATATATATATATATATATATATAAAAGAAAGAAAAACACATTCATGGAGTACATTTGTATCCCGTTGGGTATCCGAGGGTTAATGTGGAATCCGTACTATATGAGCTCCCGGTAGAAATCAAGCCCCGCTCTCCTGCACTTTTCTCAGATTGTAAAACCGTGCTGCTACGTCATACATCGGTCAGTTGGAATTATCGATCTACAATCATAGTAATCACACTTTTAATTCTATACAAGAAATATTTGTTTTTAAATCTTGAGGAAAGCAATAAAGCTTTCGAGATGCTTCTAATTTTGATACTATTTATTAAGCTTCACACCAAGACACTCTTAAACACGCGATGTAATTACAAATGTATATTGCTCAAATTCATTCAATTGACATAAGAAGCATAACAGAGACAGACGATTTTTCTCTATTTTATCCAGTTTTTCACACAATAAAGGAAGATGAAAAATCGTCTTAATTTAGTAAGCAGAAGAAACAAGTTGTGCATACTTTTATTTTCGTAATGAGGCAGTATTGCCACATTTGGTACAATTGTACCAGATTCAGCCCTTTTTGTCATTCATCGGCCCCTTGGTACCACGCTGGCATTTTCAGCCCCTTTTGTGAAAAAATTGGTACAATTCCATCCAATTCAGCACTATTTCATAAATACATATCACATTTTAAAAAGTGCCAGTAAAATATTTCCTACATCTCAAGTTATTCATACTGTGTGTTGCATTCTTTAAAAATGCTGTTGAACATTCATTCTGCGATATTGCACCGCACGCTAAGAACTTTGTGTGGAAAATTCGAAATTCGAACTATACCGGGAAACAAATTATGCTAGATGGGTGCATCCACGCCGTGCATGAAGGAGACGAGAAAGAAGCAGTGTGGTGGAAATTTTAGCTCGAAATCTTAAAAGAAAAAGTACACACACACACACACGTTTAATCAAGTATTGCTTATTCCGAAGAAGACCAGCGTGTGCTCAAGTAAGTCTAAAATTTATGTGTCGTTGCAAACTTTCTACACCAAAACGATAATAGCACCAGTGCCGTGCCGTGGAAAATCATCGCTTGGGGCGAGAATATACGATGGCGCCCCCGTACATATGAGTGAGGTTGACCACCATAGTTGACGCGATGCGTAATAAAATTTACGAAAACTGCTTTTTCCTTGATTTTGAACACTTTTTATTACTTTTTCCGTCCATTATATATATATATATATATACTTTTTACCTTCCGAAATTTGCGCCCCTTACTTCGGCGCCCGGGGCCGTCGCTCAGTTCCTCCCCTCCAACCGCACGATACTGAATAGCACGAAAAAATACATTGACATAGTTGCCGGCTTACAGGGCTAAGTTGTTTACTAGTGACGCCATATTGACGAATATGAAGATACCTGAACATTTCTGCGTTTTATAGATCTATATTGACGCGTTGTAATAAACTTTATATATAGGCCTAAAGTTAGATCAGGGATGATCGTACGTAGGCTAAATATTTTACTTTTTGACAAAAAAATGAATTCAGCCCTTTTTGTTTCAATTTGGTACTGTTTTTCAGCCCACTCCAGAGCCAGGACTGTGGCAACACTGTAATGAGGTTTCATTTAGGTTTGTTTCGCTTAGCAACATGTGATGGTAGCGAAAAATTCCAAAACTAGTTCAATAACATAAAGATGTACTTCAAGGTATAGAGAGCAGACTACTTCCTGACTTAATATGCCGAATCAAGTTGTTCATTAAGACTACAATGTGCACGGGCATGTTTACTTAGCTGCAAACAGTATGGATTGCAAATTAGAACGGAGAGGTAACCGGATTCTGAGTCAAGCTAGGAACATTTTAAACGAAAATCTTTCCAATGATATAGAAGGATTATGATTAGGGATTGGATTTATATGCGCTGAAAAAAAACGAAAATTTGTACACAATTATGGACTAAAATAGTTAGAAAATATGCACTATAAATTAAATAACATACACTAAAGGAGGTTTTCTATCATCTCAGATACGCTAATTTACAGTCTTTATTGTACGTAAAATAAATTTCCACACTGTATCACTAGGAGCTTATCAAGATATTCTGGAGTCAAATTTTATCTATTGCCTCCTAAAATAAGTTGATAGGCCAAAAATGATCTTTCAACTTCAACTGAAATGTCTGGGCAATATATTTGCATAATAATACAGAGACTTCCAAACATTCATCCCGCAAAGATTTAAGACCTCACAAATATCCCACACAGGTTGATTGACACGAACTTTGACATGAACTAAACACCTTATTCAACGTTAATTTAACCTTTCTTCCAGTTTTACCCGGAGCACATCTTAAATATTTTGTTTTCTTAACAAGAGTGACTCGTTGAAGGACTCCAGATAGAGCTTGTGTTTCCAGGTAATGAATTATTTCAACAATAGCCAAAAATAAATAAATAAATAAAATAAGTAAAAAATGTATGTGAATGAAGTTAATATAATGATGCTAGAAAAGAGTATTTGCATTACTCAGAGGATAGGAGAGATAATTTCTTTATGAATGGCCAATCAGTGTCGCACGCAAGAACAAGTTTCAGGGTTTTAATCAATCTCTTTTAAGCAAGATACAGTAGAAAAATAGATTTAGATGTATATATGAAAATCACGCGTATCCTGAAAGGATATCAGATTGGATGCTAAAACTTTCTCCTCTTGACAAAGTTTTGCGTACGCTACTGTAATGAATACACAGAAAATTACCAATACAAGACAAAGAATATTAAAATAATTCTCAACTTTAAATATATATACAAATGTGCGAATATTCACTAACCTTCAAAATATTCACTTACATATGTGCATATGCAATATTCTTTTAAAACTCTGAGTCAAACTTATGTCCATGAAAGAATGAGGCATGCAGATGTTTTAAATGGCATTCGTGCTTCAAGAATGGCAAAAAAGAGATGTCAGAAGGAACAACACTTGGAAAAACTGTAAAAATAGGAAAAATGCATGAGAATCATCAGAATAGTAATTCAGAAATTCCTGGCAGAATTGATATTTAACATGATCATGCATTTCTATCATGAGCTTTAATTAGTTTTTCTAGTATGACAGTTTCAAGTAATTATATAATACAAGCTGTATAAAAATTCTATAGACAATACGCACATCAAATATTAAAAATAACAAGCGACAAAATGTTAAACAAAATAGTATATTACAAAACTATTATCTAATATAAATACAATAAAGAGTTTGTGTGTTTGTCTGTCTGTTTGTTTGTATGAGGCTTGGGGATCAGAAGAGTCGACGCAAAGTTACCATATTTTGATCAGGGGTACCTTGGTCCAGGCCCCAGATCAAGACGAGGCGTTTTTTTGAAAATTCGAACCAGGAGGGTCTTAGGGGGGGTGTCTACCGTGACATGTACAACCATTAAAAGAGACCGATATTAGCGTCGAATTCATAGTTTTCGCGGTCGCTGAGATCAATGGCAAAACTCCGATCGCATTCATCCCATTCAGCTGCGGGCCTGGAGTAATGATGGGCAGTGGGAATATTCCCGGTGGGGAGGAATTTTAAAAATGGGAATATTCCAGGGTTTTTCCCTGAACTATAAATTCCCGGGAAGGAATTTATTTCCATTTCTTTACTTTATCTTCCAAATTATAAGAACTATATGAGTAATTACTTTATTTTAATATATTATGACTTACTTCTAGGTTTTAAAGAATTTGGAGGTTAAAAAATTTAAAATTCTTTGACAGTACTTTATATAACTAATAATATGATTTTTTTAAGTTCCATTTCCATTTGCACTAAAAAGTAGAGTAATTGTTTAGTATTGGGGGCCAAAACTAGCAAAAAGTAGGATGATTTACGGAAGAAATGAGTTGATAGTAGTGTTCAAGTAGTCAAGAAAGTATCGAACAATTTTTTTAGGGCAGTAGGGGGATTTGTACAAACCTTAAAAGTAAGTCGAAGTTATTTATGTGAGAAAAGAAAGTGAATTGTTGGTAACGAAGATACAAAACAACGAGCCCTGCGGGGCTCTAACCCGCCTTCACTTGCTAACGCTCGCTCGGCAATTCTGTCTAAATTTAATGTTGGTAACGTAATTTAACACATGAAACCACAAAACAACCGCATCGGAATAGAATATCACAAAAACGTAGGTTCAAAATCTGACCCGCCAAAGCTAAACAATCGCCAAAAGTAGCAAAGTACTAATTTAAATAGAAATGAAGTAGGCCTACTATTAATAAACCCTGAATCACCGTCAGTAATAGACGTCAGTCTGTCTCCTCTCTCTGACTCGAATTTTTGAAGAGGTACTCGAACTTCTTTTACATGTGAATTAACGCAAGGAATTTCGAGAAATGGGCAGAAAGCAAAGTCGTGTGTGGCAATGTTACATGCAAAATTAAAAAGACAGGAAAGTATCTTGCAAATATTGTGAACATACATATTTATGCGCAAATGTTGACAAAATGGTGGGACCTGTGGTTCTGACAGTTACCCAACCTAATTTGTTTATAACATTTAAAAATTTAATATGTTTATAATATCAGTAGTAGAAGTTTAGAAAATCCACTAACATGTAAATTTAAGCTGTTTAACGGTTTAAAAGTATGTGAACTTACTATACCATTTTTGAAAAATATTTACTTTTATAGAACATATTGTAAATAAATATCCATTTATGCGTACTCTCTAAATATAATAAAATATTAATAAAATAACATAACATCGTTCAGAATATACATTGTAAAGACTCTTCTGGAGAGAACAGTAATAATATACTGTGATATAAAAATGAATTTAACTTTGAAATCATAATATAGTAATAGAATGCAATTTTCTTTGTGATTGTACATAAATTCCCGGAAAATTCCCATTTTTGGGAATCTTCCCAGGGAAAATTCCATAAAAATATCTTCCTGGGAATTTACTCATCACTAGCCTGGAGGCACCGGGTGGAGAGAGAACCGAAACATGTAACAATTACCCAAAATGACCGATACTAGTGTCAAATCCGTAGTTTTCACGGTCGCTAAGAGCAATTGTGACACTTCCATTAGTGATGACTTGCAAATTCAACTACTATTGTATGCGGGGCTGGGGTTACCTGCGGAGTTGGGGTTAGCGAGACTTGAAATAATAATCCAAAATGACCGATATTAGTGTCAAATCCATAGTTTTCGAAGTCGCTGAGCTCAATGGTGAAACTCAAGATTCCATTTACTTTGAAATTTATCCGCCATTAGCTAAGGAACGGGATCATAGGGTCATCGAGTAATGTAAAAATAATCCAAAATATCCAATGTTAGTGTCAAATTCACAGTTTTCGCGGTCGCTGAGATGTGTTAGCGTTAACTTTGAAATAAAGCGTCCATCGGCTGGGAATCAGGAGGTTTCAGGAGGCGTTTACGGGACATGTAAAAGTAGTAGAAAATGACCGATATTAGTGTTGAATTCATAGTTTTGGATGTCCCCCGAGATCAATGGCATTAACTTCTAAATTCATCTCATTCGGCTGCGTTCCGGGGGAAACTTGCTGGGGGGATTCCTAGACATAAAAATACTCCAAATTGACCGATATTAGCGTCAAATCAATAGTTTTCGCAGTTCCTAAGATCAATGGTGACACTTCCATTAACGATGACTTTCATTGTATGCGGGCCGGGGGTCACTTGCGGGGGGTTGTTACCGAGACATATAAAAGTAGAGCAAATGACCGATATTTTTTCTTTCGTAGTTCAATTTGTTTACATAGATATTTTTCTGACCCTTCGAAGAATGGGTATATCAGCTAGTCTTAAATAAAGCATAGTGATGCAGGTGAATGGGATCTGAGTCTGCACCTGAATAATACATAAAATGTCAATCGAACTTAAAATGCAAGAAAGGAAAGCACTTCAACTTTACCTCCTGTAATTCCCTGAAGTATTGTGGACTCGTAAAGATATACTATTTTTTACAAATGGTATTAGTGTCACTTTAAAAGAAATCAATCAACCAACAATAGACATAATCTGCTACTGAACACTTCTCATATTTTCTTATACAGTGTATATTTTAATAATAAAAAAAAAAACTTCACCAAGAAAATAAAACTATCAACTTGCAACGGACAACATACATTTTAACGTCACAAATAATGGTTTCTCTCACTATTAGGAAAATGACGTATGGAATTTTCCTTCAATGGTGTCATATTTTTATCGCTTTTACGAATATTGTGCATGAGAATTTGCCCTGAATGATGCCATTTTGTTCATAGTTTTTACGAAACTATTTACGAGAATTTACTCTAAATTATGTTATTTTTTTCGTCGCTTTTACGAAAATTATGCTTGAGAACTTATCTTGAATTATGCCATTTTGTTTATCACTTTTACGACAATTATGCATGAAAATTTATCTTTAATGATGTCATTTTGTTCATCGTTTTTACGAAAATTATTGACCAGAATTTGCCTTGTATTATGTCATTTTGTTCAACGCTTTAAGAAAATTATACTTTGAATTATATAAGATTTTACTTTGAATTATATCATTTTATTAATCGGTTTTACGAAAATTATGTACACTCATGTCCAAAATGATTGTCGCACATCTATTACTGTCTTCTTGTAAGAATATAATTTGATAATGATTTTGCAGGGTACTTTTAATACTGATACTATGTGTATAATCGTGAAATGTATATCTGTGGTAAATTTCATGGGAAAAGTACGTAATTATATGATAAATACGAAAATTAGAATGAGTAAAACAAAATGTTGCTTAAATGGACAAGAAAGTTTTATTTTCGTTTTACTGTTCTTATTTACTGCTCTTTTGACATGAACTTTGCCACATACATGTCTTTGGTGATTATACACATACTAAAATTATAAGAAATACCGGGCGAAATCGTTATCAAATTATATTCCTACAACAACATATTTATAGACATGCGACATAATTTTGGACATGAGTGTACAAGAATTTACCTTCAATGGTGTTATTTTGTTCATTGCTTTTACGAAATTTATGTAGGAGAATTTACCTTCAACGATATAATTTTGTTCAGCGCTTTTACGAAAATTATGTATCAGAATTTACCTTCATGATGCCATTTAGTTCATTGCTTTTCCGAAAATTATGCACGAGAATTCACCTTAAATGATATCGTTTGGTTCATCGCTTTTACGGAAATTATGTACGAGAATTTACTTTGAACTATGTCATTTGATTCGTGTCTTTTGCGAAAATTATGTACATGAATTTATCTTCAATGATGCCATTTGGTCCATTGCTTTTACGAAAATTATGCATGAGAATTTACCTTCAGTGATGTCATTTGGTTCATCGCTTTTACGGAAATTATTCATCAGAATTTACCTTCAATGATGCAATTTGGTTCATCGCTTTTATTAAAATTATGCATGAGATTTTACCTTCAATGCTGTCTTCTCATTCATCTCGATTTCATTTATCGACTGATACGTGTGCTATCTTTGAGTAATATTACAGTAAAAGAAAAAAAAAGATAAAAATAAAATAAAGTTGAAAAGTACAACATACGTAATTTTAGGCCATACATCATTAATCATACTGTATATTGTTGTCTTCGTGGTGTCCTAGTGAAACGCTTAATTAGTGTATAATTCAGTGTATCAGTTTCAACCTAATATGACTTGATTTTCGTACAGGATATATTTTTAGATTTGCAATATATAAACTTATTATCGATTTTCTCGAAAATTACAAATGAAGATTTAGACTCACCTATATAATTTTTTTCAGGTCAATGAAATCTATCGATTATTTATATGTTTTATTTTGACATGTTTTCCTTTCTCGTTAGACGCAAATATTCTAGAATCACAGGTGGCGCCACAGTGGGTGCAGTGTGTGCACCTGCACCCATATTAACTTCGATTTTCAGATTTCCTACACCAATCCTTTCTATTTTGTATTATTCTTGTTTCCTATTTTTGGATATATTTGAGTGACTTCTTAAGTCTCTCATAAGTTACTTGCTTTCATACCATGTTTTTCAATTTTTTTCTTTTTTTGAGTAAAACTTAGGGATTATTTTTAAGATCTTAAGGCTCAATAGTGCAGAGCGTTCTGGCAACAATGTTAGGATGTGTTGTCCCATCCTAGCCTGCATCCACATTACCAAAATCCTGGCGCCGCCTATGTCTAGAATAAACAGTACTTACTGTGCGATTGTTTCATGAATACGGAATTTTACTTTTTTAAACGTAACTAATACTCGTAATTGGGACTCCGTTTTGTAATTTTCCAATAAATAAATAATAAAAATAAATAAAATAAAATAATCTTTGCTTCTTCCAAGCCCATTTCATCATTAACTTCTCTTGTAACTCAGAACATATAAATAAAGTCATGTTTTTTATAGCATAGCTCAGAAAATTGAATTTATTGCAGGAACATACACTGTAAAGATACACTGTAAAGTTTCTAATTTCTTACTTCTGCACAAAAATGTTATAAATTTCTGTGATTAGTTTCCAGATGAACTAAACTTTAGATTCTTGCATTTGTAACTGCCAGTTCCGTTACTGAAGATTTCTCTTTGTGTTGCAATCTCCCACATGATGATATGTTAATGTTTCTTGTTAATGTCACTTAAAATTTATATATTTCACTTTATATATTTATTTCTATTCAATTGCCCTACGTTATTCTGCAGTTGTTTCTAATAATCTATTGCTTTGAGTACAAGGTTCACGTATTTACCTTGTCATATTTTAACTACATCCTAAACTACATATGCATTTTGAACTATTCAAATGATGGATATTAAGGAGTTCTAACCACCTATCTCATACAAAAATCTGATTATTCTGTAATTTTTTATCCACGTTTTCTTGTTTTAGAAAAGACACGAACATTTTGGTGTTGGAAATCAGATTGATATGTCCAAATGTTGCTACATATTAAAGTGTTACGTTAGTAAAAGTTATGAGTATGTGTGTCACTGTTAGTAGTACAGGGTGGTTGTAAATTCAATATATATTTTTAATTTAGATTATCATAGAAACCATCATCAGCTGGAGCTGACGTGTAATAATGTTTACTAATGTGACCTTTACCATTTATGATTCCAGAAGTTGATCCAGTGAAAACCGCAAAATGGCTGGTGTATACAGTGTAGAGGAGAGAGCTAAGATTGCTGCCAGGTATGAAGTTTGACCACTGGTATGCTGCCGGGAACCGACAGAATGGCCTGCACGCAGCCCCGATCTAACCCCGTGCGTCTTCTTCCTTTGAGGTTGGCCTAAAGAACAACTGTATAAGTTAAAACTAACACTTTAACAGAGTGTATAAATTAAAACTAACAAGACTAATACATGAGATAATAACTGCCTTGAACAAAATATCCGTGAAGTGTTTGTAAATGTTCTAGTTGAGATGCTAAGAAGAGCCGTGGATTATGTTCCTAAATGATTCCAGAAATGGGTGGAAAATGCCTGTGCATACGTTGAAATGTAACTTAACCAAATGGTACACCCTAATAATGTATTCAATGGAAATTAGACTGTGAAAGGTTGAATATTTTAAAACTGTGTTTTAAAATATTCATTGTCACAAATAGGCACTGATTTTTCAACCACCTTATATATCTACGTACAATTATTATGCGAGATTTATAGAGCGTTTGTTACCTCTAGGACATACACATGTAAACAATCTGATCATCAGAATTACCAATTATTGGCAATATATATATACAGTAGAGCGTCGATTATACGAAGTAATTGGGGGACATGGGTGTTCGGAAAACTGGTTTGTTCGGATAATCGAACTGTACATGTTTATTTGCCATGCGCGGAGCGGCACGCCTCAACTCTAAGCTGGCGCAGCTGTTGCTGTGAACAGCTTTGATACTGCCGCTACTTCTACAGCCAGTGCCAAACCGACAGAAGTGTGCTGATTGTTGAAACACAGCGACTAGCGGCTTGGCCGGTCAGCAGCGCCTTATGAAGGCCCCATTAGAAGCAATGTTCCGCCAGCGGTGGCTCAGTGCGGCGACTACTGTGGGAAACTTGGTTTGGGAGTGAGGGGGATGATGGACGGTAGGGTGGGAGAGTAACAGGTGCGAGCGAGTACACAGTTCGGTTAAACGGTCGTTCGGTTGACCGACGTTCGGATAATCTACGCTCTACTGTATATAGATATACGCATTAGGATTTACACTTAAACTATCACTTTGTTATACTAGATGTGATTTATCAACTGCAGGACAAGTTGAAAAGATGGACTCGATTTCAGAAATTTACCCTGTCAAACCTAATAAACACATGTTATCATGAGATATACGCTTCGAAAGGTTAACGTTTTCAAAGTTCATTTTCCACGCAAGTTTTCCACTTTCTACCGCTAAGAGTCAGCAGTGAGCATGAAACAATTTGCTGATGTTGAACGCAACATGTTAAAAAAAAAAGTTTGGCAGGTGATATTGGCTTGATGCGTGACGTGTTTACGAAAGGTGCTCACATAGAACACGTGATATATTTGAAGAAAAATTTTCAGTTTACCTTTCTTAGCACATGTCTCACAAAAATATTTGTTTATTCAATTTTGAGAGAATAAGTTTCTGAAATTGAGTTCATCATTTTGACATGCCATGTATACGTATCATCTCTGAACAATATATTAGTTAAATATAAATTAAAGAGATGTGATTTAAATTTTATGTAATATTTCCTTAACCATACTACGTACTGTGATCTTTCTAGGGAAGTCATGAAGTGGTACGCTGGGATCTGCATGTGTTATATATCGTTGGAAAGGTCACATCGAGCATACTGCATATGTGAAATATCTTTCTTGAATGGGGCTTGTAGGGGGCGTGGCGGCCATTAACACATCAGAACAAGGCTCGCTCCGAAACACCAGAAAACGTGAATAAAATAAGAAGCTATGACGTAATTGTTTTGAGACGTGGTATATATAGGTTTGAAAGGTAACTGAATACAAATCTGATATCAAATGTTTACAAATTAAAATGGCAGATCCAACATGCGGACACAAATTACAAAGGAACATGCTATTCGACGTCGCTGTGTATGAATCAGATGCTAAAAGTGTAAAATTCAATATGGTGGACAAAACGTAAAACACTGCTGGAACAGAAAGTAGAGGTTTTGGTGGTCGCGGTATACGAATTCAATGTTAAAAGTGCAAAATGCAATATAACGCATCTAATATGCTGGGCAAAAGGTGCAAAAGTACAGAATGGACGTATGAGTATCGAGACGAGCCTGGGCTCCGTCTCGATCTTCTCTCGATTTGAAAAAGCACACAAGATCTAAATTACTCTCGGTATCAGTACCATCCCTACTACGGAGAGTGGACATTTATCATACATATTGCTCACAAGTGTACACGAAATAATGTGAAACCAGAAAGACAGTTATGGAAGCATAACGATATTTTAATCGCTTACTTTTCACTGTCATTATTCGAATCTTCAGATGGTATATGAAAATAATTGCAACATACTCTACAGAGGCCATTCAAGAGAGATATTACAGATGTGAAGAGTAGTCGATGCAGCTTTTCAACGATATCTAACACATGCTGGGCCCTGCGTATCTCTCCGTTGGCGGGGGAGGGAGTTGGTAGTAAAATAATTATTGCCTATGATTGCAATCTGTTCATATCATAAAACTTTCATGTGCAGTACAAAACCTGCTCTGCATTCTGTGCCTCAATTTTGGTATGATTGTATGGCAAAATACGTTCCCTGTTTATTGTAAAACATCATCTACTTGCCCCCTTATGCACTATAGGTATTTGTCTACTACATGTGTAATAATAACATATGACCGTTCTGTACATATCTTTTTTGCATTTTTCGTCCGATACATTCGATCCGTCATATTGCATTTTGTACGTTTAACATTGAATTCGTATTCATCGACCACAAAAACCTCTATCTACCTGCTTTCAGTTCCATTGTAGTATTTTACTTTTGTCTACCTTGGATCCGCTATTTTGAATTTTACAATTTTAGCATCTGATTCATAAACAGCGACGTTGAATATCTCCATATGCCTGATTTCAGATACATCGCATGTTTCTTTGTAATTTGTGTCCGCCATGCCGGATCCGTCATTTTGATTTGTAAACATTTGATGTCAGATTCATATTTAGCTACCTTTCAAACCTATATATACCACGTCTCAAGACAATTACGTCATAGCTTCTTATTTTATCCACTTTTTTTTTTTTTTTTCGGAGCGAGCCTTGTTCTGATCTTTAAATGGTCGCCACGGCCCCTACAGGCTACATTCAAGCGAGATATTTTACATGTGAAGTATACTTAGTGTCACCTTTCCACAGATCCTCGCGTACCACTGCATGTACTTCCCTAGTTAGTAGTGTCAGAATAAATAACTTAAATAGGCTTCACTAGGCTTATAAAGAATTTCACTAGGTGAAACTATACGAAAAGATTTCACCTTTAAACGTGGCGTGGGTTTTGTTCAGCGTCGACATTAAGTTTACGAAATTATTAGGTTTCTTCAATTTTCTCGAAAACCACACATGAGCTATTACGCTCAAGCATTAGTGTTGTCAACGGGTCGAGCGGCTCGGCTCATGGCTCAGCCACTACCGAGCCGAACCGAGAAGTGAGCCGAGCCAACAGCTCACCGAACCGAGTCGGCTTGAGCCCTTGGCTCAGTTGGGAGGAACCGAGCCGAGCTGATGGCTCAACCCAATCCAGCCGAGCCGTTGGCTCATTCCAAGCAAGCCGGCTCGAGCCAATGGCTCACCTGAGCTGAGCCGAACCGAGCCGGTAGCTCATCACAATCGAGCCGGCTCGAGCTGTTGGTTCAATTGAGCCGAGCCGGTTGACATAACTATCAACCATATGATTGTGTTCTGCTCACTGAGATCTATCAATCGGTAGATCTCTAATATTTGGACATTTTTATTCGTTAAACGCTAACATAATTTTAAAATGTTATTGGAGTTGCCTGGGAACTCGTTACTAAAATACATAATTCGATCCTCTGTATACTCTAAAAGTTAAGAGCGTGCTTAATTTAATACTTCCATTGTCTAATTGTCCTAACAATAAATAGCAAAATTCATTCATGCTCAATATTATCACTCTGTATTTTGAAATAATTTAATTGGAATAATACAGTTTAAGTTGTAATATACAGTGTATTACTGTGAAAATACACAAATGCTCAAGTCTAAATATGTTTACAGCCAAAGGTGTTATGAAATATGGGATCTGCCCATGTGTATCTTCATCTTATTAGCTCAATGAAGACAAAAAACAACGGAGTATCGACACCTGTGATTGCCTATTCTCGTTTTTTCCATGAATATTGGCTCAAAACATAGCAATCTTATTGGACGAAGCGGGAAGCGCAGGGGTGGTGAAGGTGTAATGTTTGGCTTAACAATTTTCTTTTATACGTCCTCTATTTTATAATATACTTGGTTACAGCCATTTTTCTATTTTAAAATAATTAAATTTAAACAAAGTAGTTTTAAGTTGCAATTAAATCGTGACAATAGTTTTAAATCGGCAAATTGGCATCAGGCAGGTAGGTTGTGACGTGTACCTATTAGCTTACTGTGTACTACAACTAAATTACTTGATAATTAGCGTTACTCATAGACTGAAATGTTTTTGTTATATAAATAGGATTTTATTTTTTCTGGATTGAATTATTTCTACAGACTCACAATTCCATAGATCTGTTATGTAAAATAGAGAGTCCTGTGGCTATCTTTGCATTGCAATGAAAGTGAAGTTGTAACATTTGATGTATAAATATTAGAATATTGAATGCGTTCATTATTCACAGTCTTATAAACAAACAAATCATGTTAAACTGGTGGAAATGAGAGACCGATATGGTATCTTATGAGCTTTATCTTATTTATATTAGAATATTGAATGCGTTCATTATTCACAGTCTTATAAACAAACAAATCATGTTAAACTGGTGGAAATGAGAGACCGATATGGTATCTTATGAGCTTTATCTTATTTATATTAGAATATTGAATGCGTTCATTATTCACAGTCTTATAAACAAACAAATCATGTTAAACTGGTGGAAATGAGAGACCGATATGGTATCTTATGAGCTTTATCTTATTTATATTAGAATATTGAATGCGTTCATTATTCAGTCTTATAAACAAACAAATCATGTTAAACTGGTGGAAATGAGAGACCGATATGGTATCTTATGAGCTTTATCTTATTTATATTAGAATATTGAATGCGTTCATTATTCACAGTCTTATAAACAAACAAATCATGTTAAACTGGTGGAAATGAGAGACCGATATGGTATCTTATGAGCTTTATCTTATTTATATTAGAATATTGAATGCGTTCATTATTCACAGTCTTATAAACAAACAAATCATGTTAAACTGGTGGAAATGAGAGACCGATATGGTATCTTATGAGCTTTATCTTATTTATATTAGAATATTGAATGCGTTCATTATTCACAGTCTTATAAACAAACAAATCATGTTAAACTGGTGGAAATGAGAGACCGATATGGTATCTTATGAGCTTTATCTTATTTATAGTACTAAAATATGTCAGTGTATAAGTTAATACTGTATCCTGCAATGTTATACAACTTTACTCAACTTACTTCTAATGCTGGTTGCAAAAAGACAAAGCGTGTGTAATAAGGATACCTTGTAATGAACGAGAAGCGTCTTACGTTCAGTTGCACCAACCGAGTATTAATCCGTGGATAGGGATAAAACTAAAGTTAATTGTCGAACTGAGGATAGTGTGTTGCGCTAACACTGTTTCGAAGATTGTTTCAATAAATCATCAGATTAAGGTAAGTTATCGAGAATGGGACATTAATCCGTGATTAATGTTTTGTAGGGAATCACAGCTGTAAATTAGTTGCTATTATGGTTATTTTAATCGTCTCTAAAGCAAGAAAGAATGATAGGGTATATTTGCACTACTATCATTAATCGCAATGAAACGATTAAAGTACCAAATTTGCATTAATTATTATAACATTTATTTCATTAACTAGTTTATGTCTTTATCGTAGTTTTTCAATTGAAGAAGTTAGGTATACAGGTGGCCATCTAGGTGACGGACACAGTAGTTTAATTTGGATATTATGATAGAAAGTCCTTATATCCATCTTAAACACAAACTAAATTCAACGATCTTTCAAGGCTGTCTATAATCTTTATTATAAATTAACTAGAATTGTTACAGTTTCGGAAGTATATCACTTCCTTTTTTTGACTACTACTCCAACTCTTTATAATGTTGCTTTATTGGAGTTGAATATGTTCTTTTATATTAAATACTGAACGACTAAGCGTGAAAATAAAATAAATTATCCGGAGCAGTAAATCAGAACAGTTAACTCTGTATGCCATAAAGTAGAATTTCTCCCATTGTTGCACTCAGGGTCGGATTAACTCATCTGGACCGGGGGTAGAAAATATATGTGGCCCCTGCTGACC
The DNA here is from genome assembly GCF_964235325.1 of Thermobia domestica. Classification (NCBI taxonomy): domain Eukaryota; kingdom Metazoa; phylum Arthropoda; class Insecta; order Zygentoma; family Lepismatidae; genus Thermobia; species Thermobia domestica. The sequence goes on along the minus strand of NC_137456.1, from coordinate 277,803,930 downwards.
TAGAATAATTTCTGTGAAAGTACAGTAGGAATGTTATGTTCGGTAGTTTTGGTATGCTTTATCTTATGAAGATGATTGTATCTTGTATGATTCTTTTTAGACAGACAGCTGAGATTTTGATGAGAGTGGAGGCTCCCATTCACCTGGTGGCCTGGGGCTAAAACCTCTCTAATTCCCTCCCTTAATCCAGCCCTGGTTGCACTAAATTTGCTGGCACGTTCTACAAATTTTACCCAGATTTTATAAACAATATTCCTTACTGGTGAAGTGTTAACCGAAAACAGAAAACTGAAAACTATCGTGCTTTCAACAAGGAGTAGGCAGTAACATGTTTTAAACCACCTTATCTAATTACCTAATGTGTATAGTTAGCATTAAAAAAATGGTGCAGATTTTTTGTGCGTGTCCACATATTTGTGAAATTTATAGAACAAATTTGTAATAATATTTTAATATACCATTGTGTAAATAATCTAAATATATTGTGATACTACATATGCGAAGCATATCTACGTAGAAATACATTAATGAAATCTTAATCTGTTAAGCAGCAATTCTCCTATAACGTAACCAATAATTAGAGTATACGAACTAAAATGAAATAGCTAAAGCCACTTTGCTAATTAATGATGTATTTGTGAAATTTACGTTAGTTATGTGTTATATTGCTTTGGAACACAAATTTGGAAGAATTGGGACCATATCGGGATATTACCCATAACATCTTTTGCAACGTACAAATACATAATTCAACACTAATGTAAATGTTTCATGCCATATATATAGAGTTTGCGATAATCCTGTTTGTGAGTATACCCACCATCGCTGACGCACCTGCCCCCTGCAGACGCATTCCATCACTACCACTCGCGCCACGCTGTGCTCCTGCCCTGACTCGGTTACATACTATTCGTTCTTTTTTTTGTGGCAACCTTGGCACAAGTTGGTTAATGTTTTTTGTGTACTGTGTGTAGTTTGTTAATTAGTTGGTAAGTGTTGGTTAGTTCTTTCTATGTAAGTACACTAAAGCAATCCTAAAATGAATCTGCACAGAGAAATGAGAGTCCACTTCCCAAAAATGATTGTTTAAAATATAAAGAGTTGAAATTTGATAAAATAAGATGAGTTACTTATACCCAAGGGGTTAAGAACTCATTTTAACTATCTTTCTCTCAATGATCTAACATAGTTTGGTGATGAATGTTTAGGTCAATGACGATGTCATGACCCTTTACACCCCGGCCTTGCTCAACTTTTACCAGATTATCATCCAGTTTTTCTGCGATTGATCACCCAGTTTGAGAACCACCTTCCACATCGAAATTTCAAGGACGAAAGCGAATAAACAATCTTTTGGTTGTTACTTTTGGTAATAAACCTTGCCCCCAATTTCTTGACGGATTTGCAAAGGCCTTTTATTTCTTTCATAATATCGACTGAGATTTTATATATTAAAATGTAGAATGCTACTGACAATTGAAATTAATTTTTTAAGTTTAGTGTCTGACGATTGTTAAAAGGGAACGATTGTGAAATTTATTTTTGTGGTCTCCCACTGAGAATCGAACCTGAGACCACATACACCATAGACACATACGCTAGCCACTAACTAAAGCAGCGAGCTCACTATTTTTGATACCAGAGCAGTCACCTCTGGTACGTGGGTTCCTCGTTCGATCCCAACTCGCGTCGAGAGGGATTTGCAATGGGTAAAAATGAGTGTAGATTTTCTTAGTTCTCTCGTTTCCTATCTATTTCTTCATTCCACCATTTCGTTTCTTTATATTTATCATCACCGTCTCCCTTACCCTCGGAGCACCAAGTGACATGTGATTTCCTGAAAAACAAAAGCTGAGTAACCATTGAAAAAACAAAAAAACAAAATCGATTCCTCATACCTTGATACAGTGCCGTGAATGGAAAATCAGCGCCCATGGCGAGAGTATACAGCGGCGTCCCCGTACATAATTTTCCTTCTCTTTTCTCTTCTTCTTCTTTTCTTTTTCCCTCCCGAATTTTGCTATCCCTACTTTGGTGCCTGGGGCCGTCGCCCCCTCGCTCCCCTCACGGCACGGTATTGCCTTATATCAGTCTTTACTCGTGAGCTATTTAATAAACTATTGTGTAAATATCACAGTAAATGGCTTACTTTCTGAGTTTCCGGTATTCTTCGTTGCTTCTTTATTATCCATTACAACTTAAGCGCGTGGTAGAAGAACCGTTGGAAACTTTCAGTAAATATTTTAATATTACATTCGAACTTTTGGTACCTTAACTTCTAAAATACTATTTCTCAAAATTATTGTAACTATAACATTAAAATATCTTTTTAATTTATTATTATTATATCTGCTTTACGTACCTGTTGTTCACCTTATTGCATCGAAGTGTACTTCCGACACGCAAGAAATAAACACTGAGGGTTATTGTCAGGCAGGAATGTGGGATACTACAAAGTAAGGGAGGGGTGGGAGACTCTTGCGTGAGAAAGTGTTGCAAGGTAAACATATGTCGTCACTGCAGTGTCATAAAATCACCAATAACAATAATTTTCTTCATTGTTATATTTACGGGAACTTCCAGGTTGAAAACTTTACTATCTCTTTAATAATTTGCCTCTTTAAAAATTGTTTTCTTAAATCTAAAATAATTCAATACTTTGTTTGTTTCTTCGTCCTGGTCTACTACAAGTCAATAATATAATTAGATACCGGTAGTGCTATTCAGTCAATAGACCTGAGATAGGCCGTCCAATTCCAGCACCGTAACATAGATGTTTTCTAGAGAGACCCAAAGAAATATTAATATTTAGGCCCCCTAGAAGAAGTTGTTTTCGGCCTCCCGTAAAATTCGAAAATATGCCCCTTCTTTCCATCCTTTTTTTACTCGTTTTGCCTTCCCCCCGCCCCGGAGACTGTGGGTCCTTTTGCACGCCCCTGAGTCCTTTCCATACATGATAAATTACTAATTAAGGAGATAATATTGACAAATCTCAGTCATACGAATAAATACTATTTCTAGGGTTCCTAATAGTAGGATTTTTTTTTACTAAAATGGGCCCACGACTCATTTTTGTTTTATTTACCTTTTGTGTGTTGTTTTGTTTATGTAATGTAGCGAACATGTTTGATACTTCATTTATAATTTTGTGTTCGTATCGTATACGGAGTAAGAAAATTTTGTCTTAAAGTGGGTCCCCTCGAACAGCGGGGAACTTCCCAGGGAGCAGTTACCCCTGCTCCCCCATAAGTTATGACCCTTTCCAGTTCATTCTCTGCCGTTCAAAAGTATATACGTGAAACAAGAATTTAGGCAACTGGCGCTGATGCATAGGAAATAAAATAAAATGAAATCTTTAAGTTTTACCTCGCACAGTTATGCCGGTTAGACTACGCTAAAGGAGACGGTGATGATGAGAGATGAGTGAAATGGTAAAATGAAGAAAGTGGGAGGAAACGGGAGAACCCCGAGAAAACCCATGAGCACGGTGTTTGTCCACCACAAAGTCCACACGACGCGAGCTTGAATCGAACCAGGGATCCCAAGCACCGGAGGTGAACCCTCTACCACTAAGCCACCGCCTCCCTCCCCCCCGCTGATGCATAGGGTGAGAATTTGAATTTGGGATACAACATATACAAGAACTGAAAAGGGATCGCGGTGGGTCAGTGCAGAGTGCTCAACTCCCGTGCAGGGCAGGCCCGTATCCAGGGGGGTCTAGGGGGTCGTGCCCCCCTAAAGTTTGGCTGGTCCCCCTAAAATTTTCACGTTAGCCTGGCAAGTGAACTATAATATGATTGGATTAGGCCCCCCTAACTTCAGCCGGGCTCCCCTACATTTTGGGATTGGCTACAGGCCTGGTGCAGGGGATCTATGGTTTGATCTCAGCTCGCGCCAAATAGGTTTTCTGATGTACAAATACTGTGTGTTTAAGATTTCTTGGGGTTCTTCCGTTTCGCCACACCTGTTTCATTCCACCATTATCATCCATCTCTCACCGTCTACCTTGGTCTCGGAGAGCAATGGTGAAAAATTACACTTAAAAAATCGAAATAATAATGTTTTATTCACGCAGGTAGTCATATTGTACACGGTAATTAATATTCCTTTGATATAAGGCACTATTATTTCATTATAGCCTTGATTAACCAAATCAATCACTAATACAGTATTATTTGATTGACCAAACTTTTGTTTTAATTCGAATATTTATTAATTCAACCATTGTTTTAATACTTGAGAGATTTGGACAATTATAATCAGTGTGCATTAATTTAACATATTCTGCTGTTCAGAAAGGTGTGTTTTGTCGTACATGTGTAATGTTTTGACAAGTGGTTTACTGTGCTGTGCAAGAATTGCTTACGACCATTTGCAAAATACAGGGATTTTTACTCCGACTGTATAGAACATTTTAATTCAACTTAGCACAAACATCAATAGCATGTGCAACGTGTTTACTAGGCGTTGTCAGTAAGAAACAGTAAAGTGTTAAACAAATGAACACACAATCATCCAATTCTATTTGGTATCCTTTTCTCTTCAACTCATGACCTACCTCTTCAAGGAATATTGTTTCACTTCAGTTGTATATTTAGCGATACTGGATACCGTGCGGAAGGGGGCGATGAAGTTTTGCTAGAACAACCCAGTGATTCTGCAAAATATGTAACATATCGGACACGAAATGAAATAGTTGCATTGGTAGACAAATTTTAGAGCGAAATAGTAAGTGACGTAAACTTGTCTAAGCCATTTTCTGTAATTGTAGATGAAGTAATGGATATATCTGGTACAGAAAGCTTACAATTGGAATTCGTTCTGTAGATATATCAAGAGTTAAGCAGATTGCGAAATAATTTGTGGGATTTACCGCACTTGGTGAGCTTCATGCTGAGGCAATCGCTTGAACTACTCTTAGATATTTAGTTGATGTTGGTCTCGATCTGTCAAAATTAGTTGGTCAAGTGTTTGATGGACGCAACACAATTGCAAGGAAAGAAGGTGGTGTAAGCAGGGCCGTAACTTGTGGAGGACAGGGGGGCAACTGTCCCCCAGGGAAGCTCCCCGCCGTTCGATGTGGCCTACTTTAAGACAAAATTTTCTTACTCCATATACGATACGAGCATGTATAGAACGGGGCATAACCAACGGCTGAGGGGCATAACCAACTGCCTTGCAGACCGGAAGGAACACAGGCTTCTGGAAGCCATAAAGAGTAAGAGAAAGATGAGAAGAAGGGGCCTTTTTCGAATTTTGCAGGGGACCCAAACAACTTTCTCTGGGGGGCCCAAATATTAATACTTGCCCCAGAAAATTAATCAATTACGGCACTAGACGTAAGGGCAAAGATTGGTACTTCAGAGCATTGTACTTCCACTGTTCGAGTCATACACCAAATTTCGTTATCCACGATCTAAACAAACTTACTGCAATTTGAAACACTACGGGTACTGTTAAAAAGGTTATCAATTTTTCGACTACAGTGTAACAGAAAGAAAATTCGTACAAAATATTTATCTTTTGTGTGAAGTACGGTGGGACTCAAAGCATAGAAGTACTATTTGTTATTTTTATGTTCTTTTCAAAACCTTAATTCTCATTGTGAATGCACCATACAAACACTGGCTTCAGGTACTGATATCAATGCGAAAATACGTGAATGTGCTGATATTTTGCTGAGCTCTCTGTCAACATCTCTCTACTTAGCTTGCTTACATACTGCTCCAAAATACAGCTCTATATTCGAATCTGTTACCGTTGCTTTCCAAGCAGTAGGCCATCAATGGAACTGCACAACCTGGCAAGTCATACTGACGAACTTTCATTTATCGTGGGGCCTCACAGGTCTGAAGCAGCTGAAACATTTCGGAGTATAATGGCAGAAGTTATAGAAACTGCAAAAAGGCTTGGTTGTTAAATGAAATCTCCACGATAACATAGATCAAAACATTGCTAGCACTCGTTAAGAGTACTTTCATACATGTATATTCATTTTTGTTCCTAATCTCTATTCAATTATTTTATATTTGCAACAACATGAACAACACGAAAATTCTCATGAAACATTCAAAAATCTAACAGATGAGATAGGATATTCTTATTACATAAAACTTTCAATCCAGAAGCTCAATTTTGGCTTCAAATATGGTACAATAGGAATTTCAATGAAACATATGTTGATTATCTTTCACACATCCAGGACATTTCTCCACGAATTGCAAAAGCAATTATATGTCACTTTCTGAGCAATTACTTGTACAGCAGAAAGATCTTTCAGTACTTTGAAATGAACAAAAATGTGTTTGCCATCAACAATGATCCAAGAAAGTTAGGATAGTTTCTGTTTCGAGCGTACACTGGGAGGGTATGAACAGAGAAAATAGCGATTTTGTTCAAAAGGCAATAACAAATGTTGGTTTAAAGACCCCACAAAAATTGCAGTTTTCTTGAATGTGGACGTCCAAAATCAGTTTCTTCACCTCTTTGTGTTTCGTATATAAAATTATACGCATGGTGTATCAACTACCAGTAGCTTAGGTCTGTTATCTTCAAATTAATTTCTAGCCGCTGTATATGCATATAAATATCTGGATTTTAATCATCAGTCTGTATTTAATATTTGAACTTATAGAAGACTGTATAAATATAATATAAGAATATCGAATTCAGTTCCCACTCGTAACTGTATAAAATATATTTTGTTCCTAATTTTCAGACTTCACTATTTCTTAGAGTTATTATCGTTCTTATATTATAGATATTAAGCTCCCAAGTTTCAAAATTACATTATGTGGGAAAACAGTTAAGATAATTCATTCTCTGTAGCCTGAGTGCTAGAGCCAGAGACAAATACAGAAGGACTCCAGAGGGAATTTCTGTTCTCATTAATAAAAGCTGTCAATTTATTATATGCTGAAGCACTGATACGCTTAAACCATTACTACGCTCATTCAATAATGATTTCGATGATTCTGAAAGAAACACGCACTGATCAAATTTTACATCTCAATCCCAAATAACAAGCTATAAAATCCCATAATCCTAAAAAAAGTGCAAGGAAAATCCACCTTTCTTTTCTCCCAAAGGGTTTAAATTCCTAAGACAAATGAAACAACTTGCCCATTGGTTATGTCCTTTAGGCTAAAGAACACAGATGATTAGTAAAAATGAACGATTGTAAAATTAATTTTTGTGTTCTCCCACTAAGAGTCGAACCCAGGATTACGTACAACAAAAGCAGTTGCACTAGCAATAGAACAACAAAGAGAAGTCCAGCATTTTCCGAGTGATAACTTATTTGGTTTCTGTCTTCGTTGAAACTTGAGAAAATAACTTACGTGTGAACCAATAAAAGTACATTTAAAAAGTAATCGTAATTCGAATTCTACATTCACTTACAACGATATAATAATAATATAAGGAGTGGGACTCGAATCCAGAATGTACCATGTCGACGGGTTAACGATTATGCTACCCAGTCTGCTTATATAGCGTCCATACACTCTCTCATTTTTGAAGGCGGTGTTCTTCCAATAAGATCACATAGCTTGTATTTCCCTTTTCCTTTCTGGGACTTAACTCTATATCCATCCATAGGATCATATGCTATAATCAATGCTCACCATAGAGTATAAATTAAGAGTAATAATCATTCAAATTTGCGATAATTATTTACCCATTCAAGAGGAAGAGATGAAGCACCCAAACGTTTAGGGATACATACATTGTTCCTATACATTCGTATCAAATATTTATTCTCGGCAATTTTCAAAATTTAAGAGACAGTTTTATGCATCCGCTTCAAAATTGAAATGGATAAAACAACGTAACCATGCCGACATCAAGACGGCGGGGCAAGGTAACCTTCCGGAATTTATTATGGCAATTAGATTTTCGTGGCTCGGGGCAAGACACTCCTAAACGTTTAGCTGACTCAGTTGTAGAGCATAAAGCTTAGGAAACACCACTTTTGTCTTCTGGAATACAGGTCAAAAATGCACTAACCGTATGAGACTTCACAGTGGTTCTTGGAAAAAGTCATTCAGAGCGGTGATCACTTACTATATTATAAGTCTATAAAAAATTTGGCTTTATATAACTTCCCTTAAATACGTAAAAGAAAATACAATTTCTCTTTAAAAAATATTATACTTTATTTTCTATTTCTTTCTTTTCAGGAATGAATTTTATTTGTGTATAGTACAAATACAAACGTGTAATCAAAATCCCATTGTTATATATACATGCCTATGCACGTGAAAACATTGTATATGAGGCCTTATCCATAGTTTATATTTCAGTATTTATAACAAATTCTCCATATAGTTACGTTGGCGTGTAACATTTAACTGTGACAATTTATAATAATAGCAATATTCATTTACAAATTCGAAGTATATGTTGCAATTTATTAATTTACTCACTTATTCGTTAATACTGAAACTTTCATTCTCAATACATTAAGTTGTGCACCATCAAGCTCTGTGTTTTTTGTATAGCTAATGTAATTTTTTTTCAAAGCGTCACGGCGACATTCAGAAAAAGATTCAAAAAAGAAAATAGTATTTCCTTATTATAAATTATGTCCGTAGTTAGAATAAGTAAACAAAAGAGTAAAGTTTTAAATTCAAAAGGTTGGCCACAAAGTCCCGTTACCAATTGATAAATGCTAATTTGTATTCTCGTTACCCATTTATAAATGCTAATGTAAGGTTTTCCATAGTTTCAGATTGTATTAACGATGGCTGATACTTAAATTTACAGTATTGAGGAAAGTGTTATTGAAAGTTGTTTGGTGCATGAGAGAGACCACACAGGCAAGACAACTGGCAGAAGTGCATGCAGACTTTCGGACAAGGTTCCAAGATATATTCTCCGAAACAAACACTTTTACGATGGAAACAGAAACTATTCGCCACAGGAGGTGTGAAGGACAAGGAAAGAAGTGGGAGACCGTCCACATAAGAGAAGCATGTCGTTCCTTCGCGCCGTCCGTAGAGAGATCGCCAAAGAAGTCGACGTGTAAGCGATTTGCAAAACTGGGTATGCCCGACGTAATGTTTCCTATCTCAATAAAACTCCTCGAAAGCATTGTTGCTCATGTCATTCATGTAGTTATTTACGTACGTTAAGTGGTTTATATTACTTATTTTCAGCGGTAAAGGGACTTTGTGGTCAGCCTGGAGTAACACTTGTCTAGCAAGGCCTGGTTGATAATATCACGAAACAAACGAAAGCTTCAGCACTTCGTTCCACTTAAATTGATCAGAATATTCTAAAAATAAAAGAACCATTAAAAAAACATTACATGCCTCAAGCAAATTTAATATGAAATTTTCACAACAATATAATTCTATATGCAAATAATTCTGGCAGAACAAGCTATATCAAGCGATCGTTACTGTAGAAACTTCTGGTAATATGTCATCTTCAATTTTTCTTATGTTACCATCGAGTTTATTCTTTTCCTTATCTTTATATTGATCAATGAATCCTCTTTCATGAGATGTGCTTCCGGAACACTAACAGATAAGAAATTGCCTGACAATTTTATTTCATCGTATGATTTTGACAGCTGTTCTATTGGACCCTGGAAAGAAAATCTCCTTCCATCAACATTTATGGTGATTTCACACTCAAACCAATACATTGTTTGTCTTTCGTCTGCATCTTGTACAAAGAAAACAAAAAGGTTTGACGAATCCTTTTTGTATTGATAAATAAACTTATGAGATATGTCGAAACTCAAAATAACCAGAGAATTTTTCAAAATAGATTCAGAACCCCATTCTATGGTTCCTTGGACTGGAGTTTCCATGGTAACGTACTCTGACGTGACATCAGCATGCTCTTCTTGTAGATGAGATATTACTGTAGAAATATTTACTGAAAAATCACAATCTTCTGCAGGACATTTAAACGGATTGTAGAGACAAATTACTTTATGGCGTGGGATACCATCAAGTTTGATCCATTCACAGCAACCACGTTTCCTATTTCGACATGGCAACCGTGCAGAATTGAGCACAGAATCCATGAGTTTAATTCTTCTTGTCATAAATTGTGATCGACATTGAGGGCAGCTGGATAGCTTTCTTCGGCAAGTGTAACAGACATGGTGTCCGTTCAGACAAATATTCACTGATGTTGTCACGTGTTCAAAACAAACTGGACATTCCAGTTCCCCCCAGAGGTTTTCATCTTCCATCGTTTCCAACAGGATTCTTCTAGTAAAAAATCAAGAAAAAGAGTTAATGTATTTCATATAAATATAGATATATTGCATAGATAGATTATAGATTTTAGTATCATTCTATAGTTTGTTCTATATAGTTGGTACAAATTAAGGGGCCCCGTTTCCCGCTATGCAACTTTAGTAGTAAGAGAATTAGTAACAGTGGTGATCTTGTGACAAGTCACATTTGTGAAAAATCAAATTTTAATGTTATAAGCTAAGAGAGCAAAGCTTCATACAGCTTCAGATAGTTGGGTGCATATACCATTTTCCTTGAACTTGTATCTATAAAAAGTAATTTTTAGGAATGTGGTTTCCCTCAAGAGATCTCACTGGTTAGTGGAGATGCAAGGGCTCGGGAAAAAACCGGATTTTTGAAAAAAAACTCGTTTTTTTCTGCTTCGCTTTTTTGCTTGGGAAATTTTGGGCTTTTTTTTCAAAATTCTGCTTTAAATTGATAAAGCAGACTTTGTTTCGCTTCTCTATAACACAAGAAGTCATTTAATTAGTGGTTGATGCCGATATTTATATAAAACCTCGAAAATAAATCATGAATTTCGAAAATATATTTTAAACAATTTTACTCCAACAATTTTGCATTATGAATTCCAAAGGATTAACCAATGTATATAATAAAAAATAACCTCCTCTATACAAAAGTAAGCAGAGTTGGCAAGAACCATGGTTGTTTCTGAAAATGCCAAAAACCTGTTTTTGAAGGGCAGTTTAAACCAGGCTTTTTTGGGGTTAAAACCAGTTTTTTTTTATTTAGATATTTTGCTTTACGTATTTATATTACATATTCACAGAAATAAGTTTGTTTCGCCTTGCTGTTATTATGCAACAACGGGGTTATGCTGGAAGAGCTCCCATAAGCTTAAAGAGGTCCGGTCAGTATATTTCTTAAATTGAGAAACTCCCGCCCTAGCCATCGGGAAAATCCCGTCATTATTTTAAACGTAAAACAATAACGGGAAAAGGTCAACGTATTATAATCAGTACGCTAAATTGAGGTATTAAATTACAAATTTAGTATGTAGATAGCATTGAAAGTCCAATCTAAGCTAATGTTGGAAGCTACGTAGGCAATCGATAAACTTTACCAATTTCAATCAATATATTTAAACAACCTTGGCTTCTTTATAAAACAACAGGCATGCAGAAATATATAATTTGGTTTCGTTTCGTATGTTTAGGCTTAACATCCTTACGTAATACCGAGGTTATCAAGGAGAAGACTTTCGCTTATAGTGACATCCGAAACGCTACTTGGTTTACACATGAAAGAAGGGTTGTGATTCGACCTGGGACACAGAATTGAACATGGGACACCTTGATTAAAAGGTGAAAAGGAAATAAAACTAATGCAGATGGTTTGACATGTGGAAACGTCACCATGAAGTTCACACGATTCGCATTTTTGTTCTTTACATTTTTGGGGGGTTTAAACCAGTTATTTAAAAAAACAGCTGGTGTAAACGAGCCAACTCTAAAAGTAAAAACTTCTTTTAAAAAAATGTACAAATAACTAGCAAAATTGTATGTAGTATTTTTACTTCAAAATATTTCATACCCTCTTTTTGAAACAAAATAAAATTAAAATAAAACATAAGAGAAATACTTAGATTTATATGATACAATTAAAGGTTGCACATCTGGAACTTTTGGTTCTGTATATTCTTGAAATTCTACAGTTAAGTTTTTTATAACCACCATCAAGGGCGCAAATCAGGGGGAGCAAGGGGGCACTCACCCACCCCTAGAGGAAAATGTACTTCAGAATATCGAAAATCCAATAGAATTTTTACATTAGTTACAGCAAAATTTGAAAATATTTTTGAAACGTCTCTTATACTTGCCCCTCCCCCTTGGAAACCACAACATGGGCGTCCTTGACCACCATCACGGTTTACCCAGTCCTCAAGTTTTCTGAATTTTTAACAAGAGGGATTCAACTTATCATTACGGAACTCCCCTCAAAAAAGGACTACGGAATATATTTAAGTTAAGCTAAATACAACTGCACAACAAACATGACTGAGTGGTTGGCTTTTGTGCTTCTATCGGGAAGTCCGGGATTCAACCCAGCATTGACAATTCTGACAAAGCTTTCCTTCATTCTATCTGTGAATGTAGAAATAGTGCGTGTACTGGCCGACTAGGAGTGTAGGAGTTGGCTGACTTCCTTTCTTATTGTTTTTAAATCGTTATTATTACTAATTACCAGTAGTGAAGGTTAGGGAGTCGGTTTTTTGGACTGAAGCCTGTTCCACAAAGTTGCAGAATGTCTAAAACGAACGAAATATCTATTAGTTATGAGTTTACTCATAAACTTTAAGCTCCCGTGAAATAAAAATTACGAATGTTTAGAAAAAGTAAACATTAGTAGTAAGAAAACCCTCCCAAAATATTTTTTTAAAATTCGCCATTGATTCTCATTGTCAGTATAAAATGATCTTCAAGGTTGTATCCGGAAGATTATTGCTAAACACATAAACGAAACGAAATATTAGTTATGCCTGTACTCATAAACTTCAAGCACCTCCCAAATAAAATTAGGACTTTTTAGAAAACGAAACAATCAGAGAAACCCCTCCCAAAGTACTTTTCTAAATCCGCTATTGATTATTTGTATAAATTGGTATTCAAGGTTGTATCCGGAAAATTATTGCTAAATCATTGCACAACTACAGTATAACAGAAATGTGGAAGTACGGTTTGATGGACATATTGAAAAACGTATGCTTTGACGGATATATAGAAAAACGTAAGTTTAACTTTTGTGCTAGAAGCTAGAGTACTAAGCTCTCAGAAATGAAACACGGATGACAAACTAAAATGATATAGAAAAGAAAAAAGTCTATACCTCAAAAGTTAAAATAAATTTAAATAGCCTGTAAAATTGCCCTCAAATACTACATTCTTCATGTTAGCTTTAATTCGTAAAACATGTGCTCCATCCATCTTGATGATGATTTACAGAGCTAAATATCGCATTTAGGTCATGAAATTTGTATCTAACTATAGAATATACTAAAAGAAAGCTATTTGGATAGAAAAATCATGAAAATGAAAAAAGCCAAAATTTCCAAAATTCTCGTTTTTTTTCAAAAAGCCAGCTTTTTATGTGAAAAAAACCATCGATTCAAAAAGCCGGCTTTTTTGCATCTCTACTGATTAGTAACTTTTTAAAAAACAATTTTCTATTTATTTATCAATTTTCGAGTTATAATCTTCGTGACTAATTAACTCTAGATCTATTAAAATTTACAAATATTACAAGAATAACGATGAGAAAAGAAGTGGAAGAAAATTGGCAGAACATGTACAGAGCTGTTGTAAAGTTCTTGCTATAAAACGCTTATAACTTGTTTTAAAGATAACGATATTGCAGTGAAATAAATTTTAAATTATGCGATGATCTATAAATTTTTGGTTGGCAAAACTTCCACAATGAGGATGGCAACACTAGTGACAACAAAGATCATGAAAACGAAGACGGTACAAGAGAAAGCACAGTATGTGTGTGTGTTGTTATGTAGAAGTGAAATCAGATGTGTTACTGTAGCGAAACTTCAGACGAGTGTACAAAATGGTACCTCCTGGATGTCAACAGCATATAGAGCTGACACAGTAAGTTTCAGGCTACCAAGCTGCCGTGTCGTGACAAAACGCTGTAACTTTGGCGAAGAAGTTTTGCGAAAATGAGCCTTAAAGTTTTCATCCGAAAATGTGATCTGTATCGTGTAGAACCAGTGTAACTAGGCAACAATGGTCAACCAATCAATTTTCACCAAATTTAATCACACAACATGCATTTACGTAACATTACATGTAACCACGTGTTTCCAAAATCAAGATACACTATTTCTACACGATACAGATCACATTTTTGGATGAAAACTTTAAGGCTCATTTTCGCAAAACTTCTTCGCCAAAGTTACAGCGTTTTGTCACGACACGGCAGGAAGAGTGTTTGATATGCAAAGAAATGGTCGGTCTCCTGTGAACCCAAATACGGTGCGAAGGGTTGCCGACAGCCTGGAGAAACGGATTCCGTGGTGGTAGCTGGAAATATTGTTATAAGCGTATTTTTGAATCTACACGGTGAAATTACTGCACAACATGCTATTATTTCTATAATTTTTCCTGGCTCGTATATTATTAGTGGGCACTAATTTCTCTCCAGCTCATCGAATAAATTAATTTCGGCGTGCGCTTTGGTGTAAATAACCTTACAGGAAGACGTTGGTTCGTTCCATAGATCAAGGTTGAATGTAGTAATATTTGGCTTACAGTTTTTAATGGCAGGATAGTGTAGAGGTAATATAATGGGCTTACGAGAAGTACAACTACGTCATAGGTTCACACCCTGTTCAAATCAAAGGTTATTTAGAAATTGGCCATAAAGAATCAAAGAGGACTCCTCATACTAAACGAGTAATCCTCAAGAATGTGGAAAAAACACCTGCTTCACGATAGAGCCTATCAGTGTTTACGAACGTTAATTGGGAACGCCCAAATAGTAACTATGGGAGTTACCAAGACAATTCGAAGTACTTCACTGATCTATACGAGCGACTTTTCATATCATTGTACATAGAAAGAAACACTATACCATTTATTAAAAAGTTTTGAGTAGATTAATCGGTGGAGTATCGATATCATGCTAGACTTCCTAATGGAAAATCTCGATTCGATTCTCCATCAGGTAGTATCTTTTTTCGCATAAAGTAATGATGTCAAAGAAAAATTCATGTGCGGTTGAACTTGCTAGGCATCACTGTCGAGAATCAGAGTAAACAATGAATGCGTTCATCATCATTCAGTATAATGATAAATAGTTCTCATGCTTATATTCATCTCTCTTAATCCTTTTCCTCTCTCTCTCTCTCTATCTCTTGAAATTTTCTTGTCTTACGATCTTTCTCTTCTCTCTCTCTTCTTTGTGGTGGACAAACACCGTGTGCGTGGGTTTTCTCGGGGTTCTCCCGTTTCCTCCCACTTTCTTCATTCCACCATTTCATTCATTACTCATCATCACCGTCTCCTTTAGCCTAACCGGCATAACCGTGGGACGTAAAACTCAAAGATTTCATTTCATTTTTCTCTCTCTCTCTCACACACACACACACACACACACACACTCACACACTTTAAGTGCAGTTGCGTTTTCCAGAGTTTAAACCGAGCCAGGTCTAAGGGCCTGGTGACTAACCATGTAATTAATTGCGAATTTCGACGTCGTGTTTTCCATGCTCTCGGGATAACATCTGCAGTGCTGGTCACTTCAGAAAGAAATACTGTTTAAACGCATGGAAATAAGTAAAATCATTTTTATCCTCCGGGTTACCGAGTCTCGATCGAATGACCGAGGCACTACGGGTTCGAATCTCTGACTCAATGGTGGTCTATAAGCAAACCCACATCACCCGACTGACGCGATGACATGTTATAGCTCTAGCGTGTTCATTCTATTTTGTGCGAGTTACAGACTTATATCCGCAATAGGGGAAATCTAGAATGGATGTTCGTAACAGATAAATAACCAGAGAAAATGGCCCCCATTTTAGGTATTTCAAGAGAAGGTTTTATTTATATTAGTTTGACACAAAATTCGTTTCGATCTTATAATTCGAGGTGTTTTATTCACGTCTGAAATGTTAAAAATGCAAGATTTGCTACATCTATAATTAACATCCAATTTTCCTTTCGAACATTTATAACTTTTCATTATGATACATTTGAACTTTTAATATAGGGTGTTTCTGATAGACGTTTAGCAGTAAAATAGCACTCACTCAATTTTTCTTTCTTTCTTTCTTTCTTTCGTTCTTGTTCTTTATCTTCTTTTTGTTGCTATTCAGTTGCTACTAGTTGTCCGGAATGAGAGGTATGACCTACGCTACCTACTGGGTTTATTATAATGCATTTCGGATCAGTACGTTCAACGAATGCTACTGAATTGGGAACCGAACCACGCAGAAGGAAAGCATGAGTGTTAAACTTTTGACATTATCTTAAAATCAGCCACCTTGAAATGGCAGAAACTTTTATAAGTGGGAACCCTATTATGTGATATATCAAATGGGACTGAAACTTTTCCAGGAATCAAGTGATGAATATTTTATGGTCTAGAACAAACCGGTGCAAAGTTTTAACCGATTTTTTGCACTTACCTGGAGATAACACTCTGAGCAATGTGTGCGTGTCTAACTGACCAATGTTACAGCAATTGTTCAACGTGCCCTCCCTCTTGAGCAATCGTGAAATGTAGCCGCTGCTGCCAGTCAGCCATTACCTGCCCTGCATGTCCTCAGGAATTCTGCCAAACACGTCAATTATCCTGCGTTGGAGGTTGTTATTGTTTCTGATCTTGGTAGTACACACAACGGGTTTCACGTAGTCCCACAGAATAACATCAATGGAACGTGGTCTAGGGAATGTGGTGGCCATTTTACAAGTCCTCGCCTTCCTATTCATCTCTGTGGGAATTGCTTATTGACGCACTCACGAGCATATAATCCGAAATCAGGTGGTGCACCGTCATGTTGATAGAATAAAAGGAAGGAGCCATCCTCTAATGCGACGTACCGCAGGACCTCCTCCTGAAGCATGTTACGGTAGGTAATTGCATTTAGATTGACCTCGATGAAGATGAGTACACTACACGGGTACCCCACACACCACACCACACCATCACTTCATCAGAGCCAACGACCCTAAGATCATAGTACCAGTGTGGATTGTTGTCACATCAATATCGGTGACTTGCTTGTTCACCTCACCTGGTATAAAAAATTGCCTTGTCGGAGAACAGCACATCATATGCGAATCGAGGATTCTGCCTGATTTGTACCGCAGCACAATCACAGAATTCGACTCGGTGGTCTGCATCATCCTTGGTTAGATGTTGGAATAGCTGCATCGTGTATGAGTGCCACTATGCACATATACGGTTTTCAAGATGGACGTACGAGATACACAACATCCTTGGGCTAGGCGACAGATACTGCGGGTGGGACTTTTCGCAAATGATACCAACACGGCAGTGGATATCGCTTCGTCCGTCGCTATGAGAGGCCTGAATGCTTTTGATTTCTTTTCCACCGACCTGGTTTCCCTAAATTTCATTATAACTTTCTACACTGCATTATGGAAAATGGGCTTTCGTTCTGGGTGACGAGCATTGAAATCGTCTGCAATGTGTCTACTGCTGCGCTCTTCTGAGATCAACACGATCTCTATTCGCTCATCCCTTGTTTGTACCATTCCACGTTACGCAACCTGAAACAAAAGAAAATCGGTTAGAACTTTGCAACAGTTGTCGTAGAGCTAAAATCATTTCACCACTGGATTTCTGAAAAAAAATCAGTCCTATTTGATGTATCACAGAATAGGGTTCCCATTCAAAAAAGTTCCCGCCATTTCAAGATGGCGGATGCCTATGTCTCAAAAGATTTTCCCCGTCGTCTGTTATTATCACTTTTTTCCTTTATTCCCAATTCTGAACGGTTTCGATTTTATTTGGTTGTTTCCATACTTTTGGACCACCCTGTAGACAACCAGCAGACGTCTTGTGTATATACATTTGCAGTAAAATAATGCTGGTTAATGATTCCTTAGTTAATTTCAGAAACGTCATTATGGTATGTGATCAAGGGGCTTTAAAAGCAACTTAAGTGTCGGGAAAAAATACTAATGAAATCCCTTTTAATCCCTTTCAGTGAAAATTAGGTAGAGTGGCAATTCCCGTTTCATCTTTAAAAAAAAAAAAATAGAAAAAAATGTGAAACAAAATGCCGAAAGATTATTAAGCAGAACTGGAGGGAATGTTCTTCTCTCTGCTTTTCTCATATTGTGATTTGATTGATTGAAAGATTAGCGTCCGTTTCAGCAACGAAACTATGAGACGTCAATCTACAGCATAACATGGAATCTGAACCACATAAGCTCCCAATGGGAACCAAACCCAGGTCTCCTGAACTTTTCCCAGGCTGTAAAACCGTACTGCTGTGTCACATATTGACCAATTGGAAATGATCAGTCTACAATCATAGTAATTACTCTTTGAATTGTATACAAGAAACAGCTGTTTTCAAAATTTTTGAACCTCGCGGCAGAGTAATACAGTTTACGAAATGCTATGGTCCTACAGCAAAACATTAAGATATAAAAAATTGTATAATCGACAATATACAGATGGTGATCAGAAAAATGGAAACACCTGAACGAAATTGCAACTTACCAGATTAATATGGTATCGGGCCATCTTTCGTCTTCAGAACAGCCTTGATGCGACGTGAGATGGAGGCATAGAGGTCGTGAATGGTAGCAAGTAGAATTTTACACCATTCCTCGTGCAGGGCATCGGCCAGTTCTGTGAGAGTGGATGGAGGTGGAAATTGTCGCCGGAGTCGTGTTTCCAAGACGGACCACAGATGTTCAATTATGTTGAGATCTGGGGATTGGGCGGGCCAGGGGAGGTGTTGAACTTCATCCCGATGTTCCTCAAACCACGCTGCAACAACGCCAGCTGTGTGAATGGGTACATTATCATCCTGGAAGATGGTGTCATTGTCCGGGAACAACATCCGGACCATAGGATGGAAGTGCTCTACTAAAATTGCGACATAATCGTTGGCAGTGATTCGTCCGCTAAGTGTGACCACAGGACCCAATGAAAACCATGATATGGCGGCCCACAGCATCACCGAGCCGCCGCCATGTTTCACAGTTGGGCGGAGACAATGCAAATCATAAGCTTCTTTGAGCGTTCTCCACACATAGACACGGCCCGTGGTTGGGAATAGGGTGAAGGATGACTCATCCGACCATATCACACGTTTCCAGTCCTCAACGGTCCAAGTTGCATGGTCGCGGCACTATTTGCGTCGTGCGAAAACGTTATGGTCCCTGATGAGCGGTTTGGCCCGTGCAACACGACCCCGTAAGATCATGTCATGTAATTCGCGGCGGACTGTGATTGTCGAAACAGGGTGGGGGAGGTGCTGATTGAGTTTCTCCGTCACTTGCTCCGCAGTGGCACGACGGTTCTGCGTGACAATGCGCTTTAATACTAGGCGTGACCTGTCACTCATAATTTTCTTCCGCTCACTGTTCAACTTCCCAGATGTGGTTTTCCCGTGTGTTGTGTAGGCCGTCATCACCTTCGACACTGTCCCACGCGACACACCTAACACAGTATCCACTGCCGTCACACTCACTCCACATAACCGCGCACCAACAATTTGCCCTCTTTGAAAATCTGAGAGGTCTCCCATTTTACACTACCTTCGTCTGCTGCACCCACTGGACACTGTTGTTCCACTGCGCCTGACGTAGTATGGAGACCGACCTAACACACCACCACCAGCGGTTAGGCGCTGCGGGCACTACGACACCACTGCGAACCCATACATCTGACGTGTTGGCAACTACAGGTGTTTCCATTTTTCTGATCACCATCTGTATATACTGCATCACTTTTTCCAACGTTGTTCAAACTTATTCAATAATCGTTAAGAAACATAATAGAATCGATTTTCTTTAGTTTTATCCACTCCGTTACATAATAGAGGAATAAAGAATCGTCCTAATTTTAATGAGAAAAAGAAACAAGTTGTGCATTTTTTTAGTTCGGTAATCAGGTTTCATTTAAGTTGTACGATAATAAAAGAACACGTGATAGTGCCGAAAGGTTCCAAAAATAGATCAATAACATAAAGATGCACTTCAAACTGTCCAGGGCAGACTTCTTCCTAACTTAACTCGTTCGCTACCACTTGACGCCATATGGCGTCATTCATACCTATTGCAATGTGCCACTGACGCCATTTCGAGTCAAGAGTTAGTTCTCAATGTAGACATTCTCCGTAAAATGACACGCAGGTATTAGAGGTCTACACGGGGTCAGTCCGAGCCGCTGGGCCTACAAAGCATGTATCACTTCAGGCGCGGGCCGTGCTCGGGCAGTAAATTTTTAAATATATAACCATATTTTTCGGACCTAACTTTATAAATATACTGTACGAAGATATTTATTGGATCGTTCTTTCTGGAACTTTTAAAGCACAATTGCAAAATTAAACTTGCAATTGTTGTAAATAAAAATACAATTATTAAGTTTCTGTAATTCGGGCTTATTTCGGGTTCATTGATTATCTCACGAGCTTAGGCCGGGCTCAGGCCTAAATGCTAAAATATATTTTGGACTCGGATCGTTAATCACATTATAAATTCACGGCCCGTTCCGACCTCTAGCACATATAGAGCTCTTATACTCTGGTGGCACACAGTTTTGGCCTAGTCATTTTCTGACGTAAAGTGGGGGGCTATCTTGCCATACGTCATTTAAGTATGGCAAGATAGCCCCCTCACTTTAGAAAATTGAAACAATGACTAGGTCATTTGTTTGTACTACGTTTGTACCGTTTGTACCGAAAATATTTTCGTTTGTACCATTTTCCTTATAGGGTTGCTTGAGAGGTCGACTGGGGGGGGCTATCTTGGCGCCAAGATAGCCCCCCCGTATCACAGCACAAAAAATTGGAATACACCATTCGAAAGCAAATCGTTTGTACCGTTTGTACCGAAAAAAGTTTTGTTTGTACCCTGATAGTTTTCGAAAAACAGGGGATGACACTTGGGGGGGCTATCTTGGCGCCAAGATAGCCCCCCCCGTATCACAGCACAAAAAAATGGAATACACCATTCGAAAGCAAATCGTTTGTACCGTTTGTACCGAAAAAAGTTTTGTTTGTACCCTGATAGTTTTCGAGAAACAGGGGATGATATTTTGGGCGGGGGGCTATCTTGACGCCATGATAGCCCCCCGTATCACAGCAAAAAATTGAAATACACCATTCGAAAACAAATCGTTTGTACCATTTGTACCGAAAAAAGTTTTGTTTGTACCCTGACAGTTTTCGAGAAACGGGATGAAATTTGGAAGCTATCTTGTACGCAAGATAGGCCCCCTAATGTGTACTTTTTCCAAGTCCATTAATAAGTATTATATGTTTATCCATGTGAATTGATGTGTATTTAGAATTCTGGTTGTGCATATCAAAATAAAAAATGAATTTTTCAGTAATCACTCAACGTTAGAATTGAATCGGCGAGTGGGAAAAAAGTGTGATTCCGAAATAAACCATTTTGAAGTAAAGGCAAAAATAACACTAAAGATGTAGAACTACAAGTTGTAATGAAGAACAGTGCAATTTGCAAGACCTTGCACGTTATAACAGAATGCTATAATGTCGGCTGTACATTTGTGGCATTAACAAAAGAAAGTTATTTTTTCAAATATCTCAAAATGCGTTTTGTGGACTAGTAGTGGTTTTCCACTCACCGATTCAATTAAATTCTCTCTATTTCTGCCCTTTTCCTTAAGTAAATACGTGTTATTCAGCAATGGCTTATTTGCTTTCGTCTATTGTCTATGAAGGCGGCAAACTTCTCGAGCCGTTAATGTGACAGATATAAACAGCTAATTTTTTCAGTTGGTGTAAAGCTGAAACGTACAAACGATTTGCTTTCGAATGGTGTATTCCAATTTTTTGTGCTGTGATCCGGGGGGCTATCTTGGCGCCAAGATAGTTCCCCGCCCAAAATATCATCCCCTGTTTCTCGAAAACTATCAGGGTACAAACAAACCTTTTTTCGGTACAAACGGTACAAACGATTTGCTTTCGAATGGTGTATTCCAATTTTTTGTGCTGTGATACGGGGGGGGGCTATCTTGGCGCCAAGTTAGACCCCCGCCCAAAATATCATACCCTGTTTCTCGAAAACTATCAGGGTACAAATAGAACTTTTTTCGGTACAAACGATACAAACGATTTGCTTTCGAATGGTATATTCCAATTTTTTGTGCTGTGATACGGGGGGGCTATCTTGGCGTCAAGATAGCCCCCCCAAATATCATCCCCTGTTTCTCGAAAACTATCAGGGTACAAACAAAACTTTTTTCGGTACAAACGGTACAAACGATTTGCTTTCGAATTGTTTATTTCAAATTTTTGTGCTGTGATACGGGGGGCTATCTTGGCGCCAAGATAGCCCCCCCAAATATCATTTCCTGTTTCTCGAAAACTATCAGGGTACAAACAAAACTTTTTTCGCTACAAACGGTACAAACGATTTGCTTTCGAATGGTATATTCCAATTTTTTGTGCTGTGATACGAGGGGGCTATCTTGGCGCCAAGATAGCCCCCCCAGTTGACCTCTCAAGTAACCCTATAAGGAAAATGGTACAAACGAAAATATTTTCGGTACAAACGGTACAAACGTAGTACAAACGAATGACCTAGTCATTGTTTCAATTTTCTAAAGTGGGGGGGCTATCTTGCCATACGTCATTTTCTGTAGTGCACTTGGTTTCCTCTAGATGTAGCTAGTTTTTTTTTTTTTTTTTTTTCAAAAGTGTAGGTAGCACATTGACTTTTGGTACTGAAATCAAGGTGGTAGCAGAAGAGTTAACAAGGTATATAGATATTACGTAGAACTCCATTCTCACTTATGAGGAATAAAATTGACCAATAAGAAAGTAAGGAACAAACTATCTACTAATCAAAGCATCTGAAACATTTTCCTAACAAAGGCGAATCTAGATGTTAAAAACTGTGGGTCCAACCAGAACCCAGACTATGATAATTATATCATAAGTTTATTATAAACTTTCATAACTATATAAATAATTGCTTCAATTATTTTGTTACTTGGGAAACGGGGGAGCATAGGCCCTCCGACCCCTGGCTATAGCCACCACTGATTCCTACTATCGGTACCACAAAATGGCTGTTGTCATAGGCTATGGAACATCTCCCAAACATTTTTTTTAGAAAAAGAAAGAGATGCTACCTAACAATTACATGAAAAGGAATAAGACTATTACAGTGTGTCCGTAAAGTTGCGCAACCCAAAGTTTGATTGCGTATATCTTTTGATCTAAGAATGAGAAAGACCTGAGACTTGAAACAAATGTAAGCACGTTCCATGTAGATATTTTCGAGATCATGACTAATGCTGGAATTTGTAACTTTTTTGGTAAAATAAAAAAAAATGTAGAAAATGAAGAAAATCAATATTCAGTTGCAGAAAACTGATTTCTCAATGTGACAATTTGTGATATCCCAAATTTTTGCATAAAAATGCATGTTATCAATTATGTGTAAACTCTCATTGCTTATCATTAATTGACCTAAAACACAGCTGTTGAAGTAATTTTACGACAACAGTGTTGCCAGGGGTCGCGCTTCTTTCTAAAAGCACCCATCTTAAGGACTTCCAATAAATAGCCTTTTTATATGGCAACGCTGCATCAACATTGTCACACTTTCCCACCAATGGATAAATGTTGATGCATACTATACATATACACAGAAATTCACCCGCAAAAAATCAGTTTTCTGCAAATGAATATTGATTTTCTTTATTTTGCACATTTTTTTTTTTAATTTTACACGTACGGTAATTTCTTTCGTTACTACACAAAAACGTTACAAGTTCCAGCATTGGTCATGATCTCGAAAATATCTACACTGAACATGCTTACATTTGTTTCAAGTCTCATGTCTTTATCATTCTTATATCAAAAGACATATGCAATCAAACTTTGGGTTGCGCAACTTTACGAACATACCGGTATTTATTTGATTTGCAACAAAACATTTTCATATCTAATAGTAAGTTATTACTTTCTTATTTTTTGTTACTTGTCTCTTTTGCTAATACACAAAAAGATTACTTAAACCCTAACCAACATAGGCGGAAATTGCCTCAAATAAAGTAGACTTAATCAGAAGATAGGCTATGCCAGGTTATTTGGCATATTTATATTTTCTATAAGTTAAATGATAGTAGTCGTTCGTGTGTAGGTTATTTCTGAACGTAAAATCTTGTATTATAGTCTATTTTCTTAAATTTAGGGATTAACATTCCTTATGCAAACTTGTGAGGTGCTCAAAATGAACTTCTGATCCTTTCAGTACTATGTCATTAATATGCTATGTATATGATTATTCCGTGCATTAAATTAACAGTGTATTAAAAAAAAAGTAACTGTAATTTTTTACCAGGAGTTTCTCACTTCATTTGCCCTTTTATTGCCTTTTCACTGGAACTTAGTAATACATTTAACAAACGTTTGTTAGAAGCTGCACTCCATTCGTTGCTGCTGTTAATTTTGCGATGCTGTAACCACAGATCACAAAGTCTAATGGCTGTAACTGTTTTGGCTATAAATACTGGGGCCGATTAAATATTGACTTACGTGATCCCAACGCATCTTTGCAATCAATTTATGACAAACAATGAGGCCGATTAAATATCTTTCTTCCGAAACTTTGGAATCAGTGTGTCTCGCAAAATTTTTCTCTTCGTTTATGACCTGTTTATGATTTTACTTTGAGTGGAATTAATATCTATGTTAATCAAATCCTAAATGAAAGCTTGTGATTTTGTACAATTTTGCTTGCTCTCTGCAAACAAAATTCACCAAACAAATAGCTTGTTTATTCAGAAATTTTGTTCTAAAATTCGCATTCAAGACTTTGAATATGATAAATTTAGTTTCATGATCACAAAATCTTACGATTGATGTAATTACACAAATTCAGAAAAAAAAATACATTTAATGTTGTTTGTTGGAAATTAATCGCAAAGATAGGTTGCGATTACACAAGTCAATATTTAATCGGCTCCACAGTTATTTTATGTCTGTAAATTCGAAACATGCTCCCTTAAAACAAAATCTGTTATGTAACTTTACCAGTATTCTACCCACAAATTGCTACAAATTTATGACATATATGATACATGAAACCTATACGAAAAACAGGTGCAGACTGAGAATAGAAAGTCATGAAAACAAATCTTTACAGCCAAAATGAATGAGAACGTGTCAAAGAAGACTGTCTAAGATATTAATTTCCATCGGCGGTGCATTTCTGTACAATATAGGAAATGAAAATTTTATATTTACAAGTGTAGGGTTACAAGTGATCAAACCATGACAAGTGCTGTACAGCGGTTTAAAATGAATGAGTGTATTTGAAAGACACCAGTGTAAAATATTAATTTCCACCGGCCGAGTGTTTCTGCACAAGGCAGGGAACGTATGTTTTATGCTTATAAGTACAGAGTTACTAGTGTGATAATAGCGAGTGATTAAACCTATACAAATGTGCTGCTTGTATATGATAGGTTTTTCCACTATCCTCGTCTATGAGCATACTCTCTTTCACTGACGCGCCTGATCAATACTGACGCACTTCCGCGCTGGACCCCTGCTGCCCTAATACTCTGGTTTGGTTAGATACCATTCTCGCTTTTATGGCCGCCTAGCACTTGTTGATTTGTTTTTGTTGCATACTTGATTTTATGGCATATATCTGGATGCGTACTAATACCAGTAAGTGGAAGTCCTCACCAAGTGGATCTCCATCCATGAATATAAATTCTAGCCTAAGAAATAATTTGTAAGGCACTACGAGTGAATTTAGTGATGAAATAATTATAAAAGATAGCACGTAACCATTTAAAGAGCACCTATTATAACTTTTCAATTATTTGAGCATGATGCACTTAACAGTCCAGAACTTCTTAGAAAATCACTTAAGCGAAGTAAAGTCAAACTTGAGTGCTTTATTGTTATTTTTTAAAATTTAACGGATTATCTTTAACGTGCGCTCCAACTACAGGTTGTTACGGAAATTACTGTGTAACAGATACCTAGGTAGATCCCATCCACTTGGACCCCATTGACTATGTAGAGTACTCGCTTATCTCTTCCTTCCCATGCTCCAATATTCCGCATTGGGCTAAGTAACAAATGCACTTGTGATATAGTCAGGCCCGTAGCCAGCCCAAAAATGTAGAGGGGACTCGGTAGAAGTTAGGGGGGCAAGCCAACCGTATAAAAATAGTAAAGTATATGAAATATCTTGCAGAATTTTCACATTTTCAGGCAAAGCTCCCCCCGAATGTTAGCAAAGCCCCCACCGAAACAAAATTGTAAATACGCCACTGCCCAGGACATTACTCCAGGAATTGCAAAAGGGCCATTCCACGCAAAAGTGAGCCTGAACCCAAATTTTCGAAAACTGTCAAAATCAATGCATTTTTACGTATATGTGAAGTAAATAGAACGAAATTTACTTCTTCACAAAGAAAAACTTATTTATACTTAGAATTCACGTAAAATTTTAAGTCTGAGTTGTGAATTTGTAACATGTCAGCTGTGAGGATTTTTTTTATTCTTGTTATCGGCAACATTTTACGGTATATTGTGCATGTTTGGCTGAAGTAACTTCGAGCTATTCAAGATGCTTCTTTTTGCTACAAGCTGCAGTTGAAATAGTGTTTACAGGATAAAAATTGTTTATAATATCATTAAAGATATAAACGTCAACTTGAGTGTCCTGCCCGTGACAGGAAACTACCAAAAGTTATTGTACTGAATTACTAAATTTGTGAATGTGGTTCGTACTTATTAGAAGTAACAATTTTCACGTGTACTTCACATTTACCAAATTTTGGACTAACGCTAACAATATATTTCGATTTATTTCAATTTGAAGACTTGTCCTGCTCGTGACAGTGGGCATGCCACTGGTGGGATACACTGAGAAAAAAAATGTAGGTGGCATACTTAAAAACGTAGGTTACATTCGTAATTCCTGTAGTTTCTGGACTTAACGTACAACCGTATATAACATCCTGCAGCAAACGTATAGCTGAAAAAGTATGTATTATACGTACTGTCTGCACAAGTGCAATGACGTCATTCGTGTGACGTTATCTGCAGTAACAAGTATATACGGAGGTAATATCTAGCTTTGTGACGTCAGGGTCGTATGTAGCATGTGGGTTAATAATGACGACATACACTGACTATCAGGACAGAGCATGATTTCAAGAAGTATGCAATATACGTTCTGTACGTATGTTTCTTGCGTTCAACCCCGAGACAGCATCTATATTGTACTTGTGCCCCATACGTACGACTAGATACAGTATACGTATTGTACGTATGTATTATACAGATTTTCCTTATGTCGCACACAGCTTGTCCAGATACAGCATACAGAATATCCGTATGCACCATACAGAGTGCATATATGTAGCTTACAGACTGTGTGCATGCAGTATATAGATTATACGTATGTCGCGTACAGGTTGGCCATATGTAATGTATAGATTGGATGTATATAGCTAATAGGTTGTCCATATGAAATATACAGATTTTACCTGTATCGAATACGTATTGCCTTCTTGTAATGTATGGATCGGACATATGCAGGATCTAGAGTGTACGTATAGTGCACCATTATTAAAGTGCTGCAACATACTGCAAAGTGCATGATACATTCTTACTGTAATGTTGTCAAATATTGTTTTACTCTGTATGAAAACAAAAATAGCTTAAAATATGGTTGATCTCCTTTGTGCCAATAATAATAAAATTAACAATACTACACTTTTCAAATCTTAGTTTGGAGCAGTGAAACTGTCCAAAGAAATGTATTTACCTGCAGGGTGTCCTATAAGTTTGGGCTTCCTGCTAATTCGTTAGAAAGCTACTGCAAAGTCAAGTGTTGAAAAGTGACACAAGCGTTAATTTTAAAATTATGGGCACAAACTGAGGTTAACCATATATTAAACTATTTTCGTTTCCATACAGAGTAAATCAATATGTGATATATTACTGTAAGAATTTATCATATGGTTTGCAGTTAGTTAGTTGCAGCACCTCAATAATAATGCAAAATGCACAGCCTTATACAATCCTATATTCAAACTCAAACAAGATTTACGTACAATCATTTATTAAGCTGTTATCATCCATTGCTTGTACGATATAAAGATTATTTTACCTCATTCTTTTCCTTAATAGTATCTTCTACTAAAGTGCAGTTGTTACCACAAGAGGCCTGAATAGAATTTTCCAGAAATAACTTCTCTGTACATTTTAATTAACAGGTATGTCTTTTTTTTTAATGTCGCAATAATTAAAAGTGTGGTGTCAGCCGGAAACGTATTCGCTTACAATATGATTCCTACTCAGTACTCGCCATTAAAAATGAAACACTAAGAAGGAGACTGGGTAGATGCGCCAAAGTTCCCAGGCCGATACCTAATAGTAAGTGCAGAATACTCTTAAACGTTCGCTGTATTCGCTGTGTGACAACGTGGTGACAGCGGAGGCGTTGTGCAGCCATCGACTAAACATATTTATTCTTCCCTGCTATAGACATTCTGCAAATTTGGACTTTCCTGGATGCATCCTTCTTAGTGCAACATTTTAAGGAAAGAGCAATTTAACAGTCACATACATTGCTTAAAGAAAGAGCAATGATTCTCAGAATTACTCGGAAGATATATATACACAATAATTTAAAACGGTTATTTCAAACTTTGCAATTCAAAGCACGAAAAGAACTATAGATAAAGGAACACTGATTTTAGCCAAATAGTAATTAGTAAACTCAATCACACTCAGTACCATTAGTTGCTTGGTGTTATCCGTAAGTCAGAGATCACGGTATCTCATTTCGTGTAGATTTTTGCATTTGTTTAACGCCAAAAATGTATTTTATCGCTAATTGAACCCAGTACCATATATATACCGACAGGACGTACCCTAGTCACAAGGTGACATGAGTGAAACACTAAACTATTCGATTGACACCTGCGGCCTTGTCAACACTAGAGAAAGTTACAAAGTGATTAAGTAAATACGGAACATAGTTCATACAAAGTATAGCGATGTATGAAGTCTCCGTTTCATACGACTTGGATAAAGGATACATCTGAAATAGCAACAAAGAAATATATAATGATTTCTCTGGATAATTTGGATTAGTCCAGAATTCGAACACACACACGCTGGTAAGTCCAACATTTTTTTTTTAACTTCTTTCTTCGGATTCCCAATAAAGTTGACTACTGAAAAGCTGAGTTATAGATTCTGTATTAAAACAACACCTTCGCTAGACATGTTCAGTATACACATTGTCTTACATACAGAACAATACATTAGTTATTAATGCATGTCTGAAATAATAGTGCTTCGTATAGAATTTTACTTCATCCAATCGCAATAGCACAAAGATAAAAAATATTGCTAGGGATAATGTTCTTATTACAGAGAAAAAGAATTAAAATGACTTAACATTAACAATCATTTTCTTTAAACAGAGATAATATTTTATTATAATTTATGGAAGAAAGAAATAATTTGTAGTACAGTATCTTTATTAGGGTTATATATTCGTACAAAATAATGTAAGTACAACTGAGTCTGTCTTCAGAAAGGGCGTACTTTTAGCCACAACCTACACTGCTTCTTTTGACTGTCTTTCAAGCAGAATCCTGGTTTGATGCACGAAATACCTGCAACAAAAATCAGAAAATATTTAAAATGTTATATTCAGTGTGCTTAATTTGGTTGTACTTAACAATACAAAGTATCTTAACATTTTTGAGATTAAATGGACAAAATCTGTTCGGTCAGGTATGGACTTTTGGGTTGCACGTAGAAAAACTATGAAGTGTTTATTGATGCTGAACAACAACTCAAAATGTATTACCATTCAAAAGTAAGTGGGTACCTCAATGGTGTTCGGGCTACCATGGGGTACCTAATGTCTGTATTTTTTAGATATATGAAAATATATGTCTCTAAAATGTAAGGAACTGACATCTGTTTACCGAAAACCTCAACTCGGTAAGCCTTATGGATATCGAGATATGGGAAAATAAAGAGCGACACTACAGAACTGTGGAGTTTGCGTACTAGATGGTGCAGTTTCGGAAACGTAATTACGAGGGCTTACAACAACCTCAAAAGTAGTTTCAATTAAATACACTACACACACGCCCTGATGGGGGTTTTCGGGTACCATGATATTCCCAGAACTCTCATTTCTAAATATTCTAAAATATGTCTTAATAACGTTTTAAAGAACGTTAGAGGTGTGTGTTTACCGAAACCGCAAGTCGGTACGCCTAACAGTTACCGAAATATGGTGAAATAAAAAGCGACACCATAGGTACGTGGAGCTTGCATATTAGACAGTACAATTTAGAAAATTAATTAAAATATGACTATCAAGATATTGTCAAATAAAGGGAGGATCCATATAGTTATGGGGTTTTCGTGTTAGGTGGTAAAATTTCCGAAACCGGTCATGTAAAGTTAATAAGCATCAGTAGCAATTTCATCTTAAAATAATTAGGTATTTCCATGGAGTTTAAGAACATCATGGGGTCTACCAAGATTAAATTTTAAAAGTTTTGTAAAATATATTTTGACATTTGTAAAGAGTATTAGAAATATGTATTTACCTAAAAGTTCCAGCTAGTACATCTAGCAGCTAGAGAGACACCATACAATAAAAGCGTATTAGATCTTGAAATTTCAGAAAACAATTATTGATCCTAACAAAAGTTAAATAAGATGGTACTTATATGGATTAAGTGAGTACCTCAGACTCGTCAGTACAATTTCGATCGAAAGATTAATTCAGCTCTAAATTTTCTTTGGACAATTCCAAGCGTTCATCGGGCTCTGAAATAAAGTGAACATTTTTTGTCAATATCTAATATAGCAAGCGAGATATAAGGAATTATGCATTTTATGACGTCGTAAAAATAGAGACGCACATGGATTTGTACTTTTGAGTATTTGCTGTAAGAAGAAGAAATTTCAGAAAACAACCGTATATACCTTAATAGACAATTAAATGGGCGAGGGCACGATGGCTTAGGGGTAGAGTGCTTACCTCTAGTGTATTGGGTTCTTGGTTCGATCCACGGTCAAGTCAGTTTGTAGTGCACATCGTATTCGTGGGTTTTCTCGGGGTACTCTCTTTCCTCCCACCTTTGCATTCCATCAATTCTGTCAACAACATTCACTTGCTTTAATCATAATCTCCCTGAGACTAAAATGCATAATCGTGGGTCGCTACACTGAAATATTTCCTTTTATTTAATTTTAAAATTAAATAGGGAGTTAAGTATGATCGTATCTCTACAGGTTAAGTGAATACTCCAATAGTTTCTGCAAGATTAGTTAAATACCCTACCACTAATCTACTGTGTCCCCGCCCACTGAATTGTCTATTAAGGTATATACAGTAGTTTTCTGAATTTTTTTTCTTATAGGAAAGAGCCAAAAGTACAAATCCGTAAAGATCTCTATTTTTACGTCATAAAATATATAATTCCTTATATCTTGGTTACTATCTTAGATATTGACAGCGAATTTTCATTCTTTTGCACAGCTCGATGAACCCTTGGAATTGCCTGAAGAAAACCTAGGACTGAACTAATCTTTCGATCGAAATTGTACTGAGATACTCATTTAACCCATAGAAGTACCATCTTATTTAATTTTGTTGCCACCAATAATTGTTTCCGAAATTTCAAGATCTCGTACGCTTTTATTTCACAGTGTTTCTCCAGATGTTAGATGTACTAGCTGGAAGTTTTGGGTAAACACATATTTCAAATACTGTTTACAAATGTCAGATTATATTTTCAAAAGCTTTTAAAATTTAATTTTGGTAGACTCCATGATGTTCTAACACTCCATGAAGATATCTAATTACTTTAAGATGAAAGTGCTACTGGTGTTTATTAACTTTCCATGACCGATTTCGGAAATTTTAGCATCTAACACGAAAACCCCTTAACTGTGTTGGTCCTCCCTTTATTTGACAACATCTTGATAGCCGTTAGTCATATTTTAATTCAATTTCCGAATTGTAGCGTCAAGTATGCAAGCCCCACATACCTATAGTTTATTTTCCCATACCTCGGTATCCATAAAGCTTACCGAGTTGCAGTTTTCAGTAAAAAAAAAATCAGTTCTTTACATTTTAGAGACATGTATTTCCATATATCTAAAACGCAGAAATTAAGTACCGCATTGGAACTCCATTGGAGTACTCACTTACTTTTGCATAGCAGGGTAAAAACGCCAGTGGTTCTCACTTTAAGGTTGAAAACATACTATTTTGTCTCTTCTCTGAGCATCGTGAATCTGTCGGAGCTGTACCATAGTTGGAAAGACTCACTGATCCTTCCTATAATGACCATGTAGTTAGAATTAAAAAAGGAGTAGCCGTTGGAGGAAAAACAATATTTTAAAATCCTTGCACCAGTAGTCGTCACCTTAAAATCAAAATGTTCCAGTAGTAGTCAGGATTTTCTACCAGTGTTCGTCACTCAAATAACTTGACATAATTTATTCAAAAACGCACTGTGTATCAGTTTAGGGTTAAGAATACAATATAAAGTAGTAAGCTTAATAACTTTGCATCACTTTTAGCACTCAAGAAATAAAATAAAAACGTTTTTACATACTTTTTAAAGCAATTTCAGAGAGAAAAATGTTAACTGAATTCAAAAGTTAACTGTATATCACTTCCACGTTAAGAGTACAATATTAAATACTATGTTTAATAACTATACGTCACTTTAAACTCTCAAGAATGAAAATAAACGTTTGTACATACATTTTAAAAACAATCTGAGAAACAAAATAAGTTAACTGAATTCAAAATTTAATTATACATCACCTTAAGCTTGAGAATACACTATAAAATACAGAGATTAATAAAAAATGAAATCTTTAAGTTTAACGTCCCACGAATATGCCGGTTAGGCTACAGGAGACGGAGATAATGAGAAATGAGTGAAATGGTGGAATGAAGAAAGTGGGAGGAAACGGGAGAACCCCGAGAAAACCCACGAGCACGGTGTTTGTCCACTACAAAGTCCACACGGCGCGAGTTGGGATCGAACCAGGGACCCCAAACACCGGAGGTTAACACTCTACCACTGAGCCACCGCGCCCCCCTGAGATTAATAATAATGCATTACTGAAGAATGAAAACAAAAATGTTTTAGCTACCTATATTGTATTTACATGTTACCGGTATTTCTCATTAACTTTTTTTTTTTTTTTTGATACCTCATGATCAAGTGTAGGGATGCGCAAGAGAAAAGATTTGAGATTGTCTCCTCTCGAAAAGGTGCCGCGAAAGTTATGTCTCGTCTCGAAAACTGGATCCGTTTCTATTGGAAGAGCTCTATCTCGTCTCGAATTTCGTAACAAAAATTCTGTCTCGTCTTGTCTCGTGCGCATCCCTAATCAGGTCCATAGCCAAAAACTTCATTTCGGAGGGGGTTCGATAGGGCTTTGGGATATCCGAATTTAGATATAGATAATCGATATTGACAAACTATCGAAACTTGTTCGAAATATCGAAAAATACAGCAATATCGAAATATAAACAATATCAAAAATCGAAAATATAGAAATATGAAAGAGATCAAAAATATGGATATATCGATCAAAAATGGATATATGATCTTGGAATACGATTTGGTGGAATAATGAGGGAGAAAAATAATCATTGATTAAATATTAAATTGAAAAGAAATAAGAGCCTGACGCTCAAATACTTATCTATCCGGCACCCATCTTGATCCCCATAAAATATCATGAAGTGCTTGATTGATTCTAAACCCAATAATAGTAATAGTAATTTAACAACAAACACAGAATATATAATTTACGCACCTTGAAATGTAGAAATTAATGATTGTAATCCCCAGCTTTCCAATAGACGTTTGATTTCTCCAAATGAAGATTCGGATATCTTGTTTCTTCTCAAGCAATAATGGGTTACAATAATCAGTTGCAGTCCAAAGCCAAGTCACTAAGTTAAGCATGAAAATAAAGAATTCATTAGTTAGATGCATACAAAATCCTACGCATATAAATCCGAATCTACTTGTATTAAATTGTAAATTTAAACAAACTAAATTATACTACTTTGGAAAGCGTCTCCAAATATAATGTTTTCATTCTAAAGTGAAGGAATTTTTAAAATCGGATGACCCGTTTGCGCTGTACACTCGCTATGCGTCCAATGTGAAATGAAAATGCAACATTGCCATTTACCTGGACCCACAACGTAAGTGAGTGAAGTTACTGTCTTTTACGCTAACATGTCGATGGCCAGCCCCCGTTTCAAACAGTAACTTCATTCACTTATGTTGTGGGTCCAGGTAAATGACAACGTTGCATTTTCATTTAAAATTGGGTGCATAAAGAGTATACAGCACAAACATCTCGTCCGATTTTTTTTAAAAAGTGTTCACTTTAGATTGAAAACGTCATATTTCGAGATGTTTTTCCTCTTACATTTTGTTGTAACTCTGATAATAACAGAGTTATCCTATGTCAGGGAACGTTTGAGACATCCTGTATACATCATAAGAAGTTCCTTTCTAAATTCTACACGGATGTGGTTTCATTGAATGTGAGGTGGGTGATACACATTAGGCCTTTTGGGAGTACGTCACACGGACGACCGTAATTTTGTGTTCAAAATTTTTATGAATTGATGGGATATGTGATACATATGGCCACGGAATAGAATTTTCTCAGTATGTCAAATATGCAATCAGATTTCATGCAGCTTAATTTGGTGAAAAGCTATTGCCAATTGAACGTTACATTTACCTCTTTCTTGCAGATGTTGAACCATGCCGTTAGCACGTGAGGAATGGATCGAAATAATCAAACTGTGGGGCGGGAGGAGTATATGTGCAGTGGTTGCCGATTGCAGTCATCCACAATGTGACTCTGTGTCACATGTTTCAGTGTCACAGTAATTAACTAAATTTGAGAAGACGGGGACATTCGTGAACATACATCGTAGCGGTTCAAACTCGCGGAACCTTTTTCCTTCCCCATTTTGAACCGGTACATGAAAATGCCATTTTCTCCATGTTTGCCTGCGCCGATTTTGAAAATTCCTTCACTAATCGATTTCTCTCGTCGAGTACTACAAGAAACAGTTAAAATCTCGCGGGCCCTTTTTTCTTCCCCATTTTGAACTGATACATGAAAATGCGATTTTCTTCATGCTTGCCTGCGCCGATTTTGACAATTCTTCACTAGTCGATTTCTCTCGTCGAGTACTACAAGAATCAGTTAAAATCTCGCGGTTCTTTTTCATTCCCCATTTTGAACCGGAACATAAAAACGAGATTTTTCTCTATGTTTGCCTGCGCCGATTTTGAAAATACCTTCACTAATCGATTTCTCTCGACGAGTACTACAAGAATCAGTTAAAATCTCGCGGAACTTTTTTCCTTCCCCATTTTGAACCGGCACATGAAAATGCGATTTTCTCCATGTTTGCCTGCGCCGATTTTGAAAATTCCTTCACTAATCGATTTCTCTCGTCGAGTACTACAAGAAACAGTTAAAATCTCGCGGGCCCTTTTTTCTTCCCCATTTTGAACTGATATATGAAAATGCCATTTTCTTCATGCTTGCCTGCGCCGATTTTGACAATTCTTCACTAGTCAATTTCTCTCGTCGAGTACTACAAGAATCAGTTAAAATCTCGCGGTTCTTTTTCATTCCCCATTTTGAACTGGTACATGAAAATGCGATTTTCTCTATGTTTGCCTGCGCCGATTTTGAAAATTCCTTCACTAATCGATTTCTCTCGACGAGTACTACAAGAATCAGTTAAAATCTCGCGGAACCTTTTTCCTTCTCCATTTTGAACCGGTACATGAAAATGCCATTTTCTCCATGTTTGCCTGCGCCGATTTTGAAAATTCCTTCACTAATCGATTTCTCTCGTCGAGTACACTGAGAAAAAAAAATGTAGGTGGCATACTTAAAAACGTAGGTTACATTCGTAATTCCTGTAGTTTCTGGACTTAACGTACAACCGTATATAACATCCTGCAGCAAACGTATAGCTGAAAAAGTATGTATTATACGTACTGTCTGCACAAGTGCAATGACGTCATTCGTGTGACGTTATCTGCAGTAACAAGTATATACGGAGGTAATATCTAGCTTTGTGACGTCAGGGTCGTATGTAGCATGTGGGTTAATAATGACGACATACACTGACTATCAGGACGGAGCATGATTTCAAGAAGTATGCAATATACGTTCTGTACGTATGTTTCTTGCGTTCAACCCCGAGACAGTATCTATATTGTACTTGTGCCCCATACGTACGACTAGATACAGTATACGTATTGTACGTATGTATTATACAGATTTTCCTTATGTCGCACACAGCTTGTCCAGATACAGCATACAGAATATCCGTATGCACCATACAGAGTGCATATATGTAGCTTACAGACTGTCTGCATGCAGCATATAGATTATACGTATGTCGCGTACAGGTTGGCCATATGTAATGTATAGATTGGATGTATATAGCTAATAGGTTGTCCATATGAAATATACAGATTTTACCTGTATCGAATACGTATTGCCTTCTTGTAATGTATGGATCGGACATATGCAGGATCTAGAGTGTACGTATAGTGCACCATTATTAAAGTGCTGCAACATACTGCAAAGTGCATGATACATTCTTACTGTAATGTTGTCAAATATTGTTTTACTCTGTATGAAAACAAAAATAGCTTAAAATATGGTTGATCTCCTTTGTGCCAATAATAATAAAATTAACAATACTACACTTTTCAAATCTTAGTTTGGAGCAGTGAAACTGTCCAAAGAAATGTATTTACCTGCAGGGTGTCCTATAAGTTTGGGCTTCCTGCTAATTCGTTGGAAAGCTACTGCAAAGTCAAGTGTTGAAAAGTGACACAAGCGTTAATTTTAAAATTATGGGCACAAAGCAGGGGCGGATCCAGGACGGACTTCTGGGGGGGGCGGTCGGCGGTAATACTGCTACTTTTAAGAGCTCCAAACTTGTTATGGATGGGTTTATTTATATATAAAATAAGAAAGTTTCCTCTTGTGGGGGGGGGGGCGATCGCCCCGATCGCCCCCCTCTGGATCCGCCCCTGGCACAAAGGAGGTTAACCATATATTAAACTATTTTCGTTTCCATACAGAGTAAATCAATATGTGATATATTACTGTAAGAATTTATCATATGGTTTGCAGTTAGTTAGTTGCAGCACCTCAATAATAATGCAAAATGCACAGCCTTATACAATCCTATATTCAAACTCAAACAAGATTTACGTACAATCATTTATTAAGCTGTTATCATCCATTGCTTGTACGATATAAAGATTATTTTACCTCATTCTTTTCCTTAATAGTATCTTCTACTAAAGTGCAGTTGTTACCACAAGAGGCCTGAATAGAATTTTCCAGAAATAACTTCTCTGTACATTTTAATTAACAGGTTTTTTTTTTTTTTTAAATGTCGCAATAATTAAAAGTGTGGTGTCAGCCGGAAACGCATTCGCTTACAATATTATTCCTACTCAGTACTCGCCATTAAAAATGAAACACCAAGAAGGAGACTGGGTAGATGCGCCAAAGTTCCCAGGCCGATACCTAATAGTAAGTGCAGAATACTCTTAAACGTTCGCTGTATTCGCTGTGTGACAACGTGGTGACAGCGGAGGCGTTGTGCAGCCATCGACTAAACATATTTATTCTTCCCTGCTATAGACATTCTGCAAATTTGGACTTTCCTGGATGCATCCTTCTTAGTGCAACATTTTAAGGAAAGAGCAATTTAACAGTCTCATACATTGCTTAAAGAAAGAGCAATGATTCTCAGAATTACTCGGAAGATATATATACACAATAATTTAAAACGGTTATTTCAAACTTTGCAATTCAAAGCACGAAAAGAACTATAGATAAAGGAACACTGATTTTAGCCAAATAGTAATTAGTAAACTCAATCACACTCAGTACCATTAGTTGCTTGGTGTTATCCGTAAGTCAGAGATCACGGTATCTCATTTCGTATAGATTTTTGCATTTGTTTAACGCTAAAAATGTATTTTATCGCTAATTGAACCCAGTACCATATATATACCGACAGGACGTACCTTAGTCACAAGGTGACATGAGTGAAACACTAAACTATTCGATTGACACCTGCGGCCTTGTCAACACTAGAGAAAGTTACAAAGTGATTAAGTAAATACGGAACATAGTTCATACAAAGTATAGCGATGTATGAAGTCTCCGTTTCATACGACTTGGATAAAGGATACATCTGAAATAGCAACAAAGAAATATATAATGATTTCTCTGGATAATTTGGATTAGTCCAGAATTCGAACACACACACGCTGGTAAGTCCAACATTTTTTTTTTTTTTTTTTTTTAACTTCTTTCTTCGGATTCCCAATAAAGTTGACTACTGAAAAGCTGAGTTATAGATTCTGTATTAAAACAACACCTTCGCTAGACATGTTCAGTATACACATTGTCTTACATACAGAACAATACATTAGTTATTAATGCATGTCTGAAATAATAGTGCTTCGTATAGAATTTTACTTCATCCAATCGCAATAGCACAAAGATAAAAAATATTGCTAGGGATAATGTTCTTATTACAGAGAAAAAGAATTAAAATGACTTAACATTAACAATCATTTTCTTTAAACAGAGATAATATTTTATTATAATTTATGGAAGAAAGAAATAATTTGTAGTACAGTATCTTTATTAGGGTTATATATTCGTACAAAATAATGTAAGTACAACTGAGTCTGTCTTCAGAAAGGGCGTACTTTTAGCCACAACCTACACTGCTTCTTTTGACTGTCTTTCAAGCAGAATCCTGGTTTGATGCACGAAATACCTGCAACAAAAATCAGAAAATATTTAAAATGTTATATTCAGTGTGCTTAATTTGGTTGTACTTAACAATACAAAGTATCTTAACATTTTTGAGATTAAATGGACAAAATCTGTTAGGTCAGGTATGGACTTTTGGGTTGCACGTAGAAAAACTATGAAGTGTTTATTGATGCTGAACAACAACTCAAAATGTATTACCATTCAAAAGTAAGTGGGTACCTCAATGGTGTTCGGGCTACCATGGGGTACCTAATGTCTGTATTTTTTAGATATATGAAAATATATGTCTCTAAAATGTAAGGAACTGACATCTGTTTACCGAAAACCTCAACTCGGTAAGCCTTATGGATATCGAGATATGGGAAAATAAAGAGCGACACTACAGAACTGTGGAGTTTGCGTACTAGATGGTGCAGTTTCGGAAACGTAATTACGAGGGCTTACAACAACCTCAAAAGTAGTTTCAATTAAATACACTACACACACGCCCTGATGGGGGTTTTCGGGTACCATGATATTCCCAGAACTCTCATTTCTAAATATTCTAAAATATGTCTTAATAACGTTTTAAAGAACGTTAGAGGTGTGTGTTTACCGAAACCGCAAGTCGGTACGCCTAACAGTTACCGAAATATGGTGAAATAAAAAGCGACACCATAGGTACGTGGAGCTTGCATATTAGACAGTACAATTTAGAAAATTAATTAAAATATGACTATCAAGATATTGTCAAATAAAGGGAGGATCCATATAGTTATGGGGTTTTCGTGTTAGGTGGTAAAATTTCCGAAACCGATCATGTAAAGTTAATAAGCATCAGTAGCAATTTCATCTTAAAATAATTAGGTATTTCCATGGAGTTTAAGAACATCATGGGGTCTACCAAGATTAAATTTTAAAAGTTTTGTAAAATATATTTTGACATTTGTAAAGAGTATTAGAAATATGTATTTACCTAAAAGTTCCAGCTAGTACATCTAGCAGCTAGAGAGACACCATACAATAAAAGCGTATTAGATCTTGAAATTTCAGAAAACAATTATTGATCCTAACAAAAGTTAAATAAGATGGTACTTATATGGGTTAAGTGAGAACCTCAGACTCGTCAGTACAATTTCGATCGAAAGATTAATTCAGCTCTAAATTTTCTTTGGACAATTCCAAGCGTTCATCGGGCTCTGAAATAAAGTGAACATTTTTTGTCAATATCTAATATAGCAAGCGAGATATAAGGAATTATGTATTTTATGACGTCGTAAAAATAGAGACCCACATGGATTTGTACTTTTGAGTATTTGCTGTAAGAAGAAGAAATTTCAGAAAACAACCGTATATACCTTAATAGACAATTAAATGGGCGGGGGCACAGTGGCTTAGTGGTAGAGTGCTTACCTCTGGTGTATTGGGTTCTTGGTTCGATCCACGGCCAAGTCAGTTTGTAGTGGACATCGTATTCGTGGGTTTTCTCGGGGTACTCTCCTCCCACCTTTGCATTCCATCAATTCTGTCAACAACATTCACTTGCTTTAATCATAATCTCCCTGAGACTAAAATGCATAATCGTGGGTCGCTACACTGAAATATTTCCTTTTATTTAATTTTAAAATTAAATAGGGAGTTAAGTATGATCGTATTTCTATGGGTTAAGTGAATACTCCAATAGTTTCTGCAAAAAAAAAAAAGATTAGTTAAATACCCTACCACTAAGCTACTGTGTCCCCGCCCACTGAATTGTCTATTAAGGTATATACAGTAGTTTTCTGAATTTTTTTCTTTTAGGAAAGACCCAAAAGTACAAATCCATAAAGATCTCTATTTTCACGTCATAAAATATATAATTCCTTATATCTTATTTACTATCTTAGATATTGACAGCGAATTTTCATTCTTTTGCACAGCTCGATGAACCCTTGGAATTGCCTGAAGAAAACCTAGGACTGAACTAATCTTTCGATCGAAATTGTACTGAGGTACTGATTTAACCCATAGAAGTACCATCTTATTTAATTTTGTTGCGACCAATAATTGTTTCCGAAATTTCAAGCTTTTATTTCACA
This sequence comes from Thermobia domestica, assembly GCF_964235325.1. Classification (NCBI taxonomy): domain Eukaryota; kingdom Metazoa; phylum Arthropoda; class Insecta; order Zygentoma; family Lepismatidae; genus Thermobia; species Thermobia domestica. The sequence continues at coordinate 277,762,984 of NC_137456.1, read as the reverse complement.
GTGTTTCTCCAGATGTTAGATGTACTAGCTGGAAGTTTTGGGTAAATACATATTTCAAATACTGTTTACAAATGTCAGATTATATTTTCAAAAGCTTTTAAAATTTAATTTTGGTAGACTCCATGATGTTCTAACACCCCATGAAGATATCTAATTACTTTAAGATGAAATTGCTACTGGTGTTTATTAACTTTCCATGACCGATTTCGGAAATTTTAGCATCTAACACGAAAACCCCTTAACTGTGTTGGTCCTCCCTTTATTTGACAACATCTTGATAGCCGTTAGTCATATTTTAATTCAATTTCCGAATTGTAGCGTCAAGTATGCAAGCCCCACATACCTATAGTTTATTTTCCCATACCTCGGTATCCATAAGGCTTACCGAGTTGCAGTTTTCAGTAAAAAAAAAAAAAAAAAAAAATCAGTTCTTTACATTTTAGAGACATGTATTTCCATATATCTAAAACGCAGAAATTAAGTACCGCATTGGAACTCCATTGGAGTACTCACTTACTTTTGCATAGCAGGGTAAAAACGCCAGTGGTTCTCACTTTAAGGTTGAAAACATACTATTTTGTCTCTACTCTGAGCATCGTGAATCTGTCGGAGCTGTACCATAGTTGGAAAGACTCACTGATCCTTCCTATAATGACCATGTAGTTAGAATTAAAAAAGGAGTAGCCGTTGGAGGAAAAACAATATTTTAAAATCCTTGCACCAGTAGTCGTCACCTTAAAATCAAAATGTTCCAGTAGTAGTCAGGATTTTCTACCAGTGTTCGTCACTCAAATAACTTGACATAATTTATTCAAAAACGCACTGTGTATCAGTTTAGGGTTAAGAATACAATATAAAGTAGTAAGCTTAATAACTTTGCATCACTTTTAGCACTCAAGAAATAAAATAAAAACGTTTTTACATACTTTTTAAAGCAATTTCAGAGAGAAAAATGTTAACTGAATTCAAAAGTTAACTGTATATCACTTCCACGTTAAGAGTACAATATTAAATACTATGTTTAATAACTATACGTCACTTTAAACTCTCAAGAATGAAAATAAACGTTTGTACATACATTTTAAAAACAATCTGAGAAACAAAATAAGTTAACTGAATTCAAAATTTAATTATACATCACCTTAAGCTTGAGAATACACTATAAAATACAGAGATTAATAAAAAATGAAATCTTTAAGTTTAACGTCCCACGATTATGCCGGTTAGGCTACAGGAGACGGAGATAATGAGAAATGAGTGAAATGGTGGAATGAAGAAAGTGGGAGGAAACGGGAGAACCCCGAGAAAACCCACGAGCACGGTGTTTGTCCACTACAAAGTCCACACGGCGCGAGTTGGGATCGAACCAGGGACCCCAAACACCGGAGGTTAACACTCTACCACTGAGCCACCGCGCCCCCCTGAGATTAATAATAATGCATTACTGAAGAATGAAAACAAAAATGTTTTAGCTACCTATATTGTATTTACATGTTACCGGTATTTCTCATTAACTTTTTTTTTTTTTTTTTTGATACCTCATGATCAAGTGTAGGGATGCGCAAGAGAAAAGATTTGAGATTGTCTCCTCTCGAAAAGGTGCCGCGAAAGTTATGTCTCATCTCGAAAACTGGATCCGTTTCTATTGGAAGAGCTCTATCTCGTCTCGAATTTCGTAACAAAAATTCTGTCTCGTCTTGTCTCGTGCGCATCCCTAATCAGGTCCATAGCCAAAAACTTCATTTCGGAGGGGGTTCGATAGGGCTTTGGGATATCCGAATTTAGATATAGATAATCGATATTGACAAACTATCGAAACTTGTTCGAAATATCGAAAAATACAGCAATATCGAAATATAAACAATATCAAAAATCGAAAATATAGAAATATGAAAGAGATCAAAAATATGGATATATCGATCAAAAATGGATATATGATCTTGGAATACGATTTGGTGGAATAATGAGGGAGAAAAATAATCATTGATTAAATATTAAATTGAAAAGAAATAAGAGCCTGACGCTCAAATACTTATCTATCCGGCACCCATCTTGATCCCCATAAAATATCATGAAGTGCTTGATTGATTCTAAACCCAATAATAGTAATAGTAATTTAACAACAAACACAGAATATATAATTTACGCACCTTGAAATGTAGAAATTAATGATTGTAATCCCCAGCTTTCCAATAGACGTTTGATTTCTCCAAATGAAGATTCGGATATCTTGTTTCTTCTCAAGCAATAATGGGTTACAATAATCAGTTGCAGTCCAAAGCCAAGTCACTAAGTTAAGCATGAAAATAAAGAATTCATTAGTTAGATGCATACAAAATCCTACGCATATAAATCCGAATCTACTTGTATTAAATTGTAAATTTAAACAAACTAAATTATACTACTTTGGAAAGCGTCTCCAAATATAATGTTTTCATTCTAAAGTGAAGGAATTTTTAAAATCGGATGACCCGTTTGCGCTGTACACTCGCTATGCGTCCAATGTGAAATGAAAATGCAACATTGCCATTTACCTGGACCCACAACGTAAGTGAGTGAAGTTACTGTCTTTTACGCTAACATGTCGATGGCCAGCCCCCGTTTCAAACAGTAACTTCATTCACTTATGTTGTGGGTCCAGGTAAATGACAACGTTGCATTTTCATTTAAAATTGGGTGCATAAAGAGTATACAGCACAAACATCTCGTCCGATTTTTTTTAAAAAGTGTTCACTTTAGATTGAAAACGTCATATTTCGAGATGTTTTTCCTCTTACATTTTGTTGTAACTCTGATAATAACAGAGTTATCCTATGTCAGGGAACGTTTGAGACATCCTGTATACATCATAAGAAGTTCCTTTCTAAATTCTACACGGATGTGGTTTCATTGAATGTGAGGTGGGTGATACACATTAGGCCTTTTGGGAGTACGTCACACGGACGACCGTAATTTTGTGTTCAAAATTTTTATGAATTGATGGGATATGTGATACATATGGCCACGGACTAGAATTTTCTCAGTATGTCAAATATGCAATCAGATTTCATGCAGCTTAATTTGGTGAAAAGCTATTGCCAATTGAACGTTACATTTACCTCTTTCTTGCAGATGTTGAACCATGCCGTTAGCACGTGAGGAATGGATCGAAATAATCAAACTGTGGGGCGGGAGGAGTATATGTGCAGTGGTTGCCGATTGCAGTCATCCACAATGTGACTCTGTGTCACATGTTTCAGTGTCACAGTAATTAACTAAATTTGAGAAGACGGGGACATTCGTGAACATACATCGTAGCGGTTCAAACTCGCGGAACCTTTTTCCTTCCCCATTTTGAACCGGTACATGAAAATGCCATTTTCTCCATGTTTGCCTGCGCCGATTTTGAAAATTCCTTCACTAATCGATTTCTCTCGTCGAGTACTACAAGAAACAGTTAAAATCTCGCGGGCCCTTTTTTCTTCCCCATTTTGAACTGATACATGAAAATGCCATTTTCTTCATGCTTGCCTGCGCCGATTTTGACAATTCCTTCACTAGTCGATTTCTCTCGTCGAGTATTACAAGAATCAGTTAAAATCTTGCGGCCCTTTTTTCTTCCCCACTTTGAACCGGAAAATGAAAATGAGATTTTCTCTATGTTTGCCTGCGCCGATTTTGAAAATTCCTTCACTAATCGATTTCTCTCGACGAGTACTACAAGAATCAGTTAAAATCTCGCGGAACCTTTTTCCTTCCCCATTTTGAACGGGTACATGAAAATGCCATTTTCTCCATGTTTGCCTGCGCCGATTTTGAAAATTCCTTCACTAATCGATTTCTCTCGTCGAGTATTACAAGAATCAGTTAAAATCTTGCGGCCCTTTTTTCTTCTCCACTTTGAACCGGAAAATGAAAATGAGATTTTCTCTATGTTTGCCTGCGCCGATTTTGAAAATTCCTTCACTAATCGATTTCTCTCGACGAGTACTACAAGAATCAATTAAAATCTCGCGGTCGTCTTTTCTTCCCCATTTTGAACCGGTACATGAAAATGCGATTTTCTGCATGTTTACCTGCGCCGATTTTGAAAATTCTTTCAGTAATTTATTTCTGTTGTCGAGTACTATAAGAATCAGTTAAAATCTCGCGGGCCCTTTTTTCTTCCCCAAGCCAATATTTTTGTATATTTTGAATGTATTCAAGTATGGAACAAAAGTATTATATAATTCCCTTAGTAGGTTTCTCAACTTCATATTTTTCAACTTAAATTTTATTTATTTTAATTATTTATTTTCTTGTGACTCAATATTTAATTGCAATCGTTCATTGGGGAGAAGGGTGGCCATTCTCAAATATATAAATATAGTATTCTTAAAATTTATGTGTTCTCGTACTATTAGTTTCTTCCACTAGACCTGGAAATTGAAAAATTAATACCTGGAAAACCTGGAAAATTCAGGGAAATTGAGTTCCATATTTATATATGAACACTGCTATTTACAATTTTTTTTTTCGAATAGGGAGAACTGTACAAAAGGGTGTTTTGGGAATGATATAACAATAGGTTTCTGGGAGTGTTGTTCGAAATGAAATCTTTAAGTTTTACGTCCCACTATTATGCTGGCTAGGCTAAAGATAACGGGGTGTTGTTCGCAGTGTTGAATTCAGACATTTACACCCGGGGGGGAATGTCAACTGCTCGGGGGAGGGTTATTTTTCTGTATTTTTTTCAAGAAAGCAGCATATTTAACAATTCCATTCACATACACATCTTACCTAATATTGAGACTAATTGCTGATAAATATTCAATGAGATTATAATTTTAAGAAAACAATCGTTTGATTTCATCTAAAACATTAAATAAAGACTGGCAAAAATAGTTTAGACTAAATTTTAACTGCTATTTACAGTAACTATTTTTATTATTTCCTATATTCAGTAATTACTGTTTGTTACTAATGTAAAAATTTTTAAAAAGATTTAAATTAACTGAAATATTTTTTCTCCTAAAACAAACATACTTAGGAATATCTTAATAAAAAGTTATCATTCTTTCTCACACTTCTGATTCTAAATCAAACATATTAGCCTTGGTTTCTTCACTGCATATACATCAATAGTTTAGTTGACGAAATCTTCAGTAGGATTAGTGCCGTGTCGTGGAAAATCAGCGCTTGGCGCGAAAGTATACGACGGCATCCCCGTATATATGAGTGAGGTCGACAGACCAGCCGCCAAAGGTGGGAAAATTTTAAAAAGTAAACCCTGCTTTTCCTTGATTTTGAGCACTTTTCATTACTTTTTTCCTTTCATTTTATATATGTCCACATGTATTTCATTCCTCTGTTTTTCTTTCCTTCTTTTTTCTTTTTCCCTCCCGAATTTTTCACCCCTTACTTCGGCGCCCGGGGCCGTCGCCCCGCTTGCCCCTCCCCCATGGAACGGCACTGAGCAGGATCTTGGCCACCTTCAATAGCAATCTTTCACTTATATACTATTATCATATTGATAAATTCTATATAAGTCTCTAATCAAGGAGGGATAACTGTTCCTCCCTGATCCCTCTAAATGACGCCCACTGAATCTCACCCTTTAACTGAATTATTTTTAATTAAAGAAAGATGTGTTTACTTTAACAATCGTAAAACACATTTACGTCTGTTACTTCCGATGCGAGAAATGGGATTTAGGCGCCCTATTTCAAATAATGTAGGAACTGTATATTTTCAAGAACTGAAGTCTGCTGACATGAGAGATTATATGGAATGATCGAAAGATCTTCCCTATCTTTCCTTTCGTATCTCAACCTGTGCTAGTGCTACCTACTAATATATAATATAGGGCGAGAGTATAGTACCTACTAAAATACAAACCTTTCTTCAACAGTTAACAATTTCATGTTCTGCCAAACTCAGTCATAGCGTTAAGAAATACAAGTTTTATTCACTATTTGGTATTCTATCTTAGATGTTACATGTTAACATTTATATAGAATGGGTCTGCGTCATTTATATGTATATTGAGAGATCGGATTTCGTCTGCACGTACACGGACAGAAAAGCAAATAATTGGGTGAAGTAATTTCTACATTTTGTGACTGAAATTTTGGGAGTTTCTCCGGGGGGGAATGAATTTTCTTCGGGGGGGAGATTCCCCCCGGGCTACCCCCTGAATTCAACCCTGGTTGTTCGGTGGGGGTCAATGTTGCCAATTTTGGGTAAAGTCGCTAAATAAGGGGAATTCGACCTCAACGATAGCGTAGGTTGACCATAAAATTTTCAGTTAAAAACGGGACAGGTTCTTGCAACCCTAGACTTTTAGATCTACCTTTGTTCTTATCAGTGCCTTGATATCAGATTTCCTCCTCTCTCTCTTTGTTACAGAACGGGTACTTATGAAAAAGGAAAGACACGTTGAAATTTGTTCAACACACAACCAACTGCTAAAACCTCTGCTGCCTTTCGAGCAGTACTGCGAACTATAGAGTATGTTTAATATAGGGAATTTCAGTTCAATTTTTGCCTCTTTATTATTATTAATTATTAATACTTTTAAAAGGAGTAAAGATACTGGGTTTGTTATTTACTTCTTTCATTTACATAGAACGGGACGAATACTACTTTTTCCATCTACTGACGGGACGGCCGGGACACGCCACTAAAACGGGACTGTCCCGGTCAAAACGGGACGTATGGTCGCCCTACGATAGCGACAAAAAATATTTTTTTCCGATTGGAGACTTTTTTGGGTGATTTTTAAATGACGATTTACCTACTTACACATTTAGCGACTTTCTGCTCCAAACAAAATGTTCATCTGTAGAGAAGCATTATTAGTTCAAAACAGTTTTTACGTTCTTTTTTTCTGTTTGTTTGTTTTAATCAGCGCAACTGATGAAGAGTTTGGAAATACAGCATACTCACTGCCCCACAATCCTGCATTGTTATGTTACCCTTGCCCTCTAACGAAGAACAACTACAAACTTGATGTCCTTTAGTTCGCAGAGTTTCCGTTGAGAAACACACGTAATACATCATTACCGATAGCAACAAGATTAGCTATAGATTGCGTGAATAAAGGCGAAGAAGATGTTTGTTATATTTGTCCTTTGGGGTCTTTTAATTATTCTGCACTTTTTCTTTTACAAAAAAATGATCCCTGAATTAAAGGATTGGTTGCGCCCTATTTACAAAGATGTGAGTAGAACCAGCGGCGCAAATCTGTCTTCAACATTGGGAGGGGGGGGGGGTAAGACCGTTACCATACTTTTTTTTGACGATGTCCAAAATACTTATGAAGTTGAAAAACAATGTTGTGGAGGATCAGAGTTGTTTTCAGCGTTGGGAGGCTGCAGATTTGAGGCTTATTCTGGGGGACATCTATTTTATCTCACGTTCCTTTGTAGCAATCGGACAAAAATAATCATAATTTCTCCCAAAAAACACATTTCAAATCGGATTATTGGGGAGAAGTCCCCCTCAGTTCCAAGATTGGAGGGGACATGTATCCGTCACCCCCCCCCCCCCACGGATTTGCGCCAGTGAGTAGAACATATTGTTTAGTTTACATCTACAACTTTAAAACAATGCTTATAGACAATGAATTTCTCTATTATTTTTTATAGCGACTTTTCACCCAAAATTGGAGTCGTCATATCCCGTTTCGCAAACTTATTGCCAACATTTTGGAAACTGGTTGCGAAGAGAGCTACAATGGATGAGTCGAGTTATTTCGTCGCTTCCGCTGTGAACCTAAGTACAAGATTCCAAAGAGATTAAGAAAAAATGAAATGAAACCTTTGAGTTTTACGTCCCACAGTTATGCCGGTTAGGCTAAAGGAGACGCTGATGATAAGCAATGAATGAAAGGTGGAATGAAGAAAGTGGAAGGAAACGGGAGAACCCCGAGGAAACCCACGCACAAGGTGTTTGTCCATCACAAAGTTCATTTGACGGGGGCTGGGATCGAACCCGGGACCCCAAGTACCGGAGGTGAACGCTCTACCACTGAGCCACCGCAGCTCTTAAGAGATTAAGAGTCACAAACATAGTCACTTTCAATTTTGTAATATATATAGGTCTATATATTGCATCACTGACTAATAACTAAAATCCTTGGATTGTATATATAAAAGTCGCCCCCTGCCCGTAAAAAGCTTCATTCGAACGCGGAATCGAACAATTGCATCTGTAAAACAGTGCTGATTTGATTTTAACGTTCCTTTCAGCAGCAAGGCTGTATGAGACGTGGACCTACAGATTAACGTGGAATCCGAACCACATAAGCTCCGGCCGGGAATCGAAAAAATGAAATGAAATCTTTGAGTTTTATGTCCTACGGTTATGATGGTTAGGCTAATGGAGACGGTGATGAGTAATGAATTAAATAGTGGAATGAAGAAAGTGGGAGGAAACGGGAGAACCCCGAGAAAACCCACGCACACGGTGTTTGTCCACCACAAGGTTCACTTGGCGGGGCTGGGATCGAACCCGGGACCCCAAGCACCAGAGGTGAACCTTCTACCACTGAGCCACCGCGGCCCCCGGCCGGGAATCGAACCCGGGTGTCCCACGCCAAAGGCGTGTTCACTAACCACTTAGCCACGAGGGAGCTCATCTATAAGGCAGTGTAAGCAAACAAAAAAACGCACACTGGATGTTTGCGCAACTGAGGATCAAAACATTCTCAATGGAGTATGAGAAATAGTTAACGCCAATCAAAGTGTGCTTTTGCTTATTTATGACTTCGTTAATACTTAATTCCTTCTAGAAATAGTGAAACTATACTATGAAGAAACACTAATAAACTAATAACAATTACGTTGTATTTCTTACCACACCACGACCATTTTTACCACCCATAGAATTTGAACCTAGTACTATACTGCATTAGTCACGCCGTAACGAAAGATGAACATCTGGCACTCGTAGCTGTTGAAGCTACCTGTATATCACGCGGCCTGCGTTGGTACTCCTCAACATAAATACCTCACAGCCCAAAGCCAGGAAACATCACAGGCAGAAGACAGGGGCACAAGCAGTGCCTGACACTTCACGAACTCTAAACCCGCCAAGACTCAACTCAACATGACCTTCAATTACGTTCTAGAAACCAAACCAATGCTAAGGCACAAACTTACCAACTTCCTATATGAAAACACAAGAAAAAAAATCTAACTTTTTTGGTTCCAAAGTGATGACATAACAATAATACTAAAAAGGTTTTAATTTTCAGTAACCCAAACATTAATTAACTAGGGAACATAACAAAGCAAAAATAAATAAAAATAAAAATAAATTAAATTAAAAAATAAAAATCTGACAAGTAAACTCTCCCTGACTACTTTTTTTTTTTTTTTAATTTCAGTGAGGCTGTAAAATATGTTAGTATCTTCGTAAAATATATATATTTCAATGTAAACAAGTTCTTTAAACAAAAGAAAGCTTTGTAGTAGAGCGCTTACCTCTGACGCGTTAGGTCCCTGGTTCGATTCCTGCTCCCGACAAATAGCCTTTTGGTGAACACTGTAGGTGTGGTTATTCTTAAGACTTTCCAGTTTCCTTACATTTTCTTGATTCCACCATTATCATGTATCTCATTGTCACCTTCTCTCTTACATTGATGTACAATCATGGGGCGTTAAACTAAAAGCAAAAAAAAAAAAAAAAAAAAAAATTTTGCAAATATCCTAGTAAAAATGAGTTTTCTAGACTACACAAGTGGCCCCGCGTAGGGTAGTCGCTAGCGCTCTCGCCTTCGGTGCGAACGGTTCCGGGTTCGATCCCGGGGGAGAACTCGGTCGAAAAAGTATCAAAAGATTTTAAGTCCAGCCATCCTGAATGAGGTTTCCTTGGGTTTTCCTCATTCACAGCAGGCAAATGCCGGAGTGGTACCTAACATATAGGTCCCAGGCCGTTTTCTTCCTTCCCCAATCCTTTGTTCCCTTCCTTTCCCCGGATAGTGTACTCGCCGAGGAAAGTCATCCCTCATATGGGGTAACAAGGCCATTGATGCCGAAAGCCCAGAAATCTAAATCCTAAATCTTCACTACACAAGGAAATTTCCGCGCTGAAAACGGTTTATTAGCAATTATGTTAAGCAGTCCTGTAGTAAATCTGCACCAAGTAATAAATCGTCACATATAAAATGGAATGAATAAACACATAACATTCATTTTGCTACCTTGAAACATAATATGTTTCAAAACATTAATATTCAAAGTTTTTTCAAAATTCAGATTCACCCATTCCATTCTCCTCAATCATTTACGAGTTACAATAGTAAGAATTGTAGTCATAAACTACATTACTTACTTAGTACTATATTAAAGCAAGTTACACTAAAAGAATATATAATTAATGGGAATATTTAACTAAAGTAATAGTTAACTATTGTACTTACCCAGGCTTCCCAGGTTTCCTTCCTCTCTTCTGTTCCGTTTGTAAACAACCTCGTTTCGCAAGCAAAAGACGGTAGTTCAATGACGTCAGCCATGGCGAAAGAAAGAGTGTCTATAGGCGGTCTGGATCTTACACACAGATGGACGTATATAACGTATAGCTGAAGTATTTAACATACGTATACGTATGTAAAATACAGAAGATTGTTAGATATCAGACATCCTGCAGAGACATGATGTAATATCTAAGCGGGTAAAAGGCAGTACCTATGTAGTATATGGATAAAGTACGCTCCGTACAGATTTCCTTAGTAAACATAACGAATCCTTGTATTTGTACAATATACCGCTGTCCGGATAATGGATTTTTCTCAGTGTACTACAAGAAACAGTTAAAATCTCGCGGGCCCTTTTTTCTTCCCCATTTTGAACTGATACATGACAATGCGATTTTCTTCATGCTTGCCTGCGCCGATTTTGACAATTCCTTCACTAGTCGATTTCTCTCGTCGAGTATTACAAGAATCAGTTAAAATCTTGCGGCCCTTTTTTCTTCCCCACTTTGAACCGGAACATGAAAATGAGATTTTCTCTATGTTTGCCTGCGCCGATTTTCAAAATTCCTTCAGTAATTTATTTCTGTTGTCGAGTACTATAAGAATCAGTTAAAATCTCGCGGGCCCTTTTTTCTTCCCCAAGCCAATATTTTTGTATATTTTGAATGTATTCAAGTATGGAACAAAAGTATTATATAATTCCCTTAGTAGGTTTCTCAACTTCATATTTTTCAACTTAAATTTTATTTATTTTAATTATTTATTTTCTTGTGACTCAATATTTAATTGCAATCGTTCATTGGGGAGAAGGGTGGCCATTCTCAAATATATAAATATAGTATTCTTAAAATTTATGTGTTCTCGTACTATTAGTTTCTTCCACTAGACCTGGAAATTGAAAAATTAATACCTGGAAAACCTGGAAAATTCAGGGAAAACCCTGCTATTTACAATTTTTTTTCGAATAGGGAGAACTGTACAAAAGGGTGTTTTGGGAATGGTATAACAATAGGTTTCTGGGAGTGTTGTTCGAAATGAAATCTTTAAGTTTTACGTCCACTATTATGCTGGCTAGGCTAAAGATAACGGGGTGTTGTTCGCAGTGTTGAATTCAGACATTTACACCCGGGGGGGGGGGGAATGTCAACTGCTCGGGGGAGGGTTATTTTTCTGTATTTTTTTTTCAAGAAAGCAGCATATTTAACAATTCCATTCACATACACATCTTACCTAATATTGAGACTAATTGCTGATAAATATTCAATGAGATTATAATTTTAAGAAAACAATCGTTTGATTTCATCTAAAACATTAAATAAAGACTGGCAAAAATAGTTTACACTAAACTTTAACTGCTATTTACAGTAACTATTTTTATTATTTCCTATATTCAGTAATTACTGTTTGTTACTAATGTAAAAATTTTTAAAAAGATTTAAATTAACTGAAATATTTTTTCTCCTAAAACAAACATACTTAGGAATATCTTAATAAAAAGTTATCATTCTTTCTCACACTTCTGATTCTAAATCAAACATATTAGCCTTGGTTTCTTCACTGCATATACATCAATAGTTTAGTTGACGAAATCTTCAGTAGGATTAGTGCCGTGTCGTGGAAAATCAGCGCTTGGCGCGAGAGTATACGACGGCATCCCCGTATATATGAGTGAGGTCGACAGACCAGCCGCCAAAGGTGGGAAAATTTTAAAAAGTAAACCCTGCTTTTCCTTGATTTTGAGCACTTTTCATTACTTTTTTCCTTTCATTTTATATATGTCCACATGTATTTCATTCCTCTGTTTTTCTTTCCTTCTTTTCTTTTCTTTTTCCCTCCCGAATTTTTCACCCCTTACTTCGGCGCCCGGGGCCGTCGCCCCGCTTGCCCCTCCCCCATGGAACGGCACTGAGCAGGATCTTGGCCACCTTCAATAGCAATCTTTCACTTATATACTATTATCATATTGATAAATTCTATATAAGTCTCTAATCAAGGAGGGATAACTGTTCCTCCCTGATCCCTCTAAATGACGCCCACTGAATCTCACCCTTTAACTGAATTATTTTTAATTAAAGAAAGATGTGTTTACTTTAACAATCGTAAAACACATTTACGTCTGTTACTTCCGATGCGAGAAATGGGATTTAGGCGCCCTATTTCAAATAATGTAGGAACTGTATATTTTCAAGAACTGAAGTCTGCTGACATGAGAGATTATATGGAATGATCGAAAGATCTTCCCTATCTTTCCTTTCGTATCTCAACCTGTGCTAGTGCTACCTACTAATATATAATATAGGGCGAGAGTATAGTACCTACTAAAATACAAACCTTTCTTCAACAGTTAACAATTTCATGTTCTGCCAAACTCAGTCATAGCGTTAAGAAATACAAGTTTTATTCACTATTTGGTATTCTATCTTAGATGTTACATGTTAACATTTATATAGAATGGGTCTGCGTCATTTATATGTATATTGAGAGATCGGATTTCGTCTGCACGTACACGGACAGAAAAGCAAATAATTGGGTGAAGTAATTTCTACATTTTGTGACTGAAATTTTGGGAGTTTCTCCGAGGGGGAATGAATTTTCTTCGGGGGGGAGATTCCCCCCCGGGCTACCCCCTGAATTCAACCCTGGTTGTTCGGTGGGGGTCAATGTTGCCAATTTTGGGTAAAGTCGCTAAATAAGGGGAATTCGACCTCAACGATAGCGTAGGTTGACCATAAAATTTTCAGTTAAAAACGGGACAGGTTCTTGCAACCCTAGACTTTTAGATCTACCTTTGTTCTTATCAGTGCCTTGATATCAGATTTCCTCCTCTCTCTCTTTGTTACAGAGCGGGTACTTATGAAAAAGGAAAGACACGTTGAAATTTGTTCAACACACAACCAACTGCTAAAACCTCTGCTGCCTTTCGAGCAGTACTGCGAACTATAGAGTATGTTTAATATAGGGAATTTCAGTTCAATTTTTGCCTCTTTGTTATTATTAATTATTAATATTTTTAAAAGGAGTAAAGATACTGGGTTTGTTATTTACTTCTTTCATTTACATAGAACGGGACGAATACTACTTTTTCCATCTACTGACGGGACGGCCGGGACACGCCACTAAAACGGGACTATCCCGGTCAAAACGGGACGTATGGTCGCCCTACGATAGCGACAAAAAATATTTTTTTCCGATTGGAGATTTTTTGGGTGATTTTTAAATGACGATTTACCTACTTACACATTTAGCGACTTTTTGCTCCAAACAAAATGTTCATCTGTAGAGAAGCATTATTAGTTCAAAACAGTTTTTACGTTCTTTTTTTCTGTTTGTTTGTTTTAATCAGCGCAACTGATGAAGAGTTTGGAAATACAGCATACTCACTGCCCCACAATCCTGCATTGTTATGTTACCCTTGCCCTCTAACGAAGAACAACTACAAACTTGATGTCCTTTAGTTCGCAGAGTTTCCGTTGAGAAACACACGTAATACATCATTACCGATAGCAACAAGATTAGCTATAGATTGCGTGAATAAAGGCGAAGATGTTTGTTATATTTGTCCTTTGGGGTCTTTTAATTATTCTGCACTTTTTCTTTTACAAAAAAATTGCTTAACGTAAGTACTGTAGTGTTAATTATTTCGGAACTATTTTGACCACAATATGAACAAAAGTACCCGAAACAACCTGAAATGATCCCTGAATTAAAGGATTGGTTGCGCCCTATTTACAAAGATGTGAGTAGAACCAGCGGCGCAAATCTGTCTTCAACATTGGGGGGGGGGGGGTAAGACCGTTACCATACTTTTTTTGGCGATGTCCAAAATACTTATGAAGTTGAAAAACAATGTTGTGGAGGATCAGAGTTGTCTTCAGCGTTGGGAGGCTGCAGATTTGAGGCTTATTCTGGGGGACATCTATTTTATCTCACGTTCCTTTGTAGCAATCGGACAAAAATAATCAAATTTCTCCCAAAAAACACATTTCAAATCGGATTATTGGGGAGAAGTCCCCCTCAGTTCCAAGATTGGAGGGGACATGTATCCGTCATCCCCCCCACGGATTTGCGCCAGTGAGTAGAACATATTGTTTAGTTTACATCTACAACTTTAAAACAATGCTTATAGACAATGAATTTCTCTATTATTTTTTATAGCGACTTTTCACCCAAAATTGGAGTCGTCATATCCCGTTTCGCAAACTTATTGCCAACATTTTGGAAACTGGTTGCGAAGAGAGCTACAATGGATGAGTCGAGTTATTTCGTCGCTTCCGCTGTGAACCTAAGTACAAGATTCCAAAGAGATTAAGAAAAAATGAAATGAAACCTTTGAGTTTTACGTCCCACAGTTATGCCGGTTAGGCTAAAGGAGACGCTGATGATAAGCAATGAATGAAATGGTGGAATGAAGAAAGTGGAAGGAAACGGGAGAACCCCGAGGAAACCCACGCACAAGGTGTTTGTCCATCACAAAGTTCATTTGACGGGGGCTGGGATCGAACCCGGGACCCCAAGTACCAGAGGTGAACGCTCTACCACTGAGCCACCGCAGCTCTTAAGAGATTAAGAGTCACAAACATAGTCACTTTCAATTTTGTAATATATATAGGTCTATATATTGCATCACTGACTAATAACTAAAATCCTTGGATTGTATATATAAAAGTCGCCCCCTGCCCGTAAAAAGCTTCATTCGAACTCGGAATCGAACAATTGCATCTGTAAAACAGTGCTGATTTGATTTTAACGTTCCTTTCAGCAGCAAGGCTGTATGAGACGTGGACCTACAGATTAACGTGGAATCCGAACCACATAAGCTCCGGCCGGGAATCGAAAAAATGAAATGAAATCTTTGAGTTTTATGTCCTACGGTTATGCCGGTTAGGCTAATGGAGACGGTGATGAGTAATGAATTAAATAGTGGAATGAAGAAAGTGGGAGGAAACGGGAGAACCCCGAGAAAACCCACGCACACGGTGTTTGTCCACCACAAGGTTCACTTGGCGGGGCTGGGATCGAACCCGGGACCCCAAGCACCAGAGGTGAACCTTCTACCACTGAGCCACCGCGGCCCCCGGCCGGGAATCGAACCCGGGTGTCCCACGCCAAAGGCGTGTTCACTAACCACTTAGCCACGAGGGAGCTCATCTATAAGGCAGTGTAAGCAAACAAAAAAACGCACACTGGATGTTTGCGCAACTGAGGATCAAAACATTCTCAATGGAGTATGAGAAATAGTTAACGCCAATCAAAGTGTGCTTTTGCTTATTTATTACTTCGTTAATACTTAATTCCTTCTAGAAATAGTGAAACTATACTATGAAGAAACACTAATAAACTAATAACAATTACGTTGTATTTCTTACCACACCACGACCATTTTTACCACCCATAGAATTTGAACCTAGTACTATACTGCATTAGTCACGCCGTAACGAAAGATGAACACCTGACACTCGTAGCTGTAGAAGCTGTGTTGTAGCTACCTGTATATCACGCGGCCTGCGTTGGTACTCCTCAACATAAATACCTCACAGCCCAAAGCCAGGAAACATCACAGACAGAAGACAGGGGCACAAGCAGTGCCTGACACTTCACGAACTCTAAACCCGCCAAGACTCAACTCAACATGACCTTCAATTACGTTCTAGAAACCAAACCAATGCTAAGGCACAAACTTACCAACTTCCTATATGAAAACACAAGAAAAAAAATCTAACTTTTTTGGTTCCAAAGTGATGACATAACAATAATACTAAAAAGGTTTTAATTTTCAGTAACCCAAACATTAATTAACTAGGGAACATAACAAAGCAAAAATAAATAAAAATAAAAATAAATTAAATTAAAAAATAAAAATCTGACAAGTAAACTCTCCCTGACTACTTTTTTTTTTAAATTTCAGTGAGGCTGTAAAATATGTCAGTATCTTCGTAAAATATATATATTTCAATGTAAACAAGTTCTTTAAACAAAAGAAAGCTTTGTAGTAGAGCGCTTACCTCTGACGCGTTAGGTCCCTGGTTCCATTCCTGCTCCCGACAAATAGCCTTTTGGTGAACACTGTAGGTGTGGTTATTCTTAAGACTTTCCAGTTTCCTTACATTTTCTTGATTCCACCATTATCATGTATCTCATTGTCACCTTCTCTCTTACATTGATGTACAATCATGGGGCGTTAAACTAAAAGCAAAAAAAAAAAATTTTTTTTTGCAAATATCCTAGTAAAAATGAGTTTTCTAGACTACACAAGTGGCCCCGCGTAGGGTAGTCGCTAGCGCTCTCGCCTTCGGTGCGAACGGTTCCGGGTTCGATCCCGGGGGAGAACTCGGTCGAAAAAGTATCAAAAGATTTTAAGTCCAGCCATCCTGAATGAGGTTTCCTTGGGTTTTCCTCATTCACAGCAGGCAAATGCCGGAGTGGTACCTAACATATAGGTCCCAGGCCGTTTTCTTCCTTCCCCAATCCTTTCTTCCCTTCCTTTCCCCGGATAGTGTACTCGCCGAGGAGAGTCATCCCTCATATGGGGTAACAAGGCCATTGATGCCGAAAGCCCAGAAATCTAAATCCTAAATCTTTACTACACAAGGAAATTTCCGCGCTGAAAACGGTTTATTAGCAATTATGTTAAGCAGTCCTGTAGTAAATCTGCACCAAGTAATAAATCGTCACATATAAAATGGAATGAATAAACACATAACATTCATTTTGCTACCTTGAAACATAATATGTTTCAAAACATTAATATTCAAAGTTTTTTCAAAATTCAGATTCACCCATTCCATTCTCCTCAATCATTTACGAGTTACAATAGTAAGAATTGTAGTCATAAACTACATTACTTACTTAGTACTATATTAAAGCAAGTTACACTAAAAGAATATGTGGAATATTTAACTAAAGTAATAGTTAACTATTGTACTTACCCAGGCTTTTGTTTCCTTCCTCTCTTCTGTTCCGTTTGTAAACAACCTCGTTTCGCAAGCAAAAGACGGTAGTTCAATGACGTCAGCCATGGCGAAAGAAAGAGTGTCTATAGGCGGTCTGGATCTTACACACAGATGGACGTATATAACGTATAGCTGAAGTATTTAACATACGTATACGTATGTAAAATACGGAAAATTGTTAGATGTCAGACATCCTGCAGCGACATGATGTAACATCTAAGCGGGTAAAAGGCAGTACCTCTGTAGTACATGGATAAAGTACGCTCCGTACAGATTTCCTTAGTAAACATAACGAATCCTTGTATTTGTACAATATACCGCTGTCCGGATAATGGATTTTTCTCAGTGTAGTTTGTGTACATTCGTTATTCACGATAGAAAATTATTCCATGTGTACTAAAATAAAGTTTTCTAAGCATGAACATTATTTACTTAAATAGAGGATTATGTATTAATGTCAGTATGATGTTTTAACTTAAAATAAACGTTATATAAATATTATCATTAGTGTCACCTTTCTGTTCGTTTCAAGGGAGCAGTAGATGGGATTGAAGTACGTACAAAACGGCCAGTATGGAACTTTGTGAAACAAAACAAAGTAATTGTGAATGTGCTGCTGATTTCGTAGCAGCTTTAAGCTCTTCGTTTCAAAATATATGTTTTACTACTATCATCAGCAGAAATAAATAAAAAAAAAGAGAGACGCTTTGAATAAAAGGCGGGAAAATGCTCTTATCAATTGAATGTCTTCAATCAAAACACTTTTTTTCCTGCACTTTGACAGCGAAAATTGAGTAGTTCGTCGAACTTTTAAATCAGAGCTTCATCCGTGTAAAATCTTTCAATTCCTAACAGACTTTTATTCAGATTCTGAAAATGATGATTCCGAAAGCCATGAAGCTATCCTGAGCGACGACTTAGGTTTGCATGTTAACAAGGCTTGTGTTAGACCAGCTGTTGAAGATATAACACAATAAACATTTTTGTTGATGGAATTTATTTCTAGTGGACAGAAAAAGAAAACATAGACATGCAACTATCGCACAAAGCCCAGTGGAAGAGAACGAAGAAGTCAAGGAAATTCGTATAAAGACCGTAAGCGATTGCGGTAAAATTTTCAAGACAGTTGAAGATGTGTCTTACGTGCATTTCGATCAAATAATACCTTTGATACCAGCAGTGCTGTGCCCCGGGAGGGGGAAGGGGCGAGCGTGGTTACGGCCCCCGGGCGTCAAAGTAAGGGGGCGCAAAATTCAGGAGGAAAAAATTATATATATATATATATATATATATATATATATATATATATATATATATATATATATATATATATATATATATATATATATATTGTTATATGATGTTTTGATTGTTCTGAGATTGGCGTAGCAATTGTGTACACTTTCTTTTGTGAAATCGTAATTGAGATCACTTCTTCACTCTCCACCCAGTATTACAAAGTTGGTTCGGAGTCCAACTCCCTTTTAGCCTCGGTCTCGAAAAACGTCTTTGGCTTACCGGTTCGAAGATGATGAAAAAGTGCACTATCAGTGGTAGAGCTTGGTACTGGAAATCGAAACCCAGGTAACATATGAAGACTGTGAGCTGAATCTAATTAGGTGGGACTGGCTTGACTAAATCAAAGAGACCATTACACTTTACTTTTTATTAAACGAACTAAAAATAAGAATACAGATGAATTTTACAAAATTGGTTACTTGGGATTACAACTTGGAAGTTTTACTACATCACTTAAGTGGGAGCACAACCCCTATAATACCTAATGGGTGCTAGAAGGTTTTTATGCTAAACCGCGATTTGTTGAAAATAGTGAAATATGAACTTCGTACATCGCAACTTGCATTGGCCCGAAGGAAAAAAAATGTTAATTCTCGAAGAGGGAATTTGGTCTCAAGTTGAAGGGACTTCGTATTCAACACTATACATTCTCAAAGTGCGACTACAAATCTCAAAGTGCTCATCCCGAGTTGAAGGGGGAACTTAGAAAAATAATCACATACCTGATGTTATACCAGGCGGCCGGGACTGAGGAAGACTCACACTCGTTGATCGTCGGCTTCAGAATCAACCGGAGCGGCGAGCAGGCCTCGCTTATAAAGGCGTTACGTCCCACGCATTTCTGCCAGTTTGACGTCGCTCGAAAGCGATGTCACGAGCCTCCTCGAGCTTGGGAGAGACTTCTTCACGCGCATGCTCAATAGTGGTTACGACTTCTAGTTTTTTTTTCTATGATTTTTCTTTATCACGCCGGGATTGAAATTCCTATTTTACATTTATTTTTAACAGTTTATATTTCACACCTAACTCTAACTACATAATAGATTTCATGTATTTATGGTTTTCGTGGTATTCCCTAAATATTGCCTCTAGGACCCAGCTCTGTGATCTGAGTAAATCAAAGCCAGGGTCATACCACTAATACATGCGTGTGGATTGGTGTCAATATGGCATCAGGTCACTAATTCAATCTGACCTTTAACTGACTCCGTTCTCCCTATCTCTCTTTTCCTTACTACACACACAATTTGAAAAGCGCGGGCGTCTCGCCCCATAATTTGGGTCCGGCTTAGGACTTCGAGGCACAACTGTGTAACAGTTATCCGCCGACCTCGGTAAAAAAATAAACAAAAAAAATGTCGAAAGTTACCTTTCTGGCATTTATATTCAAGTACAGAAACGGTTGTCCAAGGCAAGTTGCTGGGAGTTAAAGGGTTAATATAGAACTGGCCTTACGTCAGGCGCTAGGAAACTAAAAACAAACTTTCTTGAGGGATTGGGAGATTATGCACGACTAAACTGAAAGAGAGCGGGATTGTAAGATTTCATGTGTCTTAACTAACTATAGTACGTATAAATGTTACTCAATTCTATTAACAAACTAGTAGATTAAAAACTATGTAGGATGAAACCTTACAATCATGGATTCCTTCTAGCTTATAACTACCAAAAGGTTTCGTGTGACTCACAATAGTATATGTATTTTTTTAAACCAATTTCTAACCATATTATTAAGCATGACTTCGAACCGATTATGAGTACAACTTCTAGTATTATAAAGAGAATTAAGATTTTGTGAGTTTACTGATTTTTTTTAAGTACAATTGTCTTTGCTGTACTGAGTACAATTATAGTTATACGTGTTAAACTTGATTGTCTCAGGCTACTAATTTTCTTCAACTATAAATGAAAGAATTTGAACATTACGTACACTCAAACAAAAGTAGCGTGAAGCGCTTTAAAGTTTGATTGAGATGGACGATAAAATTATAAGAGTAGTTTTCATTGGTTATAGTATAAGCCAAATGGGAAAAACGTGCAATGATATAGACTAGTACACTCAATTGTGTTGTCTGAATTTTTTTTAAAAAATTATTGCGGGGTTGTGCCTTACAGTTTGTGAACAACATTTCTTATGTTGTTTTAATATACCAGTTATACTTCATAAATCATAGGCTATACTCTACTTTCCTGAATCAAGTGAATATTTCATAACCTGTAATGTATTGAAAGTATTTGAGTACTCCATTACATATCTGGTAATATATTTATTTGTAACATAGAAGCGATTGCATACTAAATGATTAAATCGCATATGTAAAATAACTTGAATAATTAACAGCTAGCGATTAAAACAGTTGCTGAATGCTTAATAAATGTTTTAAGTGCGTCTATACACATTTTATATTAAACTCATCCTAATGTTATCGAAGAATAGATCTTACATTATTAACTATTGTTTTCTTACATGGGTAATGCAATAAATGTATTATAATTCAAACTTACTGTATAGCTCTGTCCTATACAGGGTAATCATAGTATGTACATGTGTTTTTCTAAACTTCTACTCAGCCGGATTGCTATTGCAACCTTCGATTTGGTTTCTCTCATCCTGTGTGGTATACATTACGCTAGACACATTGATATTTTTTGTATACTGGGAATTTTCAGACATTACCAACCAATTAGTGCATTTTAGCGCACCTAGGGATTTATATACCATTACTTTAGATTTCCTTTTCCATGAGTGGTTCTGTGATCAATAGGGAGACTGAATGGTTAACATACTGACCCTATGGTTAGTGTGTTAGCTTATGCCCTAATGGCTTATGGTAATAACAGTTACAAAATCTAATAATCAGGAATGCAGTTACATTTGCTATACCAGAGTACATGTTTCTTACATGGGACTACATAACGTTTCTTTATAATTAGGGGGAAATGTTAGGGGGGTTTATAGGTTAGTATGGTTAGTATTCCTATTCTTATTATTATTAATACTAAGATTAACGTATTTTATGTCTCCCTTTTTTAAAAAAAAAAAACACACCGAAATCGAGAGGGATTTCTTTGCGGTTACAAAGGAAATTTTACGAAGTCAAGTTACATCATGTTTCATCATGTTAGTGAATCTTGTTGATTTATAGGATAGATTTTAAACGCAAAAGTTAACCACAACATGAGCTATAGTTGATATGTTTTTTTAAAACACACCGGAAGTATGTTCCGTTCTTTCTTTTAATTCTACTAGCCTTGACTGATAACAGGCCTCGATTTCCGTTGTGGTGAACTTTTCTGTTTTTAAATCTTAAATACATCGTGTAAGTGATTTAATTATACGGAGAATAATTCTATATGAAGACGTCATGGTGACCTGTTGTTGAGCAACAGTTAAATACAGTATGCAATGGATAATTTAATAAATTACCTCCTTGTCTTTTTCGCTTCGGTATTTGCCAAAAGATAGCTATACAGAGGGTTCCAAAACTTACGGTCTTTAACATGGTGGAATGAAAATGTGTAAACTCGATTACCATATTCACATATAGACTTCTTTAACTGTCTAAAAACAACCTTGTGCTTTTACTTGACCAAACAATAGAAATTGAATTTTTACATTTAGACAATAACTTTCCATGGTTTTTGGTCCGTTAGATCGTGGATATTACAATGGAGTTGAGTTGTTTCATATATTGAGAAAGTTTTAAAGTCTCTTGACGTTGCTTACAATCTTCTTATGATTTTTCACAACGCTGATTTGAAAGGAGTTTTTTTTTATTCTTATCACTTGTCCAATTTTTTTTTTTTTTGTGTTTGTACTGATACGAGAAGAGCTTTTCACCTGTAAGCAATGAACTGAGGTAAGTCAATGGGAGTCTGTCCGTAGATAAAAGCGATTTTCTTGTCACAGTAGAAGTTTATAATTCTCAAGGCACAGAGAAAGTTCTGTATCCGGATGGAAGTTTTAGATTTTAGATCACTGTTGTCCACTAATAAACAGTGATGGATTGAACATTTATAATAATCAATTTCCATATCGTCCCTCTGGATCAGCCCTGGATGGGGCCGACAGGCTGCAATCTGGATCCTTGGGTACCTCCAGATACCAGGGGGGGGCCTTACTCTAGACATCACACTGGGTAGGCAATGGATATAGATCTGCAATCAAAGAGGCTATTAGACTACATAATCATTAATGCGTTACATAATAACCTTGGCTTATGCGAAGTACTTGTTTATATAGGAAGTCCACCGAATCCTTCTTGTAATTGTCCATTATATATATATTTTTAAAACGGGGCTGACCACACATCAATTCTAAGAAGGGTATAGTGATCGATGGAACCTGCAAAGGTTACCCAAAAATGAGGATATTCGAAATGAGAATTGAATACAAAATGTTGCTCATTCAGATGTCTTGGGGGTGCTGTCCACACATCGTCAAAGTCTAGGTATAAAAACTTGTTTAATTAATGTATGTTATTGTAGTAATATCACAAGAATCAATTTTGTACCATGAACAACTAAACCGGAAACCTAGAATTAAGTGTATGTGCGCTGACCACACATTATTGTTAGGATGCCTCTTGTGTTCATGCCGTGACTGTGGATGAAGATCAAAACAACGTCACGGTAGGACAAGTTCTTCTCAAATTGATTGATGTACCTAACTCGGCTTGTTTCTTTGTGAGTGGAATGATAATGATGGAGGAAACTGAATTATTAAATATTCTTTACATTTACTGTAATGGTTAATGGGGGATGAATCACATGGTGAGTAAATCCAAGGTACTTTACAAGAGGGGCAATACCTGGTTTGTTATGAAAACGTCAGGACGTAATGGCCATATTGACATACATTGGCCGTATATTTTGTTTTCAGATGTAGTCAGGTTGAGGACTAGAGTGTTAAAAGGAAGTTTGAATTTGGCCAGCGTGGCGGAAATGAGTTAATTATACAGCTTGGTATAATGATAAGTGGCTTGGAAATTATCAGCTCAGCTGACGAATGCTCGGAGAGAGAGGGGAAAAGGGGGTTTTGCATCTCAACTGAGAGAATTCATCTAGTATACCGTGACAGACGCCGGCTTCCGACCAGGGACTTCTTAACATTGTCAGATAAGTATTTTTGCATTGTTTAGAGAAAAATAGAGAATAAGAGAATAGGAAGTGGTCAGTCGTTCAGATTTCCATGCATGAGTACAAGAAGTCTATTGTATACAATCTTTTATACCTTGAAATGGTAATATTATCTTTCAAACCCTTTTTTTTTTAAATCAAACTTTAACAAAGATTGTGAGATTTGAATTTAGGTTACTTCGTACACCATAGAACTATTAAACAGAGTTGAGATTCAACAAGATTTAATTAAATCTAATTACACTGTTACAAATACGCCAGTTAACATAATTAGTTCCAAAGTATCTTCAAAATTTATATCAATCAATTTTAACTAAAAATTTAACACAAACTCAAGCAAACGAGTATAAATTTTTATAGTTGTTTCATACTTGACATTCATGGCTAGTTTACACTTTATTGAGAATTTTCAATTATATCAATCAGACTGATATGAATTTGAATCGTGTATTATTTCCTAATTGGTAGTCATTTCTATTTTACACCTTATTATACCTTGTGTACCCATAGTGTTCAAGATAAGACGTATCTCACAACAGGGCAATCCATCACTTGAGAAATTCTCAGTTAACGTGCATGTTATCTCAATTGTTATAGATTTCTT
Organism: Thermobia domestica; assembly: GCF_964235325.1. Classification (NCBI taxonomy): domain Eukaryota; kingdom Metazoa; phylum Arthropoda; class Insecta; order Zygentoma; family Lepismatidae; genus Thermobia; species Thermobia domestica. The sequence goes on along the minus strand of NC_137456.1, from coordinate 277,738,554 downwards.
GAAATAATATAGTAGGGTTTTTTGACCTCTCTAAAGTTAATTAATATAACTAAGACCCTCAGAGGAGGCAGTCTTATCTTGCGCACAATGTGATTTGTTCATTATATTTGAAACCTTCTGTAGGTAGCTTAGTAAGAATAACAAAGAAAAATGTCAAATTCCCTTGGCAGAGTGAATTGACGATCAAGTGATTAAAAATAACTATCTTTTAACAAAAATATAAAAAGGAAAATGAATACTCAGTTATTTCCAAGGCGTAGGTCCTTTCACTGCTTTTACCTGGGCAGGTTCTGCTACTTCGGCTTCTGTAAGGAAAAACCTGAAACGAAAAATTCTCCCACACACACATAGTATTATAGGCTGGACGCGGGAACCTGAAGTTGAGTGTAGTGTCCCGGGTACTTATTAGTCGAATTTAACGAAACTGGTAGTTAAGGCGTGACTGGATTTAAAGAAGAGTTATCTTTATTTAATTTTTAAATATTAAGTATGATGCTAATTATTGCACTGTGTTATTATTGAGTATGATAATCAACGAGTTTAAATAAGATCTTAACTTTGTGGGTCATATTTTTCAGCTTGTTGGAGTATACGTATCATCTATTGCTCGGAGAACGCAAAAGAAGGAAAAGAGAAGATTTACGTCTCCAGAGACAATAAGGGAAGTTTTCTTGTTACGAGTACAGGGTAAGTACTATCTCCTTGACTTGTTGGTGTGCTATTTGAAGCATGCATTTCAATTTCTTCACGTCAAGCTACCAATTGGTTTTACTAGTGAATGTTAACATAGTTGAGTGCTAACTCGAGTGCAACTAAATCACAGTTCATATCCTGGGAGCATCCCATACCGATTTTTATTACTACTGAATTAATTGAGAAGAACAAAAAATCATAATGAAAGAGAGTGACCTAAGTTACAATGTAACAGTGATTATACGAAGTGCGGTTTGCATTACCTGTGAATTTAGTAAGTGATTCCCTAAGAAAAAAAAACAAACATTGTTTAGTGTGCGTCACTCATACAAAAAGTGCGTAAGTCGGGACTCGATCTCCGACTTATCTGTTTCCTTTCAACGTTAGATACAATTGCGTACACTGCCAATCATCTACGGTAATTGAGACCATGTTTGCAACGATATTAATTTTGACTGGAATATTTCGGGTCTCGAACTCGGGACCTCTAGTATAGGTAGTGATGATATGTGGTAACCTAAGTGTCTATTGAAAGTATTTGATTCTAAACTACGTTTACATAACCACATCAAATACAAACTTGCGCTCGTGAGGGGCGCTAATTAATATATAGAAATAGAAGAAATGATTCATCGGGGGATCGAACCAAAGGTCGTTAAGGATCAATTGCTTATCTGAGACTATGGTGTACCCCAATCGTGATGATTTATGGGACAACAATATTATTATTATTCATTCCGTTGTAGTTTCGTTCCCCTGTTTTTTTAATGATTTATCTATTTTCCTGTTATAAATGCTGGTGTGTTCTTCGAATTTGAAGCTACACGCAACAACATCCTGAAACCTTGGTAGCAGCTGGATTCAATTCCGTCAGCTGATAAGAAGTGACTTGCTTTTAGTGTTTAATGCAAAATGAAAGGCGGGTGTTGAGGAAGTATCCTCGACATTATAAGAAATGATAGTCGATTAACTTTGAAGTATGAAATAGTACTACGTTTGTTGGTTTATTTTGATTTTTATTTCACTTACAAGTATAATTACTGTCACGTTCTTATATTTATGTCCTAAAGTTTGTGTATCACTCTCATGGAATGTTTGACTTTGATTTAACATGTGTCAACGGTGCTTGTGTGCTGTTGTTATGTGGTGTTTTCCCTTTATCAAACAGGGCCGCTTATGGAGGGGGGCCACCAATTTTGAAAGTTTCATGACTGCTAGGTATTAAGTCTAGGTTTTTATTCTGAGTAGAGTTAAGTTATGTTATACTAGAACTCGAAAGTCCTTAATATATACTATGCAACTCATCAGGGTTTTAACCTTATTATGTTTATCTAACTTAATTTCCCTCGAATTTAAATAGACACAAATGAACTTACTAATAACAATTAACGATAATAAAAATAAATCCAAATCTAAAATCCTAAGTAAGCAGAAACCTAACTAACTTAAGATGCGAATAAAAATAAAAGGATAACTAAAGTAAGCATCTAAGAGTTATTGTACCACTTAATCAGTTACTACTGGATTACTTCTATATCTGATATCATTATACATCATTTGTTATATTATATTTTATTTTATTTTATTTTTTTTTTACATATCTATATTTTAGTTATACATATCAGTTCCCGCCCAGACTCCTCAGAAAAAAAAATAAACTAATAACTTCAGAGCAATAAACCTTAAAGTCTTAATAGTGAAATGAATAAAAAGAAACAATACTTAACAAATAAAAATAAACTAACACAATATATGAGGAGCCTGGTAGGTGAGGTGAACAAATGTCAGGCAGAATATATAATGTAACAAAAAGGAAGCAAATTCAGGTAGCAGATATATTGACAGCACTTAATGGCCGGGAAGAGTATATACAAAAGATAATTTGAGGAATAATAATATGTAGCAATTAAGCACAAAGCAAACACAAGCGGGTTCACTACCCGTTAGGGGATGTAAATACGAATCACTGACGTAATTTGTGCCCGACAGGCAATGCAGTGTGTAACCGCCAGTCCACAAGCAACACAGGTGGCGGCATATTTGCATGGTCGGAATACTAGTTGGACTTCTTCAAGTAGGCAAATTTTACACAGGGAATTCTGAGGGGAGGGGGTGTGATCGTTTGTGGGGTGGTCGGAATTTTCAACAACCTCATTAGCGGCGACCGGAATCTCAGTATCGGACAAAACTACAGGTTGTGGGGGAGGTTGGGATTGATCTTGGGATGCCGTCTGCAGCACGAGAGTTACGAAATCTTGGCCCTTATGAAGTAAGAGAAAAGCGCAGCGGGGAGCGTAACGCGCGTGTTCAACCCAGGGGTCATCGGTGGGCTCCCATCGATGAAGGCCCTGACCACAGAAAAAGCAGATAGTTTGGTCTCCCTTTTTCGCATAAAAGAAACCGGCTCGGCTTAATGCCTGTGGAGTTTGAGCTAGAGCAGGGGGCCACAATGAAAATGACTCCAGTCGCTTTTCTTCCAGAGTGTAGTGTGGATATTTGGGTCCATTTACAGTGATTTCCGAAGTACCTGCGATGGCAGGGGATTGCCCCCATGAGGATGAGAGACGTTCTGGGCGGGAATTGGGCATATACGTCCAATGATAGGGGCCACACTCGTCTCTACCGTTAGGAAAATTTTGTAAAAGCGGGCAAGAAGGTGAACATTGACGATGCAATTCAGTCGGATCATCCCCTGGTTCAAAAAGACCAATCTGCAAATTACAAAATATACAAGCTACTCTATTTGGTTTGCAGAGGAAATAGAACCCAGCGCGTGCTAACGAAGCGGGCGAAATAAAAGATACCGACCAGTCAGTAAAAGTTGCTAATCGAACAGTTTCATCACGTAGAGCATCCATGGATGGACCAGGCGCAGATGGTGTGGGTGTAGGCTCCATGGTGGCTAGAGGAGGAGGAGGGCATAAAAAAAATAAGATATAATAGTGTTCCTAAGAGAAAGAGATCTGGAGAGAGAGAGTGATATGTTGAGATGAGGGGATAGGCGCCCCGCTTTTTTGAACTTGTAGTAATTATAGTCCTATCATAATATAATTATGAGGTATGCCAATGTTCAGTGTTTAATTGCGTAATGTATTTTATAGGTTTGGTTTTATCCAGTAACACTTAAATAACGTGGCGGCGATTGTTGCTGATAGTATGGTCGACGGCGAGCTCGTACTAGAGCACGTCTACGCAGTGTAATGCCAGTAAAAATAACAGACAACAGTCCGATGACCAAGGTAATTACCATAAATACTATATTAATGATAAACATTGTCGAATAATCTGTTAACATAGGTTCTGGAGATGGGAATCCTGAACGAAGGGTACATGGGTGACAAATGAAAGGTACGGTCTCACTTGGTATGTCCTGAAGCCATTGCACAGGAATTAGTTTTACAACACGTGATTTTTCCACGTGATGAGTAATGCAAGGATAAATAGATTGTTGTACAACCCCTTGTAGTCGCACAGAGCATCGACAACCAAGATTTATCAAAAAACTGCCATAATCATCTGGGGACATCATATTTGGAATGCCCGTTTCTGGGCAGGAAATATGAATCGGCAATCCACGTCGGGCAAGAATCGTGACAGTAGTGAAATTTAACCGGTGAAAAAGGTCAACCGACGGTAAATATTTGCATTTCAGAGGACAATTGTCTCGGATGGCCGAAGAATTTGAGTGCAAAAGCGATAGGAGACAGGGTATTATGGAGAATTCGTGCGGTTGAAATTCACGGGCTAAACAAATAGTCTCCTTTGAAAAATCACAATCTACGGTCATAAGTTTATTGGACGGCCATCGGGTTACTATATGTTGGATAGGTAGATCCACATGACAAACTTCCTTACCCCTTTGGAAAGGAATAATACGCAAATGTTGGAGTTGTAAAGTAGTTCCGCGTTGTCGTAAAGGAATTTTAATAGCCATGATGACTTGTGTAGGCGCAATGATACATTCACTAAGTTTATACGAGTAGAGAATCGAAATATCTGAGGGGGGTATGACTAACTCATACGCTGTTGACTTAAGCCGGTGTTCTAAATCATACGTCAAGTTAAGTAGTAAATCAGGAGGGAGTAAGGTAGGGGTGATAGAATTCGTTAAGCATGTTGCAATCAATTGATCCCACGTTTGAATTTTATGGACAGTTCGTAAAGTTTTCCATGGAATCATGGATGCATGTTGAGCTAATCTTAAGTTACCAAGAAAGGTTTGAAGCTGGGAAGTAGTGATCCAAGCTTGCTTAACGTGGACTTTCGTGACAAAGACAAAGGCATAGCCTTGCTGACTATGATCTTGCATGAGTACTTCTAGATTATTTGGAGGTAGTTTGTTCCAAATGTTTTGTCCATCAGGCGGTACGAACGACTCGTATAGAAATTCCAGGACTAGTGGTAACGATGAATCATAAAGGATAACGTGCGGATCACTATCCGTAATAACGCCAGAATGGGCAAGGGTCGAAAGTTCTAGGGCATGCGCCTCACCAGTAGCGAGCAATAGTAACGTGATCGTTGCTAGTCATAAATTAGTAGTACGAGGGGGAGCTGGGGGACGTCGGTCCTGACTCGAGGAAGGTTCCTCTAGGGGTTGGGAAGTAGATGGAGGGGGGTTGCGAAGAACAGAAAAAACTCGAAGACAGAGTGTCTTATAACAACAAAAGAGAATAATTCCCGAAATTGTTATTCCAATAACGGCATAAAGCAGTGGCTCTGTTATATCGTGAATAATGCCTTGAGCTTTCACCGGCTGGGGGTAAGTAAGCAGAAGAGGCCACAGAGTGCTCTTTAAACGAAGGGTCATATAAATTATGCATAAGGTAAGAACAGTGTTCCATACGAACAGGATCGTAAGATACGGTCTGCCACTGATATCTGATACTTTAATTGTTTGGGGAAGTGCGATGGGGGTTAGCCTATGAGATTGTAATGGCGGCTCATAGTACGTGACCTTTACTGACCAATTTTGGTTTAATGTCGCATTAAGGTCGGTGAATTCCAATTCACCTAAGATATTTTTCGGTAATTTAAGAGTCTCTAAAGGTAACCAAGTTAAGGGTAGTAAGCGTTTGACGGCAGGATCCATGAGGGAGTCCTTGGGGCATGGAAAACGGGGAGGAATTCGTAATTGAGAATTAATTTCCAATGCACATTTACAGTGTAGACTAACTTTGAGAGACCCAGGAGTAAAAGGATCCTGTTTAAAATTTCACTCTTGTGTGGGCATATCATGGTCATTTGACGGGGAGGGTTAGTAATAATATAGGTGTCTTCACTCAAGGGAGTGATGATGGGTTGTACGTGTGGATGACAGGTAAATGCACAAAATTGATTGATTTCCGCGACCGAAGACGTTTGCCACAAATGATAGATACAATTCGGAGCTTGGAAAGATGTACGTGTTATTTCCGGTATTTTACAAAGTCCATCAGGTCTATTCAAACACGTGATAAGATCGTGGTCTGTTAAAATAGTTTCATACTCGGAAGTAGTAGCCAGTAGGGCAGGTTCATGTATTACCTTGCACGTTTGATTTTGGTAGTGAAATGGTAATGGAATCAAACGGAATAATTTTATGGGGTGAGCCCCACGAATGATTGGAATTTTGGCAATCAACGTCACACTATTTCCTACAAAATGGCAGGTGGTTGTACGTAAATTATAATAGCGAAATATTTCTGATTGTGGTATAGCCAATGAATATCCTTGTTTCTGAAGTCGAAGCGCTAAAACCTGTAAATCACGCGCTAATTGTTTGGGGTTAACTGCTGTTAATGACATACTTCCCTCAATGCAAGCAGTGTGGATGTCCTTATGTTGGCGCTCGTATTGGAGCGTAGCAAGGAGCTTGCTTAGGGTGAGAACTTGCACTGACAATGCGGTATCATGATTACGAGCTACTCGCTCGATTACCCTATTTACTGCTTTCTGAAGCGATTTCACTTTATCCTGTATTGAATGTACAGCATTGTTCACTTGGGTAGAAAAATTTCTTGTAGAGTCTCGAGTCAATAGAATGTTATGATGATCTGAATGTATTTGATCCACTATTTGATTCAACAATTCACCCATTTTTCTTTGGTTTGTAACGTAATTTTGGAAGGTACTTTTCGAAACAGTGTTACAACACCAAGAGAGGAAGCTACCAATGAAATCTAAACCACGTTTTGTTTTATCTGTTCGAAATGCTGTGAGGTCAAGAAATTCTTGCTGCAATTGTAAGTCAGTGATCTTTTGGATTTCCACAATTGAGTGCAACAATGTACATGAATGTTCAGACGCATCTCTAGTTTGATCGCAATAACCGGAAGTGAACGCTTGCTGAAGAGTTTGGAATTCATCATGCAACTGAGGTAGATTGTATATGGGTATGGTATAAGCCAATATAGCTAACTTATGATAGGGTACCTGAGAAGTTAGTAGTTCCCAAAACACTCCTGCATTAGCAAGTACAGGAAGAACGCTTTCCTGGTTGGATAATGGAAGAAAAGAACTTCCAATTCCCAATATAACAAAAAGATAATGGCGGATTAACATTTCTCTGAAAGAAAACAATAAACAGAAACAATTATATAGGATAACATATCACCGAGAGATCCGGCTTGCGGCGGTATGATAATAAGGCCTTATTCATTCATTTGCATTGGTCAATCAGTTATTATGTCTAAATCAACAGGGATATTTGTAATATTAATAAATTATAGTAATCACGTATAGTCTGACCGGGGGTTTTATATACTTAAGGGTTCTTTGCCTTAAGGTACACGCTAAAAAGAAATGTATTCCTCTTCCAAAACCTCATTCCATGTGACGGGTCTGGAGGCGACTCGCAATTGGAGGGTTGAGTCGCTTGTGCCCATTACCAGGAAAATGCGGAAAGCGAAACCATACGTAGCGTAGACACTTCTCATCCAACGCGTGGTTTTTAAACCAAAAAGTTTCAACCATCCCTTGAAAAGGAGGAGATTTCCTATCTGACAATATCGAAATGCAAGATAGCGCCGTAAATAGTATCGGAAAAAGGGTGGAAATATCTTGGAAGCTTGTCGGGAGGGGATGAATGCAAAAAGCTTGTTCCAGAGTGTTCTTTCCCATAGGGTTATGTACGTCCATACTCGTAGGGGAATGACACTACTCCTATTAGTGGTGATATGGCAGCGTCGATCTCCAGAATTGGAATCCGTAGGAATATCCGTTTCCGGAGAGAGACAACAAGAACAGTGTTCCTGTATCCATCGAGCGATGTTGGACATACCTAAGATAAGCTATTGTTTGATCCGTTAAATTATTAACCGTATCCGCAAGGGCTTTGGGGGACAATTGTCGGTATATTAGGCTAAGGCAGATAATTTCTAGGGCTTCCAGGAAATCTACGGATAAATGGACATATACCAAGTCCGGGGGTAGTTGTCGATTTATGCAAGATAGAATTTGAGCCACAAAGGATTTTGCAAAATATTTCCGCTGAGAGATGCGAGTGAAGAGCGGCATGGGGCGTACAGCTAAGTGATAAAAGTTTTAACTTACAACCTTGTCCTGAGACTGACCTTCTACTGTCTGACCTCTCTACGAAAGATAAAACGATAATTATATGGTCATCGTAAATGAATTGTAACTTATAGGGGATAGTTGTCTGTGTCTATTAGACTTAACTACTGTTAGTCTTATTACTATTATGTCATGTCTTAATTTGTTTAGTTACTTATTTATTTATTTATTTTTTTAAATGAGTAATCCTCTCTCCTATCTCTTTCCAGATCGGGGATCTAGGAGTCGTTATCATCCACAAATTATCGAAGAGGAAGGCGATACGTATGAAGTGTAAGGTGGAAGGATCTTAAGGTTCATTACAAGTATTAATCTTTGTTATGGCTTTACCGCTCTCCTTCTCCTTCCGGAAGTAGGTCCTCTAATATACAAAATGGATCCGCCCAGGAGGGGGATTCTATTTTTTTCGAGTACCAGCTGTGTAATTTTAGCACTTGTGGGATTCCACATTCAAAGTGATTTTGTAGGTGCTCTGAAAGGGGCCAGGGTACTATGGGGTCAGGCAACTGGTCCAAGGAAACATTAATCAAAGGTTTTAGGTCCAGAATAAACCATTCCTGGCATGCTTCTCTTAACGCGGCGGCCGTCGGCTCGCCATAAACGAACACCGTGGACCCCATTGGGATCTTGTTTTTAAGTTCGCCTAACGCTTCATGTAAGTAACATTCTCCTTGGTCATACTCTAGCGACTGGACTTGTTCATAGAGCCATGCGGTAATCTGTTGATCTGGGGTGAGTTGGTCATGGGTGATGTAGGGTTTTAGAATATAATTTATAGGATCCAACTCTAGCAGTTGTTGACTAGACCGTGGTGGTACTATCAAAACTGATAGTTCCTTGAATATTTGAATTCCGGGCGCTAGTTGAAGGCCTTCCAGCGCGAAGAAATAAGCGGGAGCAATGTGAAAATTGTCCGTTTGGCTTACACTTTCATTTATTTCCGCGTCCTCGCTATCCAGTTGTAGGAATTCCTTTTCTTCCCAGAAATGTGCCATGTCAGAGTATAAATTCTATAATTAAAGGGAAAACACAACATTGGACCTTGGTGCTGCCATGGTCTGGTTGCACTTAACCTACCTTATTCTACTTTTAACTTTAATTTACTTATTACCTAAATTTGTCCTTACCTCGATATACTAGCGATTAACTAGTATTGGCCAAACCTGACAAAATGTTCACCAGAAAAAGAAAATCGTTTATTATTTCTGCCTGTTTGGTTGGACTGAAGGATTTTTTGCCTTAGTCTGATTCCTTGTAGTCAATGTCGATTTTTGTGGACCCTGTGAAGTCCGGCCGAAGGTGTTTGGCCTTCCTCCAGTTACCTTAGGGTTCCATTTATTCTGTATATCACGGGTGTTTGTTTGATCTTGTGGGCGGACTGCAGGGGCTTTGTCAGTTAGGGGTGTCCCTGAAATATGAGTTTTAGCCCAACATTGAGCACGCAAGTGCTTCGGTCGTCCACATCTGTAGCACTTCAAGGGGCCTCGAGTTGGAGCTTTTTCGACCGAAACAGATTGCAGTTTGGAAAATTTGGGTTTTGGGGGTTGAATCTTCCTGGCTATCTGGGTCTTTACTTCTGTTTGTTGTGGCTTAGTGGTGGATGGCAAAGAAATTTGTTCTCGGCGCAACTGCGAGCGTACTCGAGCTTTTTCATACCGTTCAAGGGCCAGTTTTACCTCTTCCGGGGTGTCACACCCTTTTTCAATGACATAACTAAGGGCATCAGCCGGTAAACCTCGCAATAAATGCTGGAATTTGTCCTCGTCACTCATATACGGAGAAAAACGTTGGCATAGCTTCATCATAGCATAGTAATATTGCGAGTATGTTTCGGACGGTTTCTTCGTTCTATTATGAAGGCTAGCATAACTGTCTGACAATTGGTCAGTGTTTCCAAAAGCAGCTCGCAACTTCTGTTCAGCGTCATCAAATTTAGTTAGAGCTTGTAGGTCATCACAATTTATTTCATAAAAGTCGCGGGCAGGACCGTACAAGTAAGCAACAAGGTACTTTATGCAATCAGTATCATTCCATTTATATAGCTTCGCGGCCAATTTGAAGGTTTGAAGGAAGTCCTCCAGGGACTCTCCCGGGGCTCCGCCATAGTTATCAATTTTGATGCTAGGAACCTTAGGTGATATCGCCGTAGTATTTGCCGTAGCCATCCTGAAATTGATTCCCCTCTATTTGTTTTTTTTTTAAAGCGTCAAGCAGATAAGCAGTATTTAGTTCTGTGGGTAACTTCTGTGGGTAAGGAGCTCCCTTTCGATACTAACTCGGTTAAACCTAGGTTCAAGCTTCGCGAGTACTTTCTCTCTCTTTTTTTTATAGTGGCTTGAGTAGGTTAAAAATCCGGAGGATGGGGGAGCAAGAGTTACGAAAGAAGGGGGATATTTCCTTCCTTTTCTTTTTCTTTTCTTGTAGATATTTTTTTTTGAACAAAATTCAGGGCGCAGTATTCTCCCGACCATCGCGGAGGCTCGGTCACACTCATACTTTGTAGCTGCCGAAGTTTTCTTTCCGGCCTCCAAGGATAGAAGGGAAAATAATATTTCTAACCCCAACATTATTGTTTTCTTCACAGCGTAGCGGCATTGAATATGGTGAGAATTTTGGCGCCAGTTCATCACACTCAAGGCGGCTACACATTAGTGTAATTGTTCCCCTTCTGTTATAACATAATTTTTTTTTAATCCTCCTCACTGTCACCAGATACCTCCTCCGAAGTCAACCTATCTCACGGATAGTACTTCTTTAATCTTTCGATTGTTACAATCTGGGTGCGGCTGGGATCCGATACTAATTCAATTTTGCAGGCATTTGTAGGGGAAATACTTCTAAGATAATACGGTCCTATAAATTTTGGTGTCAGCGTAGGAGAAATATCCTTCTTTGGCAGGTAATCTCTACACAATACAAAGTCACCGACTTTCAGCTTAATAGGTTGTCTAGTGCGATCAACTCGTAACTTAGTGTGTTGCTGTACTTGTGTCATGGCCTGCTGCGCTAACTTACGGATTATCTTTAATTGTTTCTGGTGTTCCTGTATTTTCGTAAATTGATACTGGGTGTCCAATTGAGTGGGAAATCTTGCCTTTTGACCAAAGACAATCTCGTATGGGGAGTATTTTCTAATAGGTGAGGGCGACACATTATAAGCATATGCACACAATCGGACATATTCTGCCCACTTAGTAGGCTGTTTGGCCGTGTACTTAGTTAGAAAATTTGCGATTACGGAGTTAAATTGCTCACATAGCCCGTTTGTTGACGGTTTAAATGCTGCAGTTCGAACATGTTTAATGTCGAATAAGTCATTTAGTTCGGCCATTATCGTTGAGAGAAAATTACTTCCTCTATCCGTCAGTACCTCTTTAGGGGGGCCAAAACGCGTGATTAACTCGTCCAACATGGCTCTAGCCACTGTCGGAGCTTTCATATTTCGAAGCAGGACCAATATCGCGAAATGGCTAAGATATTCTATCATAACTAGGATATAACTGTAGCCTGCGCTACTATGTAGCGGGCCAAAAATATCTAAACTCCAGCGGGAAAACAATTCCTCTTTTACAGGTAAGGGATGAAGAAAACCTTGTTTCTTTTCTCGAGGGATGTTCACCCTCTGACATTCGTCACAAGAGCGCACGTATTCCTTAACTATTTTCCCCATGTTCGGAAAATAGTAACGTTCGTTTACTTTAGAGTAAGTGCGAGAAAATCCCGTATGGCCTCCGCACAGCGGAGACGAGTGGGCCTCTTGTAATATGTCGGGGATAGCCTTTTCCGGTATCACTAGTTTCTTGTCTTTGATCATGACTTGATATAACACATCGTCAACTACAACATAGGGTTTTAGAGCACGATCAGTGGGGTTATCTTTCTTCTTTTGTATTAGTTCTCTAATTTTATCGTCCTCTGTTTGCATTGTTTTGATATCTATTTTGGGACATAACACTAAGTTGCACACTTCTGCACAATCTTCTTCTTGACCAAATTTAGAGGGTAACTCATCCTTTAGCGGACATCTTGACAAAAAATCGGCGGTCACGTTATTGCGGCCTTTAACGTGTTGAATCGTAAATTGATAGGGTTGCAAACGAATTGCCCAACGCATGAAACGAGAATTTAGCATCTTATTGTTTCTGAGGTAACATGTACCGTGAGCATCGGTCCGCACAATAAAGGGACGGTCTGCCAATAGAAAGTGGAAATGCAAAATTGTCTTGGTAACTCCTAGCGCTTCGAGCTCGACCGTGGAGTAGTTGAGCTCCGCTGGAGACAATGATTTCGAAAAATAAGCTATTGGGTGTTCTTTGTTATCTTCTTTAATTTGTGCAACATATCCACCTATTCCGTCTCGACAGGCATCCGAATAGACTATGGCGTCCTGATTCGGGTCAAAGTGGGCAAGGACCGGAGCAGATGTAAGACAAGATTTCAAAGTATCCCATGCTTGTTTTTCAGTTTCTCCAAATTCGAATTTGGCGTTCTTTTTAGTCAACGAAATGAGTGGTTTGGCAATAGTAGAAAACCCTTGGACAAAAGCTCTGTAGAATGAACAAAGTCCAATAAAACTACGTATTTCTTTGACTGTAGAGGGGTATGGCACCTTTGATATAGCTTCCGTTTTTGCAGGATCTACACAAATCCCTCGCCTGCCGACGATGTGACCAAGCACAGAGGCTTCTTCATAACCAAAGTAACATTTCTTAGGGTTGAGTTTTAAGTTGGCCTCCCGGAGTCGAGATAAAATAATTATCGTTCTTTCTATTAAATCTGGGAAAGAAGGACTAGGACAAACCAAATCGTCTAAATAACAGATGACATATTTCCACATAATGTCACCAAATATAACATTCATCATATTTTGAAAAAGGGCCGGGGCCGTGCTTAGGCCGAATGGTAGTCTCAAAAATTCGAATTTTCCACGGCTACAGATGAACGCAGTCTTCTCTATATCACACGGACGGATTAATAATTGGTTGTAACCATTTTACATATCTAACGTATTTATGTATTTGATACCATTCAGAAACGCTAGTATCTCATCTATACGCGGCACGGGCGTATAATTAGGCCTTAGTATCCTATTCAGTCCTCTAAAATCCGTACATATGCGCGGGGAGCCATCCTTTTTAGCTACTATCACAATCGGTGCAGAATATGGGCTTTGACTTTCTCGGATAATATTGCTGTCTAACATTCTTTGGATCTCTGCCGCGACTATCTCTTTCTGTTTTGGTGTCTCTCTATATGGGGGGTGAGAAACAGGTATATCTGTAATGACCTCTAAGGGGCACATAAATTTATCGGTAGCCGCAGTCAGACGAGACTTGTCCCAGGCTACTACATCCCTAAATTCCATCAATAAGTCCAGTAATTGGTTTCTTTCTTCTGGGTTTAAGTTTGGGCCAATATTTAGTGCTTGAGCTAATTCTTCCTTTGTTTGGGGGACTTTCTGGGGTTGTTCAGGGACTTCCACGTCATCTGTTTCATCTTTGTTAGTAAGGTGTATGATCTGATTAACGGCCTGTACGTTATTTTCCGTTTCGTCATTTAAGGACTCGACCTGGGGAACAAGTTACCCTAAATAAAGGTTTTTAGACAAAGATCTGGTTCGATCTGAACTATTGAAAATAGTCAGAGTAATATTTCCATTGTCAGTAAAAACTGGACCTCTTGGGATCAAACAGGAGTGCCAATATCGAATTCCTTGGGACGGTAAGAATTCCCAAAGATGCACGTTCCCAGTTGGTGCGGTAATTTCTATGTCATATGAAGCCTTGGACGGCACGCGGACATTTCCTGGAAGGTGTACTTTGTAAGTAGTGTCCGGATAGATATCAAAAATTTCGTCGCTCAGCCCCAAGGGGTCTGGCACAACCTCTTTCTTACTATGATCCTGAGCAAAACTCTCTAGATCAGGGAGGGTTGCGGGGTCATTTACACTTCCTTGCGTTGTCAAACGTTTTTCTAAAGTTTTTAAATGTCCGCTATTTGATTGGTCCTCTACAGGCTCATCTGGCGCCTGTGAGGCCAGGGGTGGCTTTACAGAGTGTTGGCTTCTTTTGCTATATCTTGTCGCATAAGACGCATTCTTTTTCTTTCTCGGAATAATTTCTGTACTCGAACTTTCTGTAGAACTAGCTACCAAAGTTCCACTATTGCCTGGCTGAGGGTCAAAGTTGGATAGGTTCCTTTCCTCTTTCTCTAAGTCAGACGAATTGGTAGGTTCCAGCTCAGGAGCACTGGAAGATACCTTGCTTTTCTTAGTTCGGTTACGTCTTGCCTTTTTACGTCTATTGACTTTCCCATTTGTTCTATTCGTAGGCTCCGAGGGAAATTTGGTAGTTTCCCTGGAACACACGAATACTCGGGAGGTAATTTCTTCAACAGGGAGTTTTTGTCTCTTATCAGGTACACTAACAACGGGATTTATGTGATTTCCGGTGACCAATTTTGGAGACAGATCCTTCCTCTTGTATGGGAGGTTCCGTTTCCTATAAATTGGTTTGTTTCTATGAGGGGGGACAGAAAAAGCCGTTTGTCTAGCATTGTCGTTCTGTCTTGATTGGGAATCGTTAAACGATCTTTTTCCTACTGATGGTGGGTATCGTTCAACATGCTTCAAATCTAAGGTATGAATTACACCTTGACGATACCCATATGTACTTTTTGGGATTGTAAACCATAGATCTTCGACATGATTCCCGTCTTTATCTGCTAATTCCATATATTTGGAATGAATGGTTGTGACATACTTGTGCAAAAAATCTATCACCAAAATAACGTCATAGGCGCAAAACTGTGGGTCGACTATAGCTACGTCTAGAAATCTTCGTTTGGTTGTTTTCAAGTGATCCTTGAAACAACACGCTATTCTCACCACAGGAATGTAATCTGTGGGCTGGGCACCTACACCACGAAGCTTAACATAACCCTTCAGTCTTTCCGTTAGTGGAAATCTTGGGGGTAAGAGGGTTTTCGAAGCTAGCGAAATTTCAGAGCCACTGTCTATAAGAGCTTGCGCCCAGCGGTCTCCTATTTTTATCTTGACTGTACAAAGCTGCGCCTGCCCATGGCCAAGGCCATAAGTATTTTGGTGATTGTTCCTATACGTTTTGTAACCCGGTTCTGCTACTACTTCGTCTGAGTAACAAGAACTAACCTGTACAAATCCCGGTTGGTGTTGTTCTTTAATGCTTGACCAGTCCAAGCGGTCATTTTCCCATATTACGTCATGGCTAATTCTCTGACTAACTAATCTTTGCGCTGTGTGAAATTTTCTAAGATATTGTTGGCACTGTTCGAGATTATCGCAATCATCCACTTCAAGCATCAGCTTGTTTAGGATGTCAGGTAACAAACTCATTCTAAGTTTACTCATCAATTCACTTTCATTAACCCAACCTCGCAAGAATTTCAAATCCTTTATTAACTTATAAATAAACGCTAAGGTACTTTCATTGGGTTGTTGTTTTCTTGTATCAACGTCATATTCTAATCTTGCAGTATACTCAATACTAGGGAAAGCCTTTTTAAGTTTTTCCTTCATCTCGCTATAGTTTAAAGGTAAAATGTTTGCTAGGTCTACTAAATAGAAGGAGAAAGCTTCCCCTTTTAGACAGTAAGGAAGATAATTTACTATTTCTAGGTTTGACCATTTGTATATGCTAGCCACTAATTCATATTCTTGCAGAAAAAGTTCCACACACTCATGTCTATTACCAGAGAAGGAGGGAATTTCAACATTTGGATAGATCTTGAATGCTTGTGGTTTAGCACCAATAGTAGAATTTTGATTGTCACCCTCGGGAGGAGGATTGCTAACTTTGCCTGTTATAACAGTATTTGTAAATTTAGGTTTCTCAAAGCTATATGGTATAGATGACTCGGTAACCGGACTAGTTTTAATTTCTTGCTCAGATTTTAAATTTATATGAGGCTTATCCTCAGGATCTACTTTTAAGAAGGGCGAAAAATTTGATTTTTGCTTATCAGAGGTCTTATCTTCACTTGATGAGTGAGAGACGGGCTCATCTTTCAGATCTAAGGACCTGTCTAAAGAAGCCGAGGTGTCGAAATTTTCAGAGACGGACCTATAGTCGGTATCAGTTACGCTTCTATTTTCTAACTTGGAGGTTTGTTCTGAACTAAATTCTGATGTATAAGTTCTATCATGTTCGCTAAATACTGATTTTTCTGTCTTTTTCCCTTCGCTAAACTCAAATTTCTCCACTGGGGTCGTGGGTGTAATTACGCTACTAGGTGGCGAAACAAACACTATCTGTAAGGGATCTAACTTTTCCTCTTGTTGGTACTTTTTCATTTCTTTGGTCGCAGGTGATTCACCAGTTTCATTATAGGAACTAAATTTAGAACTAGCACTAGCTGAAGGTTGTAAACCAATATTCTTAACACTATCAGTTTGTTTGTTAGATTCACTTTGGGTTGGAGAGGTTGAGGGATCGTTTCTATTTTCTACTTCATCTAAACAAATTACTGACGCATCAAATTCCGCGTAATCAAAGATTTTACCAATGTTTTCGTTTATTCTACTCTCAGACCAGGAATCGTTATCTTCTTCTTCTTTCTCAATTTGCTTCTGGTGGTCGGAGCAAACTGAGGGAAAAGCATCATCACTTTTCTTCTCTTCGCCTAACCTCCTCTCAATTGGAGCAGGGGCGACGAGGTCATTTCCCAGGTCAGTGTACTCTGTGGAAGGGTCTTGGTTCGCTGCTCGGGGAGTAGGGACCGTGGGAGGATCCCAATGGTCATATCGGAGTTCTTCTTCGGAGTTCCATGAAGGTTTTGACTCATCCTTCAGGGATAACGCAGGAGAAGACTCCTGGTTGTCATCTTGTAATTTCGCTATTTCTTCGTTTTGTAATTTCTGTAGTTCGTATCCTAGCCAATCGTCTTTCAACGATTCACCCCCATCTGAATCGGCACTACTAATATCTCCGTTTGACCACCTAACCTTACTAACTACACTGAGTATGTTATCTATACTGTCCAAATATTGCAGTTTCTCTTGGAGGGTAAAGCTATCTTCAAACATGACAGGGTTGGTTTGGGTAGCTGTTGTCCGAAGAACCTTAAGTTCACGGTCTGTATCAATCCGGATCATTTTAGGAAAGTTATATTCGGTCTGAACGCTAACATCTTTCTTTTGAAAAACGTCGGTCTGTATTTCCATATCAAAATTTCCAACTACATTTTCCTCAGTTAATAAATCTTCAAAGGGGGTTGAGGGGTCCGCTTGAAATAAAATACCTAATTTCTCTTCGTCGTCACCTTGGCGACGAACAACTGTGACCTGTACTTTCTTGTTCCGAAGTTGTTTAGTTAAAGGTCGAATTAAGTTTCCTACTGCCGGGGACAGTTCTGTTTGTAATGAATGCTTAATCTGGTCTATTAACTCCTCATCGTTAGGTTGTGTCAGAGAGCGCAATTCATTTTCATTATTTTCGTCAGGGTTCTCAATTTTCGTTTCCCTTGGTTCGGTTCCTATATTTGCATAAATTGGCTCTTTATTCGTGAAAGCCTTGGGTTCGGAACCAATATTTTCATAAATTGGTTCTTTACTCATTGAGATTCGTGATTCAGTATCTAAGTTAGCATACATAGTTCTAGGACCGATCTCGGCATAAACCGTTTCATCACTACTACCAGCATAAAAAGATTGAAAGGTGGGTCTTTGCCTTTCTAACGGCGTTCTAGGATCTGACAGTTCGTATTTTATAGGAAAATATAGCGCTACCGGGCTATCTGGTCCTTTTGATACACCAATGTCTTTATTTTCTGAACTTAATACTAAATTACTTAATCTATTTTCCTTATCATCTAACTTATTATTATCTAAGGGACTTTGGTTCGAGGGGACATCAGGTATTACACCTGCTGTTGTTTCTATCTCAATTGTTGCCTGAGGCCATTCCTGACCTGCAGTGATTAGTTCGGCTATCTCTAGTTCATCTTTTAAATTTACTTCATTCATTAGAGTTTTCGGATCTACCCCAGGTGGGGTCTCATCAGTATCTGAATTTACATATATCGTCCTAGGAGCTGGCGTTGGTTCACGATATCTTGGCTGACTCCACGTATCCAAGTATCTCGGTAATGGATTCTTTTTCCAACGGCCAAATTCAGGAGGAGAATGCCCGTTGACTTTTATTTTATTGCACTCAATTCAATAATAATTATTCCACCGATCTAAAATATAAAGGTGCTTGCCCGTGGGCGTCTTAGGACAATGAGATTGCCCTAAATCTAATATCTTTTCTTTTATTTTCTGCGCGAAACTCATTTTTGATGAATAAATCTGTTTTTCGCAAGTCAGTGGCCTCCTAAACCAGGGCAGTGGGTAATCAACCTATTTCCTCTGATATAGTAAAAATTTAATCACTGATAGCTACTTCCTTCGGAAATACTACGTCAAATTGTTACGTATTATGAGACTTATTATTATTTCAATATCTTCATTTAACTTCCTTTGAACTTGAAATACTCAACTTCCCTTTCTTTATAAATTTTGCTTTACTTTTTAGAACGGGAAACGGGAAGTGACTAGACAGCTGTTTATAACAGATAATGCTTATTTGTTCACTTAAGATGATTTTACTTTTTACTTCTATTCTTTAACTTGTTTTCTTTTTTTTTAAACTTCATTTTTCATTTTTTATAGCACAAAACAACATTGTTTTAAACTATTTTGCTTTTAAATTCACAAGGGGGACTTCGATCATCCAACCATTGGTTCATGTACCTGCATTTTGATTTTAGGTATTGCATTTGCATAAAGGTGAGTTTTAGGCAGTTATTCCCAGGCAGCCGTCGGGCATGCACCCCTATTACAGAGGGGCCCTGCTGGACCAAAAGAATAAGATACCTGTGACCCCCAAGCATTGCATGGGAAAGGATTTTAGACACTTATCGCCGGACAGACTAGTCGAACTTTCATCCCGTAAAACGGGAGGTTCTGCTGTCTAGAGATAAAACTGCCTGTGATCCTTCCCAAATAAGTGGTAAGGGTATTAGCCACTTATCGCCGGACAAACTAATCGAACTTTCATCCCGTAAAACGGGAGGTTCTGTTGACCAGAGATAAAACTGACTGTGACCCTACCAAAGCGAGCAGAAGCATAAGCAGACTTAGGGTTTTGCAAGTACATGAGACAAGAGCTGAATTCTGTCTTAACACTCGCGTCCCGATTGTTTTTCATTTCCATTACTACACAAAAAACGTCGTGAGGTAAACTGAGTCTTGCTCTGCGGAACCTAGCAACTATTCCGCTGACTTATAACCACTTAAAGCGAGAGAAGTTGAGAATAAAAATGTTTTCGTCGCCACTTCACTACATGTGAAACGCACTATTTAGAGCAGAAAAAATTATATTTGTATATCAGAGTCATAGGCTGAACACCGCCTAGGCTAAGTACGCCACTGAACTTTACTAACTTTACATAGTACCGATACACCACTTGGCTAGTCAAAAGAAAAACTTTGCGTACACTTTTCACTTTTATCTATTGAACGCTCTTCGGTAAAAAAAAAATCACTCCCGATTTGCTAAAATCACGTTTTAGGGCAACTGAGATATTTGGTTCCCCTATAAAGTGAATGAGCACCAGAGATTTGTTTAGAGATTCAAGAACACACAGTTGGTTACCCGGCGAACACCGAACACCATAAAATGTTATATGATGTTTTGATTGTTCTGAGATTGGCGTAGCAATTGTGTACACTTTCTTTTGTGAAATCGTAATTGAGATCACTTCTTCACTCTCCACCCAGTATTACAAAGTTGGTTCGGAGTCCAACTCCCTTTTAGCCTCGGTCTCGAAAAACGTCTTTGGCTTACCGGTTCGAAGATGATGAAAAAGTGCACTATCAGTGGTAGAGCTTGGTACTGGAAATCGAAACCCAGGTAACATATGAAGACTGTGAGCTGAATCTAATTAGGTGGGACTGGCTTGACTAAATCAAAGAGACCATTACACTTTACTTTTTATTAAACGAACTAAAAATAAGAATACAGATGAATTTTACAAAATTGGTTACTTGGGATTACAACTTGGAAGTTTTACTACATCACTTAAGTGGGAGCACAACCCCTATAATACCTAATGGGTGCTAGAAGGTTTTTATGCTAAACCGCGATTTGTTGAAAATAGTGAAATATGAACTTCGTACATCGCAACTTGCATTGGCCCGAAGGAAAAAAAAATGTTAATTCTCGAAGAGGGAATTTGGTCTCAAGTTGAAGGGACTTCGTATTCAACACTATACATTCTCAAAGTGCGACTACAAATCTCAAAGTGCTCATCCCGAGTTGAAGGGGGAACTTAGAAAAATAATCACATACCTGATGTTATACCAGGCGGCCGGGACTGAGGAAGACTCACACTCGTTGATCGTCGGCTTCAGAATCAACCGGAGCGGCGAGCAGGCCTCGCTTATAAAGGCGTTACGTCCCACGCATTTCTGCCAGTTTGACGTCGCTCGAAAGCGACGTCACGAGCCTCCTCGAGCTTGGGAGAGACTTCTTCACGCGCATGCTCAATAGTGGTTACGACTTCTAGTTTTTTTTCTATGATTTTTCTCTATCACGCCGGGATTGAAATTCCTATTTTACATTTATTTTTAACAGTTTATATTTCACACCTAACTCTAACTACATAATAGATTTCATGTATTTATGGTTTTCGTGGTATTCCCTAAATATTGCCTCTAGGACCCAGCTCTGTGATCTGAGTAAATCAAAGCCAGGGTCATACCACTAATACATGCGTGTGGATTGGTGTCAATGAGGCATCAGGTCACTAATTCAATCTGACCCTCAACTGACTCCGTTCTCCCTATCTCTCTTTTCCTTACTACACACACAATTTGAAAAGCGCGGGCGTCTCGCCCCATAATTTGGGTCCGGCTTAAGACTTCGAGGCACAACTGTGTAACAATATATATATATATATATATATATATATATATATATATATATATATATATATATATATATATATATATATATATATATGGAAGGAAAACAGTATTAAAAAGTGCTCAAAATCAAGGAAAAGCAGGGTTTATTTTTGAAAATTTTCTTACGCATCGCGCCAATCATGGTGACGCTGTGCGGCTGGTCTGTCGATCTCACTTATATTTACGGGGACGCCGTCGCGACGCGTCGTATACTCACGCCCCAGGCGCTGATTTTCCACGGCACGGGCACTGGATACCAGCACCTATTTTATATACTGTTAGACAGTGTTTTGTACGAATTTCCCTACAAGGTGGGTGTAAATGGGCAAATAAAACCATTTCCTAAAGTGTAGGTGGTGAGAAATAAGTGTACGGCATATTATTATTTTTATATGATAAAAACGAGCCTCAAGTAAAGTAAATATAATTATTTATATAAAATGCTATAACAGAACAGCAGAAATTAACTTATTTTCCATTTTATTTCATTTTTGAAATCATTCTTATTGAGATGTTGTGTGTTGATTCACACGGTGTCCTGGCCGTGACAACCATGTGTCCTGCCCGTGACAGAGTAAAGTTTAGTTTATTCATTAAATAAATATTTGGCAAATTTCTATTATGTGAAATTTGTTAAAAATTTTCATTATTTATACATTTCCGTTTAAATAAAAACATTTTGAGCTAAGAATTCACAGTTTTGTAACATTCACTTGGTGTGTCGAAAGTCACTTCTCTTTTTTGTCCCCACCCGTGACAGACATTTAGGAATTAATATTTTCTACTCTAAACAGAAAAAAATATTGAAAGCATCAGCTACATATACTCCTAAGTCTGTACTGCTCATATATCATACAATTAGCAGAATTTATGTTGTACTTTTAGAAATATACAACTTTAAAGCATCAAAAATGTAGTGTAAATGTCCTGCCCGTGACGATGGAATGGCCCAAAAGTAATTATATGTCACTTTCTCAGCAACCACTTGTACAGCAGAAAGGTCTTTCAGTTCTTTGCAATGAGCAAAAATGTGTTTGCCATCAACAATGATCCAAGAAAGTTAGGATAGTTTGTGTTTCGATCGTATTAACAGAGAAAATAGCGATTTGGTTCAAAAGATAATAACAAATGTTGCTTTAAAGACTGCACGAAGATTGCAGTTTTCTTGAATGTGGACATCCAAAATCAGTTTCTTCACCTCTTTGTGTTCCGCTTATAAACTTACACGCATGGTGTATCAATCACCAGTAGCTTAGGTATACCCTATATTATTTTAAAATTCAATTTATTTCATTTCTAGCCGCTGTATATGCATATATATATTTGAATTTTAATCCTCAATCTGTATTTAATCTTTAAAGGTATAGAAGACTGTATAAACATAATATAAGAACATCGAATGTAGTTCCCATTCCTATCTGTGTAAAATATATTTTATTCCTAATTTTCAGGTTCACTGTTTCTTAGAGTTATTATCGTTATTGTGTTATAGATTCAAAGACAACATTAAGCTCCCAGGTTTCAAAATTACATTATGTAGGAAAAGAGTTAATATATTCTCTGTACGCTGAGTGCTAGAGCCAGAGACAAATACAGAAGGACTCCATAGGGAATTTCTGTTCTCATTAATAAAAGCTGTCAATTTATTATATGCTGAAGCACTGATACGGTTAAACCACCACTACGCTCATTCAATACTTATTTCGATGATTCTGAAAGAAAGATGCACTGATCAAATTTTACATCTCAATCCCAAATAAAAAGCTATAAAATCCCATAATACTTTAAAAAGTGCAGCTAATATCCTTCGAAAGGGTTCACATTCCTAAGGCAAATCAAACGATTTGCCCAATGGTCATGTCCTTTTGACTAAAGGACAGAGATGATTAATAAAAGTGAACAATTGTAAAATTAACTTTTAGTGTTCTCCCACCGAGAGTCAAACCCAGGATTACGTGCAACAAAGGCAAATGTGCTAGCCGCTAGATCAGCAAGAGAACTCCAGCATTTTCCGAGTGAAGACTTATCTGGTTTCTGTCTTCGTTGAAACTTGAGAAAATAACTTACATGTGAACCAATAAAAGTACATTTAAAAAGTAATCGTAATCCCATTTTTACATTCACTTACAACGAATAATAATATATAATGAGGGTATGGCTGGAGTGGGACTCGAATCCAGAATGTACCATGTCGACGGATTAATGATTATGCAACCCAGTCTGCTTTTATAGCGTCCATACACTCTCTCATTTTTGAAGGCGGTGTTCTTCCAATAGGATCACATGGCTTGTATTTACCTTTTCCTTTCTGGGACTTAACTCTATATCCATCCATAGGATCATATGTTGTAATCAATGCTCATCATAGAGTATAAATTAGAGTAATAATCATTCAAATTTGCGATAATTATTTACCCATTCAAGAGGAAGAGATGAAGCACCCAAACGTTTAGGGATACATACATTATTCTTATACATTCGTATCAAATATTTATTCTCGGCAATTCTCAAAATTTAAGAGACAGTTTTATGCATCCGCTTCAAAATTGAAATGGATAAAACAACGTTACCATGCCGATATCAAGACGGCGGGCCAAGGTAGCCTTCCGGAACTTATTATGGCAATTAGATTTTCGTGACTCGGGGCAAGACACTCCTAAACGTTTAGCTGACTCAGTTGTAGAGCACCAAAGCTTAGGAAACACCACTTTTGTCTTGTGGAATACGGGTTGAAAATACACTAAGCGTATGAGATTTCACAGCAGTTCTTGGAAAAAGTCATTCAGAGCGATGATTACTTACTAAGTCTTTAAAGAAACTTGACTCTATATACGTAAAAGAAAATACCATTTTATAAAAAACATATACTTTATTTTCTATTTCTTTATTTTCAGGAATGATAGAATTTTATTTGTGTGTAATACAAATACAATTGTGTAATCAAAATTCCATTGTTATATATACATGTCTGTGCACGTGAAAGCATTGTATATGGGCCTTATCCATAGTTTATATTTCAGTATTTATAACAAATTCCGTATATAGTTACGTTGGCGTGTAAAATTCAACTGTGACAATTTATAATAATAGCAATATTCATTTACAAATTCGAAATATATGTTGCAATTTATTAATTTACTCACTTATTCGTTAATACTGAAACTTTCATTCTCAATACATTAAGTTGTGCACCATCAAGCTCTGTGTTTTTTGTATAGCTAATGTATTTTTTTCAAAGCGTCACGGCGACATTCAGAAAAAGATTCAAAAAAGAAAATAGTATTTCCTTATTATAAATTATGTCCGTAGTTAGAATAAGTAAACAAAAGAGTAAAGTTTTAAATTCTACAGGCTGGCCACAAAGTCAAGTTGCCCCTTGAAAAATGCTCATATAGGTTTTCACGTTAATCATTGAGAAATGCTAATGTAAGGTTTTCCATAGTTTCAGATTGTACAGTATTGAGGAAAGTGTTATTTAAAGTTGTTTGGTGCATGAGAGAGACCACTCAGGCAAGACAACTGGCAAAAGTGCATACAGACTTTCGGACAAGGTTCCTACGAGATATTCTCCGAAACAAACACTTTTACGATGGAAACAGAAACTATTCGCCACAGGAAGTGTGAAGGACAAGGAAAGAAGTGGCAGACCGTCCACATAAGAGAAACATGTCGTTTTGTTACGGGGTCCGTAGAGAGATCACCGCATAATTCGACGTGTAAGCGATTTGCAAAACTGGGTATGCCCGACTTAATGTAGGGTCGACTTAATGTTTCCTATATCAATAAAACTCCTCGAAAGCATTGTTGTTCATGTCATTCAGTTCTCCTCGTGTAGTTATTTACGTACGTTAAGTGGTTTATGTTACTTATTTTCAGGAGTAGAGCGACTTTGTGGCCAGCCTGCAGTAACATTTGTCTAGCAAGACTTGGTTGATAATGTCACGAAACAAACTTCAGCATTTCGTTCCACTTCAGAATATTCTAAAAATAAAACAAACACTACAAGACAAGCTATTTCAAGCCATTGTAACTGTACAAACTTTTGGTAATATGTCATCTTCAATCTACGTCTATTACCCTCGACTTTTCTCTTTTCCTTATCTTTATATTGATCAATGATTCCTCTTTCAAGAGATCTGCTTCCGGAACACCAATAGATAAGAAATTGCCTGACAATTTTAATTTTTCGTATGATTTTGACAGCTGTTCTATTGGGCCCTGGAAAGAAAATCTCCTTCCATCAGCATTTATGTTAATTTCACACTCAAAACAATACATTGTTTGTCTTAAGCCTGCATCTTGTACGAAGAAAACAAAAAGGTTTGACGAATCCTTTTTGTATTGATAAATGAACTTATGAGATATACCGAAACTCAAAATAACCAGCGATTTTCTCAAAATAGATTCAGAACCCCATTCTATGGTTCCTTGGATTGGACTTACAAAGGTAAGGTATTCTGCCGTGACATTAGGATGACCTTCCAGATGAGATACTACTGTAGAAATATCTACTGAGACATCACAATTTTCTGCAGGACATTTAAACGGATTGTAGAGACAAATTACTTTATGGCGCGGGATACCATCAAGTTTGATCCAATCACTGCAACCACGTTTCCTATTTCGACATGGCAACCGTGCAGAATTGAGCACAGAATCCATGAGTTGAATCCTTGTTGCCATAAATTGTGATCGACATTGAGGGCAGCTGGATAACTTTCTTCGACAATTGTAACAGACATGGTGTCCGTTCAAACAAATATTCACTGACGTTGTGACGTGTTCATAACAAACTGGACATTCCAGTTCCCTCCAGAGTCTTTCGTCTTCCATAATTATCAACAGGATTCTTCTAGTAAAAAATCAAGAAAAAGAGTTGATGTATTTCATATAAATATAGATATATATTGCATAGATACATTATAGATATTAATATCATTCTAGAGTTTGTTCTATAAAGTTGGTACAAAAGAAGGGGCCACGTTTTCCGCTATGCAACTTTAGTAGTAAGAGAATTAGTAACAGTGGTGACCTTCAGAGAATCACATTTGTGAAAAATCAAATTTAAATGTGATAAGCTAAGAGAGCAAAGTTTCATACAACTTCAGATAGTTGTGTGCAAGAATAGGTACTCCCATGCGCAAAAAAAATTGCGCGTATACTGTAACTGAAGATTTTTCGTATTTATTCCATTTTCCATACGTTTATAGGTAAAATTCAGTTATTAGTATGTGGAGATAATAGAAAGCAATCCATCTAAGGAGATATTTCCAAAAAATATAATAAAATAATAAAAATATAAGCAAAAAACAAAATTATGATCGGTTTTGTGTATACTGGCAACGATGATTTCTAGGGATTTTTTCAGTAGCAGAGCATGATTGCGGAGGGAATTCAGTAGGGGAGTCGAGGAGTTGGATCAAGGATCAAGGATAGTGGTCTAAAATGTTGCATTTATTGGTTAAAACCTAGTGTGTAGATTGCCTGCGAAATATAAATTAGCTTCTGTAACTAAGATGTCGTACGAAAATATAGAATTAAACAGAAAAACTCTTATCTTAAGGTTCGATGCGATACGGACCATGGTTATGAAGATTATGTCTTTAAAAAAAAAGAGCCAACACCTTTTTTTTTTTTTTTTTTTACAAAACATTATAATTTTCATGTTAATAAGAACCGAAGCAATATAATAAGGACAACTTACTGATATTTTGCTGTAATGACGTATTTATCAAGGATTAGAGAACTATTGTTAATAGCTATTGTTTTCTGTTCATGCTGTTGTATAGCTTCTCTCATCCTGTTTTCTTGGGGAAAGAACAATTTTGTCTCCAACAAAGTGTGAAGGATATATACGGACAGAAAAAGACATCTTAGTACCAAAAGTGATTTATCGTGATGAAATGGACTAGTTTGCCATTATTATTAAAAATATATATATATATTGAAGTTGGCTTTTCTTTAGGTTTTACCTAAAAAAAAAAATATTTTTTCTTTATAAGACTATACTTTATGAGGCAAGGTGATCATACCCACAAATTTAGCTAGGGAGTGAAAGATAATTGTTTATACAAACATTTTACAGGTTTAGGTGCGTGAAACACCAATACACCATGGTCTCGCTTATCCGACCATCCTTTGTTCCACATACCGTATGATCCGATATATCATTGCAAATAGCACCAATCGGCAAGAAGAACTGCAAGTTGTGGTCTTAATCTATTTTTCATGCTCTGGAGTCTATCGCCTAGCGCGCCCTCTACACCTTGACTCATACGTCTATCATTCAGTGCAGACACGTATCCAGGTTTTCTATTCGGAGTGGGCCCAACACGTATGATTCTAATTACGTAGAATTACGTCCTCGTAAGCACGTAATTCTAATGTTTTAAAAATATCAACAACAACAATAATAATAATAATAATAATAATAATAATAATAATAATAATAATAATAATAATAATAATAATAATGCAACAGTTCTGTACTCCTCTTAAACTTTTTCCTACTTTTCATTTATAAACCGCATTTACTTTACATTTACTTTGTAAACTGCATTATAGCACAAACAAAATGAAACATATTTTCGAGAAAAATGTAACTAAAGAAAACTGTCTGCTACGTATATCGCATAATAAAAATAGCAAGAAGACATTGAGTGTATCGTTCTAATATATTAAAGTTAAAAACAGAACCGAAAAGAAATGTTAATCCTATTTAAAACTGTTCTTTAATTCCACCTGGTATAATGGCATTATGGTATGTTCTTAGAATTATAACAAGACAACAGCACATTGCCCAAAGTTTGGACACTGACTACTAGTAAACTGATATAAAAGAACCTAAAAAGGGTAAAAAAAAAAAAAAAAAAAAGTTTATTAAAAAGTGCTTGAGTTTCGGAGAGTGACAGCCCTCAGGCTCTCACGCTGGATACGTCCCTGATTCAGTGCAGTGCAGTTATTTGTTATAAAACATTATTATTAGATGCGTAATATGTAAAATTATATCATAAGTTTTACTTTTAATAGGTCTTTTCTTAACACATCCATATTATCCAGCGTTCTGACTGCCTGTTTATGTCGGATAAGCGAAACTCTACTGTATTTCCAAAGCTAGCATATACATGAACTAGAATTGTATCATCCTAGAACAGACAATAGTGTGAAATGCTTATATTAAAAGGCTGGAATAAAAAAAAAGCGTAAGTACTGTTTTGGTAGCGTGAGAACAAATTAAAAACAATTGAATATATTTCCTAGGTATCAGATTATCATCTTATTGTGTCGATGTGTATTCTTTTTTAAACATTGTTTTAAGTCATACCATTCGCAATATTCCTAAGGAAATCGAAAGAAAAACTCCTATGTGCCTCTATGGCAAAGCGGCTTAAGTGCATGGTCCGAAACCGATTCCCACGTTAAGGTATAGATAAAGTTCCCGTACTTCAAAAATGCAAATCCGGGACGCTACTAAATTACGAGAATCTTTGAAATACTTAAAATTGAAAGAAGTGTTGAATACTAATTTACTTTCCTCCATTAGATAGAGTTATTCAAGTATTACGTTATCACATTTTTATTCATTTCACTAGACCTTCCAAGAACGCCAATTTCTCTAAATTTGGGGGGGGGGAACATTCAAATGCAGAAGATATATATATATATATATATATATATATATATATATATATATATATATATATATATATATATATGAGGATTTTAAGACAAATTACACTCAAATTATGCCAAATATTGTATATTCATAAATACAAAGGTGGCCTACATGAGCTTTGGGCGGGCCCGGTCCCCCAGGATCGGCGCCCTTGCCTTCTTCCTAGTTAAGAAAACGTATGCAGATGATTTACTCCCTCCCCCTGGTAAGCAAAATTGTTTTTTTTTTTTTTCCTCAAGATCTGTTGTGTTTCGTGAAATAACAGCAGGAATTTCCTGATTACTTAACCATCTAAATGAATGTTTTCACTTAGAGCCATCCCGTCGATTCGCGTTGCCTAGAACTAAAATAAATTAAGGGTCAATAATGAAGATGAGACTTCCATATCAAACATGAAGAGACATGTGGATCGAAGATCTTTCTTTGTTCCAACTTTGATTTTTTTCAAATCCATGATGGGAAATTATATTATGAGTACAATTTTCGAAATTAATAGTATGCAATCGTAAAAATATCTTACAAAACGATGGTTTATTGTAAAATACTTTGACTTAAAGAATGAATTACAAGTAATAAACTTGTTACTTTTCCTGAAGAGTCTAAGTCTTGAATGAGACGGAAACTCTCGAGCGTAGTGCTTGGAACGATTGCCTCACTTGTTCTACCTTCCCGTGGCGCAGCCTTGATTCGACATGATCCTAAACGTATTATTCAGAAGTCGAAGTCGGAAGATGTTTCCCATTTTTCCAAAACACTCTTGGTCGATTACAATCTGCCTCACTCGTGAGGGGAAAATCCCATGCCGTAAGCGTCGGTGGACCACCGATAGGCAACTAGTGACATGTCCCCAAAAATTGGCGGTCCCGCAGCCAAAAATTGGTAACACTTCCGTTTTGAAAATTATACCACCACCGGCAGAGAAGCGACGGGACGCCAACGAACCACAAAATTATTCCCCTAAAATACTTTAAATCGCCTATATGCGTAATTTCTTTGCATCAAGGTGTCTAAAAACATTTTTTAAAAAATAAAACGAAAGTGCCGTGAGCTGGGCGTGAACCATCAACCTTAGGGTTACTAGTTGCGTAATCTTCCGAACTCGCCACGGAAGCGACTATGAAGACACAGCTTGTAGAGTGATAAATCGTTGAAGTCTTTTTAATATTTCTAATCAGAGTGCTCCTTTAACCGTGTATATTTGAAGATAACTGTTTGGAATCAGATCAAATGCACTCGTCATGTAATTTTATAACAAAATGACAAACGTCTATTTACTTTTTTCATAGTTCTCCCATATTCACTTGCTAGTGATCGGCGACAGTTGCCAACTAAATTCATACAATTATACGCACCCATCTCAAGATTTTTCACTTCTTGATGTAAAGGCAGGAGTTACTCTTGACCCCCGGAGTTCAAGTATTCTCCTTATAATAACAATTCGTCAGCGAAAAGTAATATATAATAATAACCGCATGCACATGACTGGTGATAGTTCATGTTGGCCCCTTTACGATTCTCCGTGACAAATCAAACGAGTGCGGACCAAAATGAAGTCCTCGTTCTTACGTGGTGCTAACTTCAATACCCTCGATTTTTTTTTTTTTTTTTTTTTTTTTTTTTTTTGGTAATATGCTCAGATGTGCCTATTCAGTTTCGGCATCTGAAGACTTTAACCGAAACGGGCTATCATCATCGCATTTTGTTTTTCTTAGCCTTTTTCAACATCCTTTATTTGCAATAATTGGAAAGAAGACAGGGAACAAGGAAAACGGTGGGAAGGACGAGACCACAACACTCAACATCCAACAACAATGAACAACAAATAAAACAAAACAAAATTTTAAAAACAAAAAGAAAAACAAAAGGACTTGAGCTATCTAATCAATATTAACTAACTAAACAAGAATTAAATTACTATCTAATTCCTACCTAATTTTATTATCGTATTACTTAACAAATTTGATTGCTATCTAGCTACTACCTAAATTGTCATATATAGTAAGTTGACAATTGTTTAATATTTCCAAAACATACATTTTCTATTTTCGTCTTATTGATTTTAAGAGTTTATTAAATAACACGAAAAATTCCTGTTATCACACTCTGATAACTTCGGTGTCTGCTTACTGCTGACTGCTGATACTCTTCCTAATCTTGGTTTCTCACCTAAATGATTTTCACCTGTATGTGCGTTCCTCTCCTGTGTCACGGTTTCCCCTGTGTGGTTAATAATCACTAAATACACATCACTTCACTAAACACTACACTACACATCACTTCACTAACACACCACTTTTCTATAATGCATTTAAGTGTCATATCGATAAAGTTGGTTCACTGATTTTTTAAAAATTTTGATTATGGCTGTATTTGTTGATGTAGCTGTATTATTCATTGATCTCGGTTCATCCTACACATCAGAAACGGACCGTGAGTATCGACATGAGGCCCAGGACACACTCGGAGCACTTAGTGCGGGCCCTGGTCAGTTGTATCCCGCCGCCGCGTACCCACGGACCGAAAGTCGCACGTTATCGTAACCGAATCGCGAAGCGGCTTCGAGATGATGCTCTATTTTCGAGTCTTCATGTCAAAATTGGGATATTTTTATATGATTGTTTCTATTACATATTAGTGTATATTTATTCCCACGGCTCTAGATTTAACACTCATTCCGTCACCATCGCATCACACATACGCTCCCAGAGCATCCGGAGTTCCTTACCAGTCAAAGACCGAGAATGCTCTAGGCACTCACACACCATCACTCAACCTCCTTCCTGGGGGCGCGGAGATCCAGCGCTTCCAGAAGTTTCCTTCGGTCCAGGAGGGAGGAATCCTCACTCATTCTGTTTTCCATATTTTATGTTCATTTAGTTTGTGTTTTCTCTGTAAAATGTTTTCTGCATAGTTCTGAGTATTCCTCTGCTACATGTGCCAGGATTATATAATCCTCTTCATCTTCCAAGATAGCTTTTATATCTTTCTGTCTAATTTGGTCACGAATTCGCAAGTACTCCTCCAGGAACGGGCACCACAGAACACTGTGTTCAGGTGTCCCTTGTTCTCCACATTCACAGCTATCATGTTCTTTTTTGTTGATTCTATAAAGATGGGTTGGAAATGGACCATGTCCTGTTAGGAAATGAATTAGTCCTTTGTTGGGATTGAAGTAATTCCATTTGAGTCGCGTTCCAACGTCTGGAATAAACGTGAATAATCTTCTTGATGTTTTGTCTACTTGCCAGTCCTGTATCCATTTTTGTTGAATTTGTCTTTCTATTTCATCGAGTTTTTGTGCTTTGGTCCCTAAAAGTTCTTTCGTCTTATTTAAATTTCATTTTTTATACCAATATGTTGCCGCTCTCTGGATTACTGTTAAATACATTGGTTTGAAACCCATCAAAATACACAACGCGCTGTGCGGTGTCGTGCTGAAGGCACCAATGAGCCGAATTAAAAGGTTTCTTTGTGGGCGATTTATTTTTGCTTTTAAGGAGTTATTCTCTAATAATCAATGTGCCCATACGCTGGAAGCATAGTTCATCGAGGCGCTTAGGATTACCTCCTGATAAGTCTTAATTAATTTTCTCGGTAGCCTATAATTTGTTTGAGCCAATGAAATGAGTTTATTAGTTACTTTATGACCCTTTTGAGTAACATAATTAATATGCTCTCCAAAATTCAGTTTATTGTCTTTCATAATCCCTAAATATTTAAATACTGATACTCTCTCGATCTTACTGTTGCCTATTTTAATTATTGGTCCTCTTAATAATTTACTTCCAAAAATCATGTATTTCGTTTTCCTCTCAGAGATTTTTAGCTTAGACTTTCCACCAATCAAGTAATTCGTTTATAATTCGTGCTGATTTTCTTTCCAATTCTATTCTAGAGTTTGCTGAGATTATTACAGCCAAATCATCAGCAAAAGCAATTACTCGTTCAGTTTTCTCTAATTGGTTTAGTCTTTCTAAACACGGCTGGTATTCCAAATCCCACATCAATGGTCCTAAGATCGATCCTTGCGGACATCCCTTTTGTGCAGTAACTTTGATATTTCCCAGGTTTTCATGGATGATGATCTCTCTATTCAAGAAGTAATCCCTAACTATATTTACTAAATATTGTGATAAATTTAGCTCTTTTAACCTTTCAATGAGAGATAGTGTCCATAAGTTATCAAACGTTCCCTCTATGTCAAAAAACAGGGCCAGTGCATATTTTCTTTCCATGCTACTTTCCTTAACTTGATACACAAATGCATTTAAGGCATCTTCCGTAGATTTGCCCTTTCTGAAACCATATTGCAAACTATCATCTTCGATATTTCTATGCTTTCGTCGAATTCTATTTGCTATTATCCTTTCTAATAATTTTGAGATGTTTCTCAAAAGGCAGATTGGACGGTAGGAACTCACTTCTGTTAAATCTTTATCCTGACTTTTTAACAAAATTAGCAATTTCGATTCTTTCCACAACGAGGGAAATATCTGCTTCTTAAGTAGGGTGTTGAACAATTTTGTTAGATATGGAGTCCAAATATCCTTTTTATTTTTGTAGATCTCATTTACTATACCATCCAATCCTGGAGCTTTTTTAGTTTTTAGTTTCTTAATTATTGTTTCAACTTCCTCGTTGTCCGTTAGTTCGATATCTTCCTCTGCTGTCAATGCGATGGGTTGCAAATATTTTCTTCCCGATACCTCCGATTCTAGATATCTGCTTTGACTCGACGAAACCCTGCCACTAGTGGCACACTAGCGGCAATCCTTCGACGCGTCGCTATATCGACGATCGCCATTTACCGGCAAGTGGGCCACTAGGAGTTGGCGACGTTTACGGCATGGGGAAGCTAATAAACAAACCAAAAAATAAATCGCCTTATAAAAAAAGTTTTCCGAAAATTTACATCTAGCAAAATCATTTGTTGGTATTCCAGAACTGTGAATTCACCTTTATTCATAATTTATTTCTATCGTAGTTTTGATATGAGAATGATATGTCTGAAACTGTAACACAGGTCATTAATACTTTTTTTTTTTTTTGCTTTACTCATATTTAACAGTTTTACTTAACAGTCAGTCAACTTGGATATGTGATATCAGAGTTTTAGAGATTTCCTTAAATTTTTCATTTCTAAAACAGTTTGCAACTAACACCATTAACGTATCTCTTTCGATATTTCCATATATAATGGCTTGGTTACTCCCAGTATATATCAAACAATAAACTATTTACGGTGTCTTACTCCATTAATCCGAACTACATTTTATATCCAACAACTCTGTGCATTTTCCCGTAAATCTGCAAACTTTCTATTAGGTTAAAACTCAGTATTTTCTATTTTCTTCCTTTCTTGCTAAAACGAAAGTGTTCTTTAGGCAACCTGAAATGATGACTCTATACTACATTATGTTGCATAGGGCATTTTATGTAGCATATCATTTGAAAGTTGGACATTTTCTTCTTATATTGAAAGCAACAGGGATTAAGTCCTTCTACTCTTACATGAGAAGTAAACACATTCTTTTTAATTCGTGGAATTGTGCCAATGCACTAGGTCCAGAGAGTTTTTAATTTAAGCTAATTAATAATAATAATAATAATAATAATAATAATAATAATAATAATAATAATAATAATAATAATAATAATAGTTATTATCATTATTATTATTATTATTTTATTGACAGGTTTTTCTGAATATTAAGCAATATTTCTCAAAAAGCTGGTATTTTTAAACAAATGTGTTCGATATCAAGTTTTCATAAAGTAGTCACTCTCTAATATAAATAATTTCAGAGGGGCCGCGGTAGCTCAGTGATAAAGCGTTCACCTTTGGTGCATGGGATCCTTGGTTCGACCCCATCTCGCACCAAGTGAATTTTGTGGTGGAGAAACACCATGTTCATAGGTTTTCTCAGGGTTCTTCCGTTTTCTCCCACTTTTTTCATTCCACCATTGCATTCATTTCTCATCACCGTGTCCTTTAGCCTAGCCGGTATAACCGTGGGTCGTAAAACTTAAAGATTTGACTTCAAATAATTCCAACCCAAACAGTTGCAGGAAGTATGTCATTTCGAATAAAACAAAATACTCTATAAAATTTTGAGTATTATTATTTTTTATATATACAATTCTAGCGGACCTTATTTCTAAATCGAAGGGTAAGAAGATTAAATTCACTCTCTTTTTATTATAAATTCATTTCAATTGAAGCAGTTAAAATAGTTGGGAAAAATTAGAAAGCCATACCCTATATTCCAGTGTGACGCAAACTTTTACCTATTATTTACAAGAATATTTGTCGAGTTTATTTTATTTATTATTATGAACGATTCTTCCACGGATCAGCTGTCTGTATACAGTTAAACAAACAAGTGTCACATTGAGGGAATGAATGTAATTATTTACTTTAATAGTAATAGAAATGTATATTTTCTTGTATTTTCTACCGGGAATAACTGCATCCGGTCTAGAAAGCTGCGACTAACAACAAAGGAACCCGATGTGCCAAACACACACCACCTACGCACTTCAATACACCAACAAAAGGTGCAGACTATTCATGAGTTAAAGTCTCTCACCCAATGTATGCTCCTAACATGTCTCTCAGCGATTACAACATTTTTTGGTATCTCAATCACTTCCTAGTAGGATAGCTTTACCTAGAGACCACTGATTAACCTGGTATTGGATGTTTCACTTTTTTACCTTTGGAGTTGACAGTCATCGTTTGGATATCTCACACGCAAATATCTAATATTAACAACGTTTCTTCTATAATTTCGTAATATTGCATTATTTCTTTGTATTATTTATTAGGTTGGTTAGCCTTGTTTCAACACTTTTCTCTTTGCACCTACTTATTACCTATACCTTAACGTTGTATAAAAATACACTAACTCTCACCGGGAATCAAATCCAGAACCAATGCATTTGAACCATTTGGCCACAACAAGGCACATTTAAATAGAAGTTTCGATTTTCTTAGGAAAATTGTGATTAGGTGTAACATTTAAAAATATATTTAAGAATGAAAATGAAATGAAATCTTTGAGTTTTACGTCCCACGGTTATGCCGATTAGGCTAAAGGAGATGGTGATAATGAGAGATGAGTGAAATGGTGGAATGAAGAAAGTGGGAGAACCCCAAGAAAACCCACGAGCACGGTGTTTGTCCACCACAAAGTTCGCTTGGCGGGGGCTGGGATCGAACCCGGGACCCCAAGCACCAGAGGTGAACACTCTACCACTTTTTTTTAAACTTCGTGACTATTTTTTTTCTATTTTAACCACTTCTCAGGACTACTGGACACGACAGGGACACGAACACAGAAACATCGAGGACAGTTAAAATTCCACCCTTGCTCTTCAGAGGGACTCGAACCCCCAATGGGCTTCACCTTACGATCATCAGCCTAACGCCTCAGACCGTTCGGCTACACCCACCGGCTACCACTGAGCCACCGCGCCCCCCATATTTAAGAATGGGTACGGATGAAACGCACTGATTTTTCTCGCTCGAATTTCTTAAACTGACTCGTGTTAGCTGCAGCTATTACTGAAACATTTATTTGGGAAATGCGAATAAAATAATGTGTTTTGGAAAACTTTGTTCAAAGCAACTTATGTCCAAAAGTAAAGTACCCATTGGTCATATTTCTGTTAGAAATAACATATGCCATATATTAGAATTATTAAGGAAATAATTGTATGTGAACTATGAGCAAAAGCGTCTGAGTACTTTCTGAGAAATCGTCAAAAAAGTCATCCCGAAGAATAAAATATCCCTTGTGTATCTTTTCAGGACAAACGAGTTAGGCTATTTATGAAATACGAACAAAATTGCCAGAGTCATTCTCGACAAAATCGTAGGGTAATTACTTGCTCCGAAAAGTAATATACCACTTCTAGCTTTTTAGGATGATGGAATTATACCATATCGTTAGGTTATTTATGTAACATTTATTTATGAAATATGAACAAAATTGCGTCAGGCGTTAATGGGAAAATCGTCGGAGAAGAGTAAACTACTCCTTCTGAATGTTTACAGGACGAACGAGTTGTGTCATATTGTTAGGTTATTAATGATACAATTATTTATGAAATATGATTGAGAAAATTGTTCGAAAAAACGCATCCCATACAGTAAATTACACCTTATGTATTTTTTTTTCAAAGCAATGATTCATACTATACTTGTAAAAAAATAAGCAAAATCTTTACAGCTGTTTTTGAAACAATTTAATTATTTTAAATTTTCATTCATCAGTAAACTACCCTTATTTTTAGGTGTCGGAGGATATATAATTCGAAACGATAAAGTGTTATAAAAAATTCGTCTAGAATTCGGTCCAGATACGTCGAACAGTATGGCCTCTATTTGAATGCATGTAAAAGCGTGACGAACCGACAAAGAACAGATGGACAGACATCAAAATAACTTTTTCGATATGTGGGGACGTGAAACTGGAAGTCATTGAAATCTCGAATTCGATTTTTACCACTATTACTACAATTTCTTCTTTCGTCGCTTGAACGTGAAAAAGAATAGGAATACAACGACACGTAAGGTGATAATTTGTAATTCCCAAAATTTAATGTGTTGCCATGCTAGAAAAAAAGCTTATGCCTGTTTGTTATATCATTTTAATATCAGTTTTTCACGCTACTATATAATGTAGAAATATGGTATGATTATCGTTCATATTCATGCTATCATTTGGAAATATTCGTGTTCCGCATACATAGATCTGTATAATTTAGTTACGTTCAACGAAAGCATTCTTGCACTTGTGGATATGAAAAAAAAAAGAGATAGAGAAAGTCAATACTCTGAAAAGCAAAAAACACAAGCACACACACACATAAACGATAATTTAACATCAGGTCGATGTAACAAGGGGTAACAAGGGATAGGCTGTCAAGGTCGCGTATGTTCTTTTTCCTGTTCCAGACACACAAACCCGAAGTGAGTTGTCTGCTGTTCAAGAACGGGAAGTAACATACAAGACTATAAACTGAAAACAATAACTGTTTCCAATAGTACACGTATTCTAATACAGAATAAATACGTCGATTAAAGGATACTATCAATAAATTATTTCCTTATTATATTGTTTCGGTTCTTATTAACATCAAAATTATACACTTCCTATAATGTTTTGTAAAAAAAAATGGGATGGGATTCGATGTGGTGTCAAAATAATGAAATAACTACAAGTCCGCCACTCTATCCACCTAACCACTGAGGTTACGTGGTGTTGGCTCTTTTTTTAAAAAAAGACATAATCTTCATAACCATGGTCCGTATCACTTCGAACCTTAAGATAAGAGTTTTTCTGTTTAATTCTATATTTTCGTACGACATCTTAGTTACAGAAGCTAATTTATATTTCGCAGGCAATCTACACACTAGGTTTTAACCAATAAATGCAACATTTTAGTCCACTATCCTTGATCCTTGATCCAACTCCTCGACTCCCCTACTGAATTCCCTCCGCAATCATGCTCTGCTACTGAAAAAATCCCTGGAAATCATCGTTGCCAGTATACACAAAACCGATCATAATTTTGTTTTTTGCTTATATTTTTATTATTTTATTATATTTTTTGGAAATATCTCCTTAGATGGATTGCTTTCTATTATCTCCACATACTAATAACTGAATTTTACCTATAAACGTAAGGAAAATGGAATAAATACGAAAAATCTTCAGTTACAGTATACGCGCAATTTTTTTTGCGCATGGGAGTACATCAAGTACTATTTTCCTTGAACTTGTATCTATAAAAAGTAATTTTAAACAATATAGTTTCCCTCAAGAGATCTCACTGGTTAGTAACTATTTTCGTTTATTTATTTAACAATTTTCCAGTTATAATCTTCTTGACTAATTAACTCCAGATCTATTACAATTTAGAAAATTACAAGAATAACAATGAGAAAAGAAGTGGAAGAAAATTGGCAGGACATATACAGGGCTATTATAAAGTTTTTGCTATAAAACGCTTATAACTTTTTTTTAAAGATAACAATATTGCAGTGAAATAAATTTTAAATTATGCGTTGATCTATACATTTTTGGTTGGCAAAACTACCACAATGATGAGGTTTGCAACACTAGTGACAACAAACATCATGATAACGAAGACGGTACAAGAGAAAGCACAGTATGTGTGTGTGTTGTTATGCAGAAGTGAAATCAGATGTGTTGCTGCAGCGAAACTTCAGACGAGTGTACAAAAAGGTACCTCCTGATGTCAAGAGTACATAGAGTTGACACAGTAAGTTTCAGGCTACCAAGAGAGTTTGATATGCTAAGAAATGGTCGGTCACCTGTGAAACCAAATACGGTGCGAAGGGTTGCCGACAGCCTGGAGAAACTGATTCCGTGGTAGTAGCTGGAATTATTGTTATAAGCGTATTTTTGAACCTACACGGTGAAATTACTGCATAACATGCTATTATTTTATAATTCTTCCTGGATCGTATATTATTGTGTTTATTAGTGGACACAATTATCTCTCCAGCTCGTCGAATAAATTAATTTCGGCGTGCACTTTGGTGTAAATAACCTTACAGGAAGACGTTGGTTCGTTCCATAGATCAAGGTTGAACTTAGTAATATTTGGCCTACAGTTTTTAATGGCAGGATAGTGTAGAGGTAACATAATGGGCTTACGAGTAGTACAACTATGGTTCAAAGGCACGTCATAGGTTCAAATCCTGTTCAAGTCAAAGTTTTTTTTACAAAGTGACAGTAAAGAATCAAAGAGTACTCCCCATACTAAACGAGTAATCCTCAAGAATGTGGGAAGAAAACACCCGCTTCACGATACAGACTATCACTCTTGACGAATGTTTTTTGGGAAAGGCCAAATAATAACTATGGGAGTTGCCAAGACAATTCGAAGCACTTCACTAATCTGAAGTAGCCAC
Source organism: Thermobia domestica (assembly GCF_964235325.1). NCBI lineage: Eukaryota > Metazoa > Arthropoda > Insecta > Zygentoma > Lepismatidae > Thermobia > Thermobia domestica. The sequence goes on along the minus strand of NC_137456.1, from coordinate 277,698,699 downwards.
TTTTCATATCATTGTTCATAGAAAGAAACACTACACCATTTGTTAAAAAAAGTTTTGAGTAGAGTAAGCGATGGAGTATCGGTATCATGCTAGACTTCCTAATGAAAAATCTCAGCTCGATTCCCCATCAGGTAGTTTCTTTTTCGCATAAAGTAATAGGGGTAAAGACAAATTCATCTGCGGTTGAAGAACTTACAAGGCATCACTGTCGAGAATCAGAGTAAACAATGAATGCATTCTTCATCATTCAGTGTAATGATAAATAGTTACCATGCTTATATTCATCTCTCTTTCTCTTTCTCTTGATATTTTCTAGTCTTACCATCTTACCTTCTCTCTCTCTCTCTCTCTCTCTCTCTCTCTCTCTCGCGCGCGCACACACATACTTTATGTGCATGTGCGTTTTTCAGAGTCAAAACCGAGCCAGTTTTAAGGGCCTGGTGACTAGCAATGTAATTAGCCTGCGAATTTCGACGTCGTGTTTTCCGTGCTTTTGGGATAACATCTCTAGTACTAGTCACTTCTGAGAGAAATACTGTTTAAACGCAAGGAAATAAGTAAAATCATTTTTTATCCTCCGGGTTACCGAGTCTCAATCGAATCATTGAGTCACTACGGGTTCGAATCTTCGACTCAATGTTGGTCTATAAGCAAACCCACATCACCCGACTGACGCGATGACATGTTCCAGCTCTAGCGTGTTCATTCTATTTGTACGAGTTACAACCTTATCCGCAATAGGTGAAATCTAGAGTGGATGTTCGTAACACACGAATCTTCAGAAATCACTAGAAAATTACCACCATTTTGGTTATTTCAAGAGAGATTTTATTTATATTAGCTTATCACAAAATTCGTTTCCATCTTATAATTGATGTTTTATTAGAAGAAATATGTTTTATTCACGCTTGAAATGTTAAAAATGCAATTTGCTACATCTATAAGGAACATCCAATTTTCCTTTTGAACATTTATAACTTTAAATTATGATATAGTTTTAACTTTTAATATAGGGTGTTTCTGATAGAAGTTTAGCAGTAAAATAGTACTCACTCAATTTTCTTTCTTTCTTTCGTTTTTGTTGTTTATCTTCCTTTTGTTGCTACTCAGTTGCTACTAGTAGTCTGGAATGGAAGGTATGACCTACGCTACTCTACTGGGTTTATTATAATGCATTTCGGATCAGTACGTTCAACGAATACTACCGAATTTCCAACCGAACCACTTAGAAGGAAAGCATGAGTGTTAAACTTTTGACATTATCTTAGATGTTTCTCGGAACTTTACAGTTCCACTGGAAACTGAGTAATTTTACCACCGAATTTGTTATTCATTTTGAAAGTGATTTAATGAATTTTTCAAGCATCATATATATATTCGAATAGTTTTCAAAAAATATAGATAAACAAACGTTATTTCTATATTACTCTTGGATTTCGGGAAATGAAGATTTTTCTTACTACGTTTCAATTCAATATTTTTATTTGTGCTGATTTCTCTTTTTCTTCTTCTCTTTTCTTTTCTTTCTCTGTCTCACTTCTGTACCTCTGTCTAAGAAACATCCTTTTTTTAAATTTTCATTGTGTGCGTTTTTAAGTTTCTCCCTAACTTATGAATTTGAATTTTGTTCGGACTACCTTTTATTCTTTCACTTTATCGATACTAATACATGTATGTTATGAAGTTAGAATAGCGCTCATGTTGTACGCTGGTTTGAGAACGAGAGAGGGGGAAAGGAGGAGACAGAACAATCTACTTATTATATACGATTATGAGATAATAAGTTGTATGTTAGGTGGCCTAGCTACACGGCGTTAGCTGACGGAATTCTTTTGACACTTAGTATACAATAAAAAGACAATGGGGAGATTATACAGAGTGGTTCAAAAGTGTCGTAGCATCCAAATAAAATCCAAACCGTTCGGAATTGGGAAAAAGGAAAATAGTAATGGTAATAGACCAGGAGAAATATTTTGAGATATATATGGCTCCATCAGCCACCATCTTAAAATCTGCCACCTTGAAATGGCGGGAACTTTTATAAATGAGAACCCTATTATGTGATATATCAAATAGGACTGAAACTTTTCCAGGAATCAAGTGATGAATGCTTTATGGTCTAGGACAAACCGGTGCAAAGCTTTAACCGATTTCCTGCACTTTCCTGGAGATAACACTTTGGGCAATTCCCACTGACCAATGTTACAGCAATTGTTCAATGTGCCGTCCCTCTTGAGCAATCGTGAAATGCAGCCACTGCTGCCAGTCATCCATTAACTGCCCTGCATGTCCTCACGAATTCTGCCAAACACGTCAATAATCCTGCGTTGGAGGTTGTTATTGTTTCTGAATCTTGGTAGTACACACAACGGGTTTCACGTAGTCCCACATAATAAAATCAGTGGAGAGAGGTCTAGGGAACGCGATGGCCATTCCACAAGTCCTCGCCTTCCTATCTATCCCTGTGGGAATTGCTCATTGACGAACTCACGAGCACATGATCCGAAATGAGGTGGTGTACCGTCTTGTTGATAAAATAAAAGAAAAGAGCCATCCTCTAATGCGACGTACCGCAGGATCTCCTTCTGAAGCATGTTACGGCAAATAATTGCATCTAGATTGCCCTCGATGAAGATGAGTCCACTACACGGGTACCCCACACACCAGATCACACCATCCCTTCATCAGAGCCAACGACCCGAAGATCATAGTACCAGTGTGGATTGTTGTCACATCAATATCGATGATTTTGCTTGTTCATCTCACCTGGTGTAAAAAATGCCTCGTCCGAGAACAGCACATCATATGCGAATCGAGGATTCTGACTAATTTGTTCCACTTCAAAATCACAGAATTCGACTCAGCGGTCTGCAGCATCCTCGGTTAAATGTTGGAATAGCTGTATCTTGTATGGGTGCCTCTTATGCACAGATACGGTTTTCAAGATGGACGTACGAGATACACCACATCCTTGGGCTAGACGACAGGTACTGTGGGTGAGACTTTTCGCGCATGATACTAACACGGCAGTGGATATCGCTTCGTCCGTCGCTGTGAGAGGCCTGCCTGCTTTTGGATGTTTTCCACTGACCCGGTTTCCTTAAATTTTGCTTTAACTTTCTACATTGCACTATGGATAATGTGCTTTCGTTCTGGGTGTAGAGCGTTGAAATCGTCTGCAATCTTTCTGCTGCTGCGCTCTCCTGAAATCAACACGATCCCTATTCGCTCATCCCTTGTTAGTACCATTCCACCTTACGCAACCTGAAACAAAAGGAAATCGGTTAGAACTTTGCAACAGTTGCCGTCGAGCCGAAATCATTTCACGACTGGATTGCTTAAAAAAAAAATCAGTCCTATTTGATGTATCACAGAATAGGGTTCCCATTCAAAAAAGTTCCCGCCATTTCAAGATGGTGGATGCCTATGTCTCAAAAAATTTTCCCCCCTCGTCTGTTATTATCACTTTTTTCCTTTATTCCCAATTCTGAACGGTTTCGATTTTATTTGGTTGTGTCCCTACTTTTGGACCACCCTGTAGACAACCAGCAGACGTCTTGTGTATATATATTTGCAGTAAAATAATGCTGGTTAATGATTCCTTACTTAATTTCAGAAACATTATTATAATATGTAGTCAAGGGACTCTAAAAGCAACATAAGTGTCGGGAAAAAATACTAATGAAATCCCCTTTAAACTCTTTCAGCGAAGATTAGGCAGGATGGGAATTCCCGTCCCATCTAAAGATAAGATTAGATCAAAAATGTGATACAAAATGCCGGAGGATCATTAAGCAGAACGAGAGGGAGTGTTCTCTCTGCTTTTCTCAGATTGTGAGGTGATTGATTGAAAAATGAGTGTCCTTTTCAGAAACGAACTAGAAGACGCCAGTCTTCAGCACAACATGGAATCTGAAGCAAATAAGCTCCGAGTGGGAACCAAACCCAGGTCTCCTGAACTTTCCTGATGTAAAACGTGCTGCTGTGTCACATATTGACCAATTGGAAATGATCGGTCTACAATCATAGTAATTACTCTTTGAATTGTATACAAGAAACAGCTGTTTTCAAAATTTTAGAACCTCGCAGCAGAGTAATACAGTTTACGAAATGCTATGGTCCTACAGCAAAACATTAAAATATATAAAATATTATAATCGACAATATATATTGCATCACTTTGTCCAACGTTGCTGAAATTTATTCAATTGTCGTTAAGAAATATAATAGAGACGGTATTCTTTAGTTTTATCCACTCCTTTACATAATAGAGGAATAAAGAATCGTTCTAACTTTAGTGAGAAAAAGAAACAAGTTGTGCATTTTTTTCGGTAATCAGGTTTCATTTAAGTTGTAACGCTTAGTACGAACATGTGATAGTGCCGAAAAGTTCCAAAAATAGATCAATGACATAAAAATGCATTTCAAACTGTCGAAGGCAGTCTGCATCCTAACTTAACAAGGTATATAGATATTACGTACAACTTCATTCTCACTTATGGGCAATAAAATTGACCAATAAGAAAGTACGGAACAAACTATTTACTAATCAAAGCATCTGAAACATATGGAAACATATTCCCAGGAGACGCGAAACTAGAAGACAAAAACTGGGGCAACCAAAACCCAGACTATGATAGGCTATATCATGAGTTTACTATAAACATTCAAAAATATATAAGTATTTTAATAGCTTCAATTATTATTATTATTATTATTATTTACTTGGAAAACTGAGGAGCCTACGACCTCCGACCCCTGGCTAGATCCACCACTGATTCCTGATGTGACAATTTAAGATATCCCAAATTTTCGTATAAAACTGCATGTTATCAATTATGTGCAAATTCTCATTGCTTATCATTAATTAACCTAAAACACCTGTTGCAGTAATTTTACCAAGGATGTTATAAAATAGAGGATCTGCCCATACGTATCTTCATCATATGAATTCAATGAACCAAAAAACAACCGAACATCGTCCGAGTCGGCACGTCTGATGGGATACTCTCGTTTCAGCCATGATTATTGGCTCGAAACATTGCGATCTTAGTGGCGCGGAGTGGGCAGAGTAGGTGTGGCGAAGCTGTGACGTATGGCTTCACGATTTTGTAGTATCGTCAGATCCTGTAATTTAAAAGATCCATGAATTTTACAACAGTGTTGCCAGGGGCCGCGTTTCTTTCTAAAAGCATCCATTTTACAAACTTTTATTAAATAGCCTTTTTATATGGCAACGCTGCATCAACATTGTCACACTTTCCCACCAATGGATAAATGTTGATGCTTACTATACATATACACAGAAATTCACTAGCAAAAAAATCAGTTTTCTGCAAATGAATATTGATTTTCTTTATTTTGCACCTCTTTTTTATTTTACACTTACGGTAATTTCTTTCGTTACTACACAAAAGCGTTACAAGTTCCAGCATTGGTCATGATCTCGAAAATATCTACACTGAACATGCTTACATTTGTTTCAAGTTTCATGTCTTTATCATTCTTATATCAAAAGACATATGCAATCAAACTTTGGGTTGCGCAACTTTACGGACATACCGGTATTTATTTGATTTGCAACAAAACATTTTCATATCTAATAGTAAGTTATTACTTTCTTATTTTTTGTTACTTGTCTCTTTTGCTAATACACAAAAAGATTAGTTATACCCTAACGAACGCAGGTGGAAATTGCCTCAAATAAAGTAGAATTAATCAGAAGATAGGTTATGTCAGGTTATTTGGCGTATTTATATTTTCTATAAGTTAAATGATAGTAGTCGTTCGTGGGTGGGTTATTTCTGAATGTAAAAATTTGTATTATAATCCATTTTTTTTTAAATTTAGGGATTAACATTCCTTATGCAAACTTGTGAGGTGCTCAAAATGAACTTCAGATCCTTTCAGTATTACTTCATTTGTACGCTATGTATATCATTATTCTGTATATTAAATTAACAGTGTCTATATATAAAAGTAACAGTGTAAATTTTTACCAGGAGTCCCTATCTTCATTTGAAGTTTTATTGCCTTTTCACTGGAACTTATTAATACATTTAACAATCGCTTGTTAGAAGCTGCATTGCATTCGTTGCTGCTGGTTAACTTTACGATGCTGTAACTGTTTTAGCTATAAATACAGGGGCCGATTAAATATTGACTTACGTGATCCCAACCCATCTTTGCTATCAATTTACGACAAACAACGAGGCCGATTAAAAATCTTGTCTTGTCTTCTTCACCTTTATTCATGATAAATATTTTAGCACCCTTATTTCAGAGTTGTGCTACAAGTGGTGGAAAGAGAAATTTGAATGTTATAATTAATGATTTTTTTTTTCTAATGGAAGTAATATTTGATATTTAGGTTCTGTAGTTTCATTCCCTTTCTTCAGAATGCTGTTAGTTCTTATCATGTGATCTTACGATTTTTTCCTGGTTATAATTGGTTACATAGTTGATTTTAATTTATACGTATCACGAGTACTTCCTTGTATTGTTCGCTCTGAATTATGTTTTCCTTTATTTAGGTATATATATATATCTTTATTTGTAAAAGATATATATATTTAAAGACCTGAGTGAATGAAAAGTTATATCATTGTTTGATGGGTTTACAGTTTCTTGATGCCAATACATGTTTATATGTGAATGTTACATATCCCATAATGTTATATGATTACTGAATATTTGGTTCTATGTAGATTTTGACGTTCACATTCAGATAAGAAGTTATTTAATATATCTATTCTTTTGTCATGCTAGCAGTGGTATGTAATTTCCCTTTTTATTATGAATGATTTTGTGGAACTTAACTTAATGGTTAACCGTAATCGGTAGAATAAATTTACGTCTCTTCTTGGCCAGAAAGTTAAATACTTGAAAAAAACATTCTCTGATGATTTCATGTATCTCCCAGAATAATATATTATATTAATGTGTAAGATATTAATTTCCACCGGCCGAATATTTCTGCACAAGGCAGGGAACGTATGTTTTTTGCTTATAAGTACAGAATTACTATTCTCTGTTTCACATAAAAGGATAGGAAAAAGAAGAAGTTTTTCCCCCCACCACGCTCAAGTACAGGTGAATGTTGGTGTTCCGTCTTCCACCATCAGCCCCCGCACACGGAGGTATAGAGTGTATTTAAATATGTCTAGGCCTAAATAATAAATTACAACTTTCATAATAACATTGAGTATTTTAAAACACTTAATGACATTTACCTGCATTAGTGAGTAAGTAGCACATGTGTCATTTTAATGGAAATTTTATTGAACAGTTGTATTGTTTATTTTCCTTCTTTTTTGGCAGTCGGGGTTATGACATAATGTTGGAATGGCAAAGGATGTCAGGGTTGGTAATTGAATTGGTATTTACTGCTTTGATACATGAATTTCATAATATAAAATCGGAAACCAAGTACAATATGTATGGGTAAATTATCAGTGCGTTAAGATAATAACAATAGAACCTGAAATAATAATAATAATAATAATAATAAAATAATAATAATAATAATAATAATAATAATAATAATAATAATAATAATAATAATAATAATAATAATAATAATAATAATAATAATAATACACTTTTTGTTTCCTCTCTTATATACATGTGTTCTTACATTAAAAAAGAACCAGAAGAAAAATAACCATATGTAAACACACTGATAATAGTGAATAAATGCGTCTCGCCCCAGGCGCCTCAACTCAGGCAAATGCCCTGGTTTCTATTAATTATTTTTCAATGAAATCATTTTCCTACGTTTTTCTCTTCGTACGTACACCTGATGTGATGGTGGCAAAGTATATTTTTTTGTTTGTTGTTTATTAATACGCGGCGATAAATTTACGGTAAAGCATCATACATACAAGATTCATCAACATTGGAGTCTTCTGAGTTTATTAAGGGGGAAAATTTGTTATGGTGGACTTAGAAAAAAAATACCAGATTGATTGAAGCCTGACACGAAATAGTAACTGCAGATGCTATGTAATTTGAACAGGCCCATGTCTGAGTCTGTCGTTTCAAGCAAAATTATAATATTGGAGCTTAACCATCATAGTGAATTTGACGCCCCTAAAATCCCCTAAAATTTGGTGCCTTGTGTGGTTGCAATCCTCACCCGGCCCTTTCGTTGCCCTTGAGTTTAGCCAATTGATAATAGAGGAAATTGACTTTTGAATTGTTACTTGACTATTTTAATAAAAACGGAGTTGTCAACAGTCCTGACGACCGTTGAGGGGGAGGGAGAGTAACAGATGTTTGGAAATGAAATTAAATCTTTGAGTTTTACGTATCGCAGTTATGCGGGGTAGGCTAAAGGAGACTGTGATGACGAGAATGAATGAAACAGTGCAAAGAAAAAAGTAGGAGGAAACAGGAGAACTCCTAGAAAATCTGCAAAAACAGTGCTTGTCCACCACAAAGCCCAATAAGCACGAGCTGGGATCGAACCAGGGCCTTATGCCCCAGAGGTGAACGCTCTACAACGGAGCCACCACGGCCCCAACAAAAGTTTTTAGTTCTCACAGAACTCTTGTCTGGAGGTCAATGCAATTAATGGGTGCTATACATACTTGAATTTCATTATTTTCAACAGTCTATGGAGAGTTGAGTGGGAAAAGCAGGGCAGTTCATCATCGGTATTTATAGCTATCAGAATTTTATTTAACGTTGGCAATTCATTACGGGAAAAGACCTGATGTACCTTTGATCGAATTGCCGATTTCGTGGTCGTCATAGTTTTCCGAGAGGGGAAATACTTGTACGCGTATTTTTGGGACGACTTAATTTATTTTCATTGAATTTAGCCTCCCGCCTACTTCTACAAACAGTTGCCTTTACTACACTTGTCTGTTTCCCAGTCATGTCGGCGAATTCTTCAACAGTTAAATTAGGGTGTTGTTCTCTTAAAGCATGGAAGATATTCAAAATGCAACGCTTCTCACCACTTCGTAACGCTGTCCCGGGCTCATGTTTTATCACAGAACTACTGCAAGCATCATGAATTGTCGCTTCACAAAGCACTAAATACGCAATTATTTACAATTTAATATGCACTAAAATTTGTTTCAGATAATATAAACTATACAAAACATAATGGATACAGAATACAATTTAATATGCACTAATTTCATACGACACTGTATATAATATAGTTACCACACACGCTAAATTCATACAATATTTGCACAGGTCGATAGTCTGCGCACTCGATACTCAGACAGCCAGATTACCTTTCTTGAAATTGTAAATAAAGACAGAATGTCGACAGGATTGGTTTGCTTTTTCTCCCGATTCTTAAGTGAAACAATGATGGAAATTAACTTTATAACGAACTAGCAGCGTTCACCCCGCTTCGCTGCGGTCACCCCGGAACGCAATAAACTTTGTTACTTAGATAATTTTTACTTTTTCGCTTTCAAATTGCAGTAAATGTTAACATTATAGCGCCTGTCATTTATGTTAACCCGCCGAGTGATAGCAGCGTTCACCCCGCTTCGCTGCGGTCACCCCGGAACGCAATAAACTTTGTTACTTAGATAATTTTTACTTTTTCGCTTTCAAATTGCAGTAAATGTTAACATTATAGCGCCTGTCATTTATGTTAACCCGCCGAGTGACACGGTCATGCGGGTTGCATATAAATACGTTTATTTTTATACCTATGATGAACTAATAACAAAGGATTTGTACGTATGGACACTTGAATGGTCAATTATCTCAAGACACTGGTAATTAAAAATTAAAGTGATATGATAAAAACCATCTAGGGTCCAACTCCTAATAACCCCCCAAAAATGAAAGAAATTGGTTCAGCCGTATTAGCGTGATGAGCTAACAAAGGATTTGTGCGTTCTCTTTTATATAATAGATTAGTTCTTATTTCTAGAAATGCAATTTAATAAATAGGACTAAAGCCAAAACTTTAATACATAAATAGTAAAAAATACTTTTCTTAAAGACAACAATTAAAAACAATAATTGTTTGTTATTCGGGGTTGATAGGTAGAAACAGCAGTCAGTGCTTTCTCACCATCAGGTGCGAGCGAATTGACGTACGAATTTAGTGTGTACACGATTTTGTTTATTAGAAAACCTTCCCTCCCTGTGAAGGTCAACGGGTTGATTTCCCCTCCGTACTGGAGAGTGGTGGGAGGAAGGGGAGTTTCCTATCAGGTTGCCTGAAATAGATCTTAGCGTGATAATAGCGAGTGATTAAACCTATACAAATGTGCTGCTTGTATATGACAGGATTTTCCACTATCCTCGTCTATGAGCATACTCTCCTTCACTGACGCGCCTGCTCCCTACTGACGCACTTCTGCGTTGGGCCCCTGCTGCCCTAATACTCTGGTTTGGTTAGATATCATTCTCGCTTTTATGGACGCCTAGCATGTTGATTTGTTTTTGTTGCATACTTGATTTTATGGCATATGTCTGGATGCGTACTAATACCAGTAAGGGGAAGTCCTCACAAAGTGGATCTCCATCCATGAATATAAATTCTAGCCTAAGAAATAATTTGTAAGGTATTATGAGTGAATTTAGTGATGAAATAATCATAAAGGATAGCACGTAACCATTTCAAGGGCACCTATTATAACTTCTCAATTATTGGAGCATGCTGCAGTTAGCAGTCCAGAACTTCTTAGAATATCACTTAAACCAAGTCCTAAAGTCCAACATGAGGGCTTTATTGTTTTTTTTTTTTTTAATTTAACAAATTCTTTAACCTGCGCTCCTATTACAGGTTCGTACACGACCCGCTCGGGAGAGTAATGCTCCCGGAAGTACGTTTTTCCGCGCGCAACTCTAGCCAGTTGTTTTAAGTTGGTCACAAAACGTATATCATGGAGTACAAGGGGAACAAAAGGAGTCCTATACCATGGAATACAAGGGGAACAAAACGAGCCCTGCGGGGCTTCTAACCCGTTCCTACTACTACTACTACGTATCTGCACAAAAGTAAGTAAATCACTTTTTTGAGTATTATTTTCATATTATTTTAATTTAAAAAGTGTTATAAAAGTGTAAAAAATGTAAAAAAAAAAATCCTCGGGCCGGGTTTGAACTCACGCCAAAAGAGTTTTTTGTTACTTTTTTTTTTTAAACAGTCAGTTTTATTGCAAGAAATTACAGTACATATATGTATATATAATAAGAATAAAAGAGCAATCACAAATTACAAAAGGGATACCACTGCAATACAATTGAAAATCAATCACATGAAGTATACACACAAAACACACACGAAAAAAAAAATTAGTAAACAGCAGTCGGGTAGTGGGCAAAATGACGCAAGCGTAGATCTGAAGGCATTGTTTTTAAAGAGCACTGTAGTCTAAAAATGTACATTGCTTGTGTCACCAGCTCATTTTCGGTAAGTAGGATAGCCGCTGTGTGAATAGTTAACCACACTATGATATTGTGTTTAGGACGTGGGAAGTATTTGAAATCAGGCAAAAGAAAAAACGGCTCACTATTAATAATCCGTTGATCAACACGAAGTATTCGTGCTATAATATGTGTATAGCTACGCCACAAATGCTGGATAGATGGACATGTTTGCAAGCGATGGATGAGTGTGTCAGCTTGTCCACATCGGACACATTGAGCATCTGGTCGAAAACCGAGTTCCCATGCTCGATGGTTAGTAAGAAATACATTATGCACTAACCTATACCATAACTCTCTCATTCCAGAGGGTAAAAAAGAGGAATTAATATTATGCCAAATTTGCGCCCAAGAACAATTGGGATGGCGAGTAACACATTTAGGGGGGGTATAGAGATAATTTGCATAATAAGTATACAATTTCTTCACAGTCATATCTTCAATAGCTGTGTGACTGATAAGAGCATACGAAATGTCTAGAATGACGGTGCGCAGGTAATGGTAAGGTTGGGACCAGTTCAAAATAGAAACAGGTGAACTGAGAGTCACGTGCCGAAGGCAACGATGATATGGCACGCGGAGAAAGACTCAGAAAAGGAAGTTAACAGCTCACACGTGCGTTGTAGTAGTAGACAACGGCCTTGAAGAGCCACGTATTTAATACCTAACCCTCCTACTTGCTTGGTCGTACACACAGTTCGACGATGTACTCGCAGTGTCGATTGATACCACAAAAAGGCAAACAAATGTTTGTTAAGTGTGTTAGCGTCTGAGACAGAAAGCTGAAAAATCTGCATTATATAGTACAATAGACTGAAGGCAAAAATATTTAAGAAGGTCGCTCGCTCATGTAATGTAAGATTGCGAGCTTTGTGTTTATAAAGCAAGTTAATGACCTTAGGAACAGCCACTCCATAGGTTGCCTGAATAGATGCTTTTATAGTGGTATGCCAAGTAATGCCGAGAATTTTATGAGTGTTAACGACAGGGAATGGGGAGACAAAAGGGCAAGAAGACGTATCATTCAAAAAAAGTAATTTGGTTTTCGTGGGATGTAATTCCGCACCAGACAGTTGACTAAATATCTGGAGATTAGTAAGGATAGTATCTAAATCGCGCTGGGAGCGAAAGAAAAAGCAAATATCATCTATGAAACTCTGAACTTTAATAGTAGCCGGAGGAACACACAATCCCGTCATTTCATTCCGGATCTTATACAGAACCGGCATAACGGCAATGCTGTAAAGCATGGGGGACAAGGGACAGCCCTGAATAAGCCCCCGGTTAATTGAAAAGACCCGCGTTAAGGCACCGTTCAGTTTAAGTTGGGCAGTACGCTGGGAGTATAACGTCTTAACCATATTTAAAAATACTGGCCCGAAATGGAGCTTCTCAAGAACTGTGAATAAGTACTGATGGCTTAGTTTATCGAAGGCCTGAGCAAAATCAGTACTCAAAAGCGCTGCAGTCAATTTCGGACGACTTTCAAAATAAGCGATCGTGTCCCTAATATTCGATAAAGCCAGATATGTAGGATGCTGCTGATCGTGACCAAATTGTTCCGGTAACAGAATGGAACTTAAAGTATTACGTAACCGAGCTGCTAGAACTTTTGCGAGAAGTTTATAATCACAACATGCGAGACTGATAGGTCTAAATTGGTTGATGCGAGTGCTCTTGGGCTGCTTAGGAATGATCACTATAATACTGTGTGTAAATGTTTTGCCGACTTGTAAATTAGAACGAAAGGCATTAAAAAGTTCAGTAAAAAAAGGAATGAAAAGATCTGGGAATGTCTGGTAAAATTCGTAAGGTAGGGAGTCAATGCCACTAGATTTATTCTTTTTTGCCTGGAGGAGGGCATGCTGAATTTCTGCTTCAGTAAAGGGAGCATCAAGCTCTGCTTGGAGTTCAACTGGGAGAGGGTTCAAGGTATCGTAAACACCGTCATTACTAGCTGGAACGTCATGGTTGCGATATAAATCAGCAAAATAGCGCACAAAGTATGGAATAATATTAGTTCCTTCATATAAAACACCTTTATCATCCAGTATATTATGAATAATCTGTTGTTTGCCTCTGCGACGTTCAGCACTGATATGTACAAGACTCGGAGGCTCAGTGGGGGACATTGATGAGATTTTGCTGCGAACAGTAATACCGTGGAGTCTTTTGCGGTGTAATGTTAACAAGAAAGCCTTTACTTGTTTAATTTGTGGAAGTACAGGTACACCGTTAAGGAATGCCGTATGATAGTCGCGTAGAAGCTGAGAGTAGTAATTATATTGTTCATGGAATCGCTGTGACCGTTCTCTGCTGTATTCTTTACATATTTGTTTCAAAGCTGGTTTCCCCCGTTGCTCCCACCATTGGATAATATTGTTCCGTCGCAAAAGTTGCTGATTAATTTCTCTCCAGCGTTGGCGTAGCAACTGCTGGAATTCTGGCTCAGAAAGGATGCTGGTATTGAGGTGCCATAAGCTATTATGGTTCAGAAGCTTTTGAAGCGGTAGCTGGATAGTCATAACTAGGCCCATGTGATCCGAAAAACAAACAGGGATCCTTTCCACAGATTGCACATGTGGAAGTAATGACCGTGAGATATAAAAAGAATCGAGGCGTGAAGATCCAGTGGCGTAGAAAAAAGTATGTCCAGGATTGTGGGGATGAAAATGACGCCAGACATCACATAAATTAAATTGGTTAATCACCTGTAATAAAGTAGGGCAGAAGTTCGAAGTAGAAGTGGAATCTTGAGCGGAAACTATACTGTTATGATCTCCACCCCATATAATCAAACGAGAACTGTCATGTAAGGCGGAGGCTACCTCGGAATTAAAGAAATTATGACGTTCACGCCGTCGGTGTGTACCTGCAGGGGCATACGAGTTGCAAAACCGGATATTGGCCACATTTCCAGTAATAATCCGGCCGGTGGGATGTTTGTATAACTGTTCAAATTCTATATCATTACGATATATAAGTGCAGTACCCGTGCCGTTAACAGTTTCGTTAGAAAAAAAGGTGTGCTGATAAAGGCCTTGAAGGTCAGTCAAGGTCACTTCCTGAGCAAACAGTATATCAAGAGAATAACATTTAATGAAATCCAAAACAGCACTTTGCTTGGTAGGAGATGTTAGACCATTAAAATTGACCGTTCCTATTTTAAAAGAATACATTAAGAGCTGCAAGGAAAGGCTTGGTGTGGAGGAAAAAGCACACACAAAGGAACCGGCAGGCCCAAGGAAAGCAACAAAAAGATGTAATATTAACAAAAACAAAAGTCCCAAACAGACCGCTAGCATATTCTCACTGCGTAGCGGGTCTGTCCAAAGTCTCGGGGACAACCTCCCCATCATTACATGTAGTAGCATCTAATTGAGACATCTGTCGTAATCTAGTGCGGGTTAATCTACTGGTCGAATCATAGGTCTTCCCGGTCACTTTCAAAACTTTCCCAGTATTCACCTCGTGACTGGAACGTTTCTTCTTTTTCAGTTGTTCACTAATAGGGGGTTCAGGAGTGTCATCAACACTGGATGTAGGCGTAACGGGGGAACCACTACCAGTCGAGTCGAGCACATCGGAGAGAGGAGGCACCATGTCAAGGGAATCACTAACAACAGGTTCAGGCCGAGCAGGTGCTGAAGTATCGAAAGTCATTGGCTGGGGTCCGGGACACTCAGTCTTATCAGATAAGTCACCTACCTTATTTGCGTCGGGGTTAACCTCAGGAAGAATTTGGCTGGCCATACCCTCTTCATGAAACGGGACCTGTGAGGATGTATCACTTGGTCGGGACACAGAAGCTGCCTCGCAGGGGGCTGGCGGGGTAGAGTCACCCGGAGTTGTCGGCATGGTAGTAATAGCGGGCCCGCTTTTTGTCGGCAAAACCGGAAACACACTATAGTTGTGAATAGCAGGCGCATCCTTCAGTTGTAGGATAGGTCGAGCAATGCGGCTACCCAAAGTAGAAATGCCAGAAGAATCACTGGACCGATGATCTAAACGGGCGCTAAATGTTCGGCGATCACACTGGGACACCAAATGCGTTTCACTGTCACACCTCGCACAAGTTTTTGTCTGTCCGGGATACGTCACCCAACAACGAAGAGAACTGAGAGTAATATAGGAAGGGATATTCTTTTTTAAAATCATTTTCACAACTTTGCGGCCAGTACGTACTTTATAATAATGTCCATCAGTATAAAGTTCGTCACTAACACTAAGAATTTCACCATAAACTTGAAGAACTTGTTTCACTTGGTTATCAGAAATTTCCATAGGTACCGCGTGGATACGTACCAATTTAATTGTATGAGAAGCCGAGTCAAGCGGAAGGTCGTAAGTACCTTCTGCATCTATATACGGAACTTTATTGTCAAATTTAGTAATGATCTGTTCACAGAGCTGTTGAGTAATTAATTTGATATATAGAAGTTTACGTGGAAAGTCTAGTTCAATACTTAATACTGCATCTTGTGCAAGCTCAAAGGTGGTTCGTATCCACTCATGGAGCGAAATCGAATTGGGAACTTTGGAGACAGGTTGAAAACTAATGCGAAGAGTGTTAAGCCTAATATTGGCCATCGTAATCAGTCGTAATCTTGCACTTCACTGAACAAAAACGGGGAGAAATCACCCAAATCAAGTGGTAAGCTCACTCTGCTCAAGTCCAAAAAGCACAGCAAAAACTCGCACAAATAATAAAAAAAAACTATCACTACTAGCAGAATCAGCACCAAGACGCGAGCAACACAGGACGTGTTGCCTCGACGAAAACTCAGGCGCAACTACATTACTAGCATATAGCGCTAGCTCACTCGGCCACGAAGACCGACGACAACAATCTTTTGATTTCTGCTATTTGAGTGCAACGTGGCAAGAAGTGGATAACGCCAACCAATCAGAACTGTTTTTTTCGTTCCTACTTCCGGGAGCATTACTCTCCTGAGCTAGTCCTGTTCGTACGGAAATCACTGTGTAATCTTTCAAAAGAAAAGAAATGCTGCAATATTAACAAACCAAGAACTTCGCGAACAGATATCGACACATTGATCTCAAATACCTAGGTAGATCCCATTCACTTGGACCACATTGACTATGTAGGCTACTCGCTTGCCTTTTCCTTCCCATGCTCCAACATTCCGCACTGGGCTAAGTAACAAATTCACTTGTGATATAGCCAGCCCAAAAATGTAGAGGGGACTCGGTAGAAGTTCGGGGGGCCCAAGTCAACCGTATTCTAATTCATCAAATAGTAACTATGCAAAGGCCTGAAATTCGCTCCAACACCAAAACAGATTCCCATCATGGAAACTGTAAGCGCCATTGAACAAACAATAAAACACTTAGACCAAGAAGCAGCAGACCACATACGCACACAAGCCCCTTATGGGGGCCAAGCAGCAGAAGCCGAAATACAACCTATCCAGAGATGAAAGGAAAGCCCTCAATGACCTACGAGCAGATGACAGCATCATAATATTACCAGCAGACAAGGGGAATGCGACCGTCATTCTCAACAGGGAAGACTACCACTCCAAATTGACATGCCTACTGGAAGATCCAGCATATAGGAAAATTGACAGAGATCCAACCAAGGCCATCGAAAAGAAAACCTGCAGATTAATACAAAGTTCCAGTCTGAATGAAGAAGAAAAGAAGAGGCTTAAACCTTCCGGTTCAATACCACCAAGGATTTATGGCCTTCCGAAGATACACAAGAAAGAAGTTCCATTACGACCCATAGTCAACACCATAGGAGGCCCCACGTACAACCTGGCCAAGAAATTAACTGGACTGCTACAGCCACTAACAGGAGAGTGTACACACCATATCAGAAACTCCAGCCATTTCGTACAACTACTACACAGCATCAAGACAAACGCAGATGACATACTCGTCAGCTTTGATGTGGTTTCTCTCTTTAAGATTCTATTAAACTCCTGGAATCGCACTTCAGCAAGGATATAGTACATCTCTTCAGACCAAAGGTGGCCATTTTCCACTGGGCTCGCTCGGGCTCGCACTCACTCGCGCTCTAGCTCATCAGTCTCAACTGGACTCGCGATCACTAGCGCTCGCGATCACTTCTCCCAACTGGGTTCGCGCTCACTCGCGCTCGCACTCACTAATCTATCTGGGCTCGCACTCACTCGGGCTCGCGCTCATCTCTCTCGACTGAGCTCGCACTCACTCGGGCTCGCGCTCATGTCTCTCGACTGGGCTCGCACTCAGTCGCGCTCGCGATCACTTCTCCCAACTGGGCTCGCGCTCACTTCTGTCCACTGGGCTTGCACTCACCCGGGCTCGCGCTCACTTGTCTAAACTGGACTTGCGATCACTAGCGCTCGCGATCACTTCTCCCAACTGGGCTCGCACTCACTCGGGCTCGCGCTCACTTCTCTCCAATAGGCTTGCGCTCACCCGGGCTCACGCTCACTTGCCTTAATTGGGCTCGTGGGTATATGATGGGTATAAAGAGGTATTAAAATCTAGACTTTGACTAGCAATAGGCCTAATTCAGTAGAAAATAGAGCTATTGATGCTATATATCAGTTGTCAGATATAAAAATAAAATAATAAAAATGTTTCAGGCTTTAATGTATTAAACGTGGGCGGACTTTGAGGAACTTGAAATAAAATGCTCCTGATATTTAAATCTGGGCTTTGACTACTAGTAGACCTAGTTTCTCAATAGAAAATAGGCTATATGACTAACGTCATATAGGAGTTATCAGACATCAGAATAAAATATTAAGAGTGTTGCAGAGTTCAAGTCTTAAGGCTGGCATCACACTTGCAGACAAATACTCATTAAATGAATCTCTTTCTTATTTACTAAGATCAAAACAACTTATGAACAAAAAAAAAATCTTAGTGTTAGTAAATAAGAAAGAAACTTGTTTGAGTGTTTGTCTGCAAGCACGACGGCAGCACTAAGAAGCAAAGCCTAAATATATCTGAGTATGATGATTTCGTAAAATTAAAAAAAAAAAAATCACCAGTCCTGTTAGCAAACAAATTCTATTATGTAATTACTCATGCCTTATCATGAAATTATTTTAATGCAGTTGATGAATTGTCAGGCTTATAAGAAAAATTTGGTTCGAAAATTTCCAGGGCCAAAATTAGGCTTACTATCGCCCATGTTTCACACATTAAACTTGCAACATCCCTATTTTATTCTGATATCTGATAACTGCTATACGACATTAGTAGCTCTACTTTCTACCGAGTTATTTGGCCTATTTGTAATTGTAGTCAAAAGCTAGATTTTAATATCCAGGGCATTTTATTACAAGTTCCTCAAGGTCTGCCCACGTTTAATACAACGCAACTCCGCAACATCCTTATTATTATTTTTTTTTAATACCTGATAGATAAGTCATATAAGATAGTAGCTCCATTTTCTGCTTAGGAAGTAACTAACACCTGAATTTCAATATTCGGTGAATTTTATTACAAGTCCTTCAAGGAAGCTTATGTTTACTATCGGTGAGCTTTTGTCCATCCCTGTAATATGAGACTGTCTGTGAGCTTATGTCCGGTGAGTTTTTTGCCGGTGATCTTATGTCCAACACCCACATTACGCATAGATATCTCTTGTTTTTAACTAACACACAGATTCTTAGGTTTTAATTTTGTATTTATTTATATTTTTGTGAGAAGACAGCTTTAGAAGTAAAATTAGAAGTAGAAATTCAGGGAGACATTTTCAGGTATTCAACATTCGTGAAATTACAGAACTTATAATAACAAGAGCTAAACGTTTCCCGAAAATCTGCTAAGCGTTTGGTAAAGGAAGTAACAGGATCTGATATCAGTGACTCTAAGTGTTTGTTAAAACCATTTTATAATAAAACAGCTACCTCTGCGGAAGCTAAAAGCAAACCAAAAGGTAAAATGGAACTTTCTCTGATCCCTTTATATCGCTTTGAATGTAACACAACGAAATAATAGTACTTCAGAGGGTATTGCAATGTCAATGGTCTCATAGGGTCCAGTAATACTTGCAGGTGTTCCGGCCTATCCTACAGGGATGTGCTAATCAAAGCACTAAAAATTAGAGATTTTTGAGAAATTTTGGTAGTGTATACCTCCAGAGCAATAACTTTTATATATATAGAGAAGGAAATGTAGAAAAATATTTTCTAAATTTTTTAAAATGTACTTTTAATCGGAGGAGGCTTGTAAGAGAAGTAACACGGATAAAAATTAAAAGACTTTTTGTTGCTTCAAACTAAAAGAAGAAAACTTCCCTACTATATTAATTGTCGTATACAACAATCAGGGCCGGACTTCAGCGGATTGGACCGATTGTTCCCAGTCGGGTCCCGCGCTAGAGTGTAATCTACTATTCAGTGCCGTCTTAGCAGCATAATGTTCCTCTGTGGAAACCAATGTGGCTCCTATGACTAAATTCTGCAAGTAATACATGCAATTAATACATTCTGCTCGCGGCTACCTCGGCCAAGTGATCATCAGACTGTTCGATGGCTCTGTTACTCTTGGCTTGTGAAATACTCACAATAACATATTGTAATACATGTACATCCATGAACATAAACAAGGGAGCGTATAACCTGTTGGCCTCTATCTAGAATTTAAGGGAGTGAATAGTTTGTATTAACAAACAAGCAATATTTTCTAAAGTTAATTCTGCAGTACCGGTAGTTTCTTTATTTCTTTACGTTTCCAACTTCCGATGAAAAAATAGGCCTATTAAGTGATATGACACCTCAATGAATACCAGGATGATATAATCTTAATGCGATTTCTTTACTTGTTTTTCTGGAACCGGGAGTCCCACAATAGTGTTCCCATTCGGGCCTGCATCTTCTAAGTCCATTAGATTACTTTTACCCCTTACTTTGAAGCAAGAAAACTTTAATTTTTTAACTTTGTGACTTCCCTCAGGACCAACCACTACTTTTAATTATGTATTTGAAAGCATATTGTCCTGCTAAAATACATTAAATATGAATATTTCTTAATTTAGGCCAAGTTTAAGAGTATTAAAACTGAAAATTTGAAAGTATGCGTTGATTATAGCCTGTATTTTGTTAAAACCACACCAAAGAAAATTAGAAGTTAATGAAAGCTCAATAAAGATGTTTATGAATGAAATTTACGCCATAACACCAGTTTGAGTCAAGAAGTTATGTATAATACTTTCGAAAATGGTAAGCATATTGTGGTTCTAGTTTTCAATTCATCAGTACATTTCCTTCTGTATATTAAAAGCCAGTTCTTTAATGGCATAACATAACGGAAAAATAGAATTTGTATAAAATAAGGTAATAATAAGAACTACGTTAAAAGAGGAAATGTAATTATGTCAATTTACGAAGGTATCGTGAAATTTAGAATGTTTTGTGTTTGTTTGTTTGGAGCTTAATATTCTTTTTCATCAGTGAGGTTATATATCTCGCTCGTCTGGAAGATGAGAATACTTACCACTTATTCACAGTGAATCAATATGAATAAGTGCCTGGCAACCCTTAGATATTTCGTCAGGTATGTGCTAATCTTCACGGTAATAAGATTTGATAAATCCGCAATGAAAATATTGTCAAACAACATCAAAATCGAGTTGTAACCAGGGGTAAAAATTGATCTGAAAAGGTTGGGGAACGCATGACGTCATGTCATCCCTTGTGCCTATCTTTGTCCACTATATTTTTTAGGAAGTGGAGGGACGCCATAGATATTTTTGGAAGTGGGAGATGACGTCACTTCACTTTTAACTCTGGTTGCAACAAACGACACGCCATCGTTTCAGGGTAGTTTCCGAAAAAAGACTTTAATGAAAGGAGGTTTATGTGTGTGTGTGTGTGTTTTTTTTTTTATATTGAATTGTTATCTTTCTTTTTTTAATAGCCCATTGACTTATATGAGGAAGTATTTTTCTTTAAAATAGACGAGATTTTACTCATTTAATTTTACTAATTTCTTCTTCTGGCCTATTTAAGAGTTCCTTGCTTTAAAAATATTCAATGTAACATTGTTTTAGTTTTTATTTATATATATTAAAATTACATATTTAAATAATACAGTGGTTAAATTTCGCATAGAATACATTTAAAGATCTCAAGAAGAAGTAGTCAGTAAAACTAACTGGCTAAAAATCTTTGTTTCCTCATATAAATTAATGGACTGAATAACCATTATGATGCAAGTTGTTAACATTCCTAAGAGCTACTCTTGTTTATTGGGATTTAAAGAAGCTATAATTAAATAATACATAATTATTTCGCTCGACTTTTCTATGAACGCACAGCTTCATTAGTTGTTAGTAAATAAATTTCCTACTTCGGAAAATCAAGTAGTTTCCTTATTCTATGATCTCGCGCGCACACACACACACACAAAAAAAAAGCTTGGGTCATGGAAGTTGTTACTAAAACAACAAAAATAAATACCTGCCTCAAATACCATCCTCTCATAATAGCCATGAAAAAGTCGGTTCTCTATCGAAAAAAGTCCTCTGGACAATAAAATGACAGCTCAGACCTCAAGAATGTGATTTTTCACTTTGTAAAGTTGTTTAATTCTTCCTTTACAATTTTGCACATGGAATGAATCTCCTTTTTTTTTCTTTTTTTTTTTTTTTTTTTTGACTCTAAAGCAAATTAGTCCACGTGAGTGTGAAGTTAGCGCGGGCTCGCGCTCATCTCTCTGGACTGGGCTCGCACTCAGTCGCGCTCGCGCTCACCAGTCTCAACTGGACTCGCGATCACTTCTCCCAACTGGGCTCGCGCTCACTCGCACTCATTAATCTTATCTGGGCTCACACTCACTCGGGTTCGCGCTCATCTCTCTCGACTGAGCTCGCACTCACTCGCGCTCGCGATCACTTCTCCCAACTGGGCTCGCGATCACTTCTGTTAACTGAGCTCGCGCTCACTCGGGCTCGCGATCACTAATCTTAAGTGTGCTCGGGCTCACTCGGGCTCGCGCTCACTTATTTCATTGGGGCTCGGGCTCACTCGGGCTCGCGCTCAATTATTGAGCCCGAGCCCGGTTGAGCGTGAGTGCCGAGCTCATTAGCGTCGGGCTCGCGAGTTTGGACACCTATGCTTCAGACACACCCTAACGTCTACCTACTTCAGTTACCAAGACAATTTCTTTGAACAAAGCGATGGTGTGGCAATGGGAAATTCTATATGGAGTATTTTGAACACAAGGCGCTAGAAACAGCAACATACAAACCTAAAGTATTATACAGATATGTAGACGACACATTCGTCATATGGCCTCATGACAGACAGAAACTCGACGAATTCCTGCAGCATCTGAATTCTATACACCGCAACATCCAGTTCACTATGGAAACAGAAACAGAAGGAAGACTCCCGTTCCTGGACGTACTCGTATACAAGAAACCAGATGGAAGTCTAGGCCATTCAATCTACAGGAAACCCACACACACTGATCTCTACCTCGATGCGACCAGTTTTCATCATCCTGCACAGAAGATGGGGGTGTTAAATACACTAATACACAGAGCAGATCCAGATAATATAAGCACAGAACTCTCACACCTGGAAACGGTATTCAAATTCAACGGATATTCGTCGAAACAGATCAAGACAGCCATGAGAAAATACAGTAGCAGAAATTGCACCACAAAAGAGGACAACACGGCAGACAAGGAAAATATTGCAGTTATTCCATATATGGGAAAAACCTCCAACCAACTAGCAAGACTATTGAAGAAATTCAACATCAAGACTGTACACTGCCCTCCACCGAAGATCAGGAGTTTACTACCAACTGCAAAAGACTCATTGGGATTAAAGACACCAGGCATCTATAGGATCACCTGTGAATGTAACGCCACTTACATAGGTGAAACGGGAAGGAACATTGAAGACAGAATGAAAGAACACCAGCGACACACCAGACTTAAACAACCTGAAAAGTCTGCAATAGCCGAACACTGCTTACAATATAATCATACAGCCATGTGGGACCAAATTGAAGTACTAAAGAAATGCAAACAGTTCTGGGACAGGAAAATACATGAATCTCTATTCATCCGTTCATACAAGCCATCCATCAACAGAGACGAAGGTTATCACCTACCTGACATCTGGATCCAGCTTCTCAGTACGAAAAGAACCATCAGCCAATCAGAGAGCAGTTTCCACCAGCAAAATCAGAGCACGCCATTGACCAACAAAAACAACCAATAGAAACACAGCAATTCCTAAAGACCACAATATAAATTGTACGACCACTGACCTGACCCACTCCAACACATAGCTCTGAAGATGTTGCCGCTGTATGGTAACGAAAGCTCAGCACAGCAACACTCACTCTGGCAGCAATCCCGAGAACATTGGATTAATAGTAGACGCCAGCAAAGCTTCAAGATCATATTAGCAAGGTATATCCTTTACTTGAGGAAAACACGTAACTAGAATACTTATTCCATGGTAATTAAAGATGTTTCCCATACTTATGAACATCTACAGAATTAATATTAATATGGATCACATAATAAAATAAATTGTAGGAATATATGTAATGATAATTAAAATATATTAATTACTTCTTTTGAGTGAAATATTGGATTATCTGTACTATTCTTTTCCTTACGATTTTATATAACAACGATTTTGAAAACGAAAATTTATTTGTATTTCATGCTCCTTTTATAAATTTAGCTATTTAGCATGAATAAATGATACAAACAATGATGATTTTGTCAAATGAAATATTTTTTCTTAGGATTTGTTTTAAATTTTAACCAAAACAGCTACACTTACGTAAAAGGTACTAATAACATAGGTTAAGCTAGCGATGACTCATCATTTCTCCCCTCCCCCTTCCCAGTCACGGGTCTGACATGCCCACCATCACTTTTCTTATTCCCTACCTTATAAGGAACAAAATTATACCATCCACAATACTCTACCATTAAATTGTACACGGGATACCACTAGAAAACCCACTAAATTGTTCCATAATGAATCTAAGATTTGCTGTTGACAAGGATTTTGCAATGCATACTACATCTACATAACCGTGGGAAGTAAAACTCAAAAATGTCATTTCAATAACAATAACCTACCGCCGTTACTGCAATCGACAAAGATAAACGCTTTGTTGCTATTCCTGTTTTTTTTATGATTTGGCTTGCAGTAAGCATTTCACACTTCGTCTCTTACCTCCCAGATTACTATTACAACTGTGGCGTGAAGTATTATGAATATATTCCTTCTTTTCGGAAATCTTGCTTCAATGTGTATTGTGTCATTTCATATCGAGATTCGAGAAGACTGATAAACTTTACTTTAACTCCTTTAAAATATGTTTAGAAGTGTTCGTCAGATAGTTACAATGGAAACATTCTTGAAATAATCTATTTTATATTGCATTTTATTCTTAATGTTTACACATAGAATTAATCAAATTTTTTTGCAAGCCTTCCGTGAAAATTTTAGGCGGGCAGTAAACATTAATGGGGTGGCTCCCTTGCCCCCCCCCCTCGTAGATACGGGCCTGGATATAGTACCTAATGAAAGTAAAAAATTGCTTATAGTAAGGTCTATACATGATTTTGGAGGGAGCGTATTCCTAGAGTAAATATAAGTGCTACGTTATACTCAATCTACGATTTATGCACATGAATAATGCAGAAAAAAATAAGTTTAACAACTATAAGAGTGTTATTAAAATTGTGGACATAAATCGATATAGACATTTTTCGAAAACAAACACGTTTTTCAACTTCTTTCTCTGCTTCACTTCACTTCTCAATGAATTACTACAAAAAGAAAGAAAAGTTTTAAGAAATTTGATAGGGAGAAAGGCATACATATTTACTCCTTGTACAGCACATAGACATATAAAGACGTCTACCCACAAAATGTCTTTTGTAGCGTTACTCATATGACATCCATATACTGTAGCTTACTACGCCGAATCACGTTGTTCAATAAAGATTACGATGTGCACGGGCTTGTTTACTTACGTTATTTTCAATCAGTATTGGCTGCAAATCAGAGCGAAGAGATTGCGTCAAGTTCTGAGTTAAGCTGGGAACATTTGGAATGAAGATCTTTCCAATGATACTGCAGGCTTATGACAAGGGACTGGATGTATGTGCACTGAAAAACAGGAATATATGCACACAATTATGTATTAAAAAGGTTAGAAAATATGCACTGTAAATTAAATAACATACACTTAAGAAAGAGGTTTTCTTTCATCTCTGATACGCTAAGTTCTGTAACAAACATCTTGGCATTTCAGCTAAACGAATAAAACGCAAGCTCTGAAGCGACGTTGCCAAGTAAGAAAGGGGTGTGGCTATGGCTTCCCTAAGCAGCCGAACTACAGCGCGATCAGGCGACAGAGGATAGACGTGGATGTGTACAAAATAAACGTGGCAATACCGCTGGCCTCTCATTTGCTAGCAGCATTTAAAGGGAACTTGGAGCGCCGCCTTCAAATGCCAAGATGTATGTCACGCCTCATAGTTTACAGTGTTCATTGTACACAAAATAAATTTCCATAGTATATTACTAGGAGCTTGTCAAGATATTCTGGTGTCAAAATTTATCTACTGCCTGCTAAAAGAAGTTAATAGGCCGAAAATGTTGTTTTCAACTTCAAGTGGCCAATATTTGCACAATAATACAGACTTCCGAACATTCATCTGGCAAAGGTTTAACGATCCCATAAATATCCCACACAGGTTGATTGGCACCACGGACTACCCTGATGAACCATTTCCTATATAACTAATGGAAATTAATTTTTCTCCCACAATGCAACGAAAGTGATTCTGCGACACTACCAGCTAGAGTTGTAACTAACTGCATCGTCTGCTGCTGCCAGTAGCTAAGTGTATCATTGGCTAATTCTATCAGACTCAGGCGCTCTGATTGATTTGATTCGTTCTTGCTTTTAGTAGTTCGTGGTACCCAACTTCCTTGTGTGGTGGTGCCACGGTTTCCACAGTTTCAGCGGGAAGAGCAGCTGTAACCTCTTACACTATATAATTACTCTATGATTGACACGAACTTTGATATGAGCTAAGCACATTATTCAACTGCACTTTAACCTTTCTCCCAGTTTCGCGCGAGGTAGATCGAAAATTTGTTTTCTTAACAATAGTGACTCGTTGAGTGATGTAGTTTGAGTTTCCAGATACTGAATTATTGCAACAATAGCCCAAATATGTACATGAATGAAATTAATATATTGATGCTGCAAAAGAATATTTGCATTACTCAGAGGATATGAGAGATATTTTCTTTGTGAATGTCAAATGAGTGACACACGCAAGAACAAGTTTCAGGGTTTTAACCTCTCTGTTTTAAACAAAATATAATAGAAAAATAAACAGTTACAATATTAAGATTTATATACGAAAATTACGCGTATCCTTCGAGAATGTGTGTGTGTGCCACTGTAATCAATACACAGGAAATTACCAATTCAAAACTTAAAGAATATTAATATGATTCTCAACTTCAAGTGTGTACAAATGTGGAAATATTCACTAACCTTCAAAATAATTGTTTCCATATACGCAAAGGCAATTTTTCTTAAATCCAGGCCAAACTTATGACAACGAAGGAGTGAGGCATGCCAGATGTCTTAAATGACACTCGTCCTTAGAGATCTGCAATGCCAGAGAGAACAAACCCCGGAAAACTCTGTAAAAACAGGAAAAACATGAATGAGGATCACGAATAGTAATTCATAACTTCATGGCATCATGGATATTTAACATGATCGAGCATTTCTGTCATGCATTCTACTCAATTATTCCAGCACGAAAGTTTCAAGTAATTGTACAGGGTGTCCACATGAAATTTCCCTGATTACAAATATTACTTGCATGGAAACTATTAGTGCCAGTGGATAACGGTTTGCGGCATCATGAACTGCAACTAAAACAGTTATTTGTCTATATGCACTTTTATATGGGCTCTCAGAATGTCCAGTCTGTATTCAATCTCCCGCCATGTGTTGTGTGGCATGTCCGGTGTGATCGAGTAGATATCTTCTTGAATTTTGAGACGAAGTGCAAGAATATCACGTACAGGTGTGGCATAGACTCTATCTTTGACATAGTCCCATAGGAAGAAATCCATAGGGGTTACATTGGGAGGTCGCTGTGGCCAAGGAGTGAGTGCTTTGCCTGAGTCATTCTGTCGTTGACACTCCCCATGGCTAAAAAAAATCTTAGACTACGTTTTAATGGTCTTGACATCAGGTGAGTCCCGTTGGTACTTTCATTTGAAGTTCCTTTGCACGGTAATTGGTGATTCAGTCTCAGCCAACCACACCAAACACCAGACTCTCTATTGTGCTGTCTTCTTTGCTCATGAACACCTGGAACAAATAAAGAAAATTCATATAAACTTTGTTACTAAACACCTGCAACAAACAACAACAAAAAACTGTTTGAGTTGCTCTTCAAGATGCCAAAAACAGTTCTTCTCTGTCAATAGTAGTTTCCATGCTATTAATATTTGTAAATAAAGAGGTTTCATGTGGACACCCTGTATTACACGAGTTGTATAGAACTTCTACAGACATCACCAGGGTCGGATTAGGAGGAGGCTTAGGAAGGCTGTAGACTGGGCCTCCAGGTGAACGGGATCCTCCACTTTGATCAAAATCTCAACTGGGTGTCTAAACAGAATCATACAAGATACAATCATAATCATCATCATCATCATAAGATAAACTATAACCAAAAATATGAAACATAATATTTTATTATCAAATGCATGGCATGGTTGATGTCGTAAAATTACGTGTAATATCTTAACTTTCCTACTGTACCTTTAAGAAATGTATTAGGCAAAGTCAGCAGGGGCCATTTGTTTTTTCTAGCCTCGGGCCTCTAGATGGGCTAAGCCATCTCTGAATATTACAGAAATCAAATACTAAAAATAATAAGCAAGAAAATACGAAAACACATAATATATTACAAAATTATGTATAACAAAGCATAGTGATACAGGTGGCTGGGATCTAGGTTTGCACCTGAACGTTACATAAGACGTCAATCAAAATTTAAATGGTAGAAAAGAAGACAGTTTGACTTTACCTGCTGTGATTCCTTGAAGTATTGTTGGGTGACATCCAGAAGTCCTAAAAATATAGGCACTAGACCTAAATTTTAGGACTTCCGCAGTTTAGGACTTCTGCAGTTTAGGACTTCTGCCGTTTAGGACTTGTGCCGCGATATGATTTTTAGGACTTCTGGCGTTTAGGACTTCTGCCTTTTAGACTTGTGCCGTTTAGGTCTTGTGCCTTTTTCATTCACTTGCTTTAGTTCTGAAATTCGCCACCACCACACGAAATTGGGACGATGCAGCAACTAGTTGGCAATAATGTTACGAACGTAGCTAATTCCAACGGTAACAACTATGTTAGTAACACTAAAATTATTATTAATAATGATAACGAGCAAGGAGTAGTTAATTACGAGTATGACAATTATTTGCTACAGAAAGACTTCTGTACAAGAAATATATGTGTAAAAATAATTTACTTCAAAACAACACAAGGAAAGCAAAATTTATGACGTACATAACTAAAATACAATATTATGTTACTAATATGAGGTCAATGGTGTGGAAATAGAGAAAAACAGACATTATGAAAGATCTGGGAATCACATTTGGTAGGAAGTTAAAATTTTGTCAACATAGAAATATATCATGGAAAGAGCAAGAAAGGACAATAGGCTTCATTTATTTATTTATTTATTACTAGCAGCGTTCACCCCGCTTCGCTGCGGTCACCCCGGAACGCAATAAACTTTGTTACTTAGATAATTTTTACTTTTTCGCTTTCAAATTGCAGTAAATGTTAACATTATAGCGCCTGTCATTTATGTTAACCCGCCGAGTGACACGGTCATGCGGGTTGCATATAAATACGTTTATTTTTATACCTATGATGAACTAACAAAGGATTTGTACGTTATGGACACTTGAATGGTCAATTATCTCAAGACACTGGTAATTAAAAATTAAAGTGATATGATAAAAACCATCTAGGGTCCAAATCCTAATAACCCCCCAAAAATAAAAGAAATTGGTTCAGCCGTATTAGCGTGATGAGGGAACAAAGGATTTGTACGTTCTCTTTTATAATATAGATTTCAAACGATAGAATATGTATTTATACAAATAACTTGTAAGAACTAAGATTCTGTAATTTGAAACAGTATATCTAAAACTTTGACTAACAGATTGACAGTATTCTTCTTACGGACGCGATGGTAGCGCCACAAGAGATTTTTAGGACTTCTGCAGTTTAGGACTTCTGCCGTTTAGGACTTGTGCCGCGAAATCATTTTTAGGACTTCTGCCGTTTAGGAATTCTGCCGTTTAGGACTTCTACCATTTAGGACTTGTGCCGCGGAATAATTTTTAGGACTTGTGCATTTTAGGTCTAATGCCGTTTAGGTCTTGTGCCATTTAGGACTTCTGCCGTTTAGGACTTCTGCCGCGTCCCCTAACAAACTACTTGTGAACATAGTAGGTCTTTACGAGTCAACAATACGGGGACTGTTAAGAGAAATCAATGAAACAAGAATAGACAGAATCTGCTACTTAACGGTTTACATTTTCCTTACACGGCACATACGGTAATAATAAAAAAGCTTTGCCAACAAAATAAAAACAACAATCAACTGGCAACGAAGAACACAAATTTTAACATAACAAAGATTGCTTTTTCTCGCCTTTACGAAAATTGAGCATGATAATTTTCCTTCAATGATGTTATGGTTTATTATCGCTTTCAATAAAATTTACATTCAGTGATGTCACTTGACCCATCGCTTTTACAAAACTTATGCATTTTGTTAATCGTTTTCTCCAAAAATTGTGCATGAGAATTTTCTTTCAATGATGTCATTTTGTTCATCGCTTTTACAAAAATTGTGCATGAGAATTAACCTTGAAAGATGTCTTTTGCTCATCGCTTTTACAAATAATGTGCATTAGAATTTACCTTGAATTGTATCATTTTGTTCATCGTTTTAACAAAAATTGTGCATGAGAGTATACCTTGAATGATGCCATTTTGTTCATCGATTTTAAAAAAATATGCATGAGAGTTTACTTTCAACAATGTCATTTTGTTCATCGCTTTTACAAAAATTATGCACAAGAATTTAACTTCAATGCTATCATTTTGTTCATCGCTTTAACAAAAATTATGCATGAAAATTTACTTTGAATGATGTCATTGTGTTCGTCGCTTTTACAAAAATTATGTACGAGAATTTACCTTCAATATTGCCATTTGGTTCATACAAAAATTATGTATGAGAATTTACCTTCAATATTGCGATTTGGTTCATAGCTTTTACAAAATTATGCACGGGAATTTATCTTGATTGATGTCATTTTGTTCATCGCCCTTACGAAAGTTATGCACGAGAATTTATCTTGATTGATGTCATTTTGTTCATCGCTTTTACAAAAGTTGTGCACGAGAATTTACCTTCAATATTGCCATTTGGTCCATACAAAAATTATGTACGAGAATTTACCTTCAATATTGCCATTTGGTTCATAGCTTTTACAAAGATATGCACGTGATTTTATCTTGATTTATGTTATTTTGTTCATCGCTCTTACGAAATTTATGCACAAGAGTTTACCTTGAATGATGTCATTTTGTTCATCTCTTTTACAAAAATTATGCATGAAAATTTACTTTCAATGATGTAATTGTGTTCGCCGCTTTTACAAAAATTATGTACGAGAATTTACCTTCAATATTTCCATTTGGTTCATAGCTTTTACAAATTATGCACGAGAATTTATCTTGATTGATGTCATTTTGTTCATCGCTTTTACAAAAATTATGCACTAGAATTTACCTTGAATGATGACATTTTATTCATAGCTTTTACAAACATTATGCACGATAATTTATCTTGATTGATGTCATTTTGTTCATCGCTCTTACGAAAATTATGCACAAGAATTTACCTTGAATGATGTCATTTTGTTCATCGCTTTTACAAAAATTGTGCACGAGAATTTACCTTGAATGATGTCATTTTGTTCATGGCTTTTACGAAGAGGTTGCATGATAATTTACTTTGTCATTTTTTTTTTCATGTTGATATCATTTGTAGGCTCATAAATTTGTTATCTTTGAGCAATATCATAATAAAACAAACATTTACATTGAAGAGTGGAATGTAATTTTAGGCTATACATCATTAATCATATTGCATATTATTATTAGCGTCTTCATTATGTCCTTGTGAAACGCTTGATTAACTTATACTTCAGTATCAATTTTAAAATTATATATGACTTCGTTTTGGTACAACATATATTTTTAAATTTACAATATATAAACTTCTCTACTTTCTCAGAAATTACGCATGAGGATTTACACTCACCCTTTCGTTTTGTTCACCGCAATGAAATCGATTATTGTACGTTTCATTCTTTATCAATCATTTTGCATTTTCGTTAAACGCTAATAATGTTCTAGAATATCTAGTACTTACTTTACGATTGTTTCGTGAATACCAAACAATTAGAAGTTCCCCTTTTAACATTTTCAAAAAAAGAAGAAGAAGAAGAAGAAGAAAAAGAAAAATACTTCGAAGCTCACTTTATCATTAACTTATCAAGTAAATCAGAATCTAAAAATAGTCATATTTCTATAGTGCAATTCGGATGTATGAGAAACAGTCTAGAGATTATAATTAATTCTTTCACTGTGGAAGGCGACGGAAAAACATTTCCCTAACCTGCGAATGTCGATTATAGTCGACGTGTTAAAATTTGTCTGTATCTTGGGTTTGTCGATTGTAGTCGCCAAAGGTTTTCTGTGTGATTTCTATTGTTTATCGAAAACAATAGAACACAAACAAAACTGAAAGGTTCAACTTTGGCGACTACTCTCGACAAAGCCAAGATACGGACAAACGAATTTTAACACGTCGACTATCGTCGACATTCGCATGTTAAGGAAATTTGGTTCTGTCGACAAAAGTCGACTTCCTCTGTGAAAGGGTTAATTACTTTTGTTCAAAACGGTAATTATCTAAGAGATTACTTATCAGATGAAAGAAAATTTGGATGTTGAATGTGTAACTGCCTGTGGCGTTAGAGCTTTCTATCTGGATGCTACCTCTCAGGTGATAGAAAAATTTCATTTGAAATGAATATATCCACGTTATGTATTTATTTATGTTCATTTATGTTATTCTGCAGATGGTTCTAATAATTTATTGGTTTTCAGTACACTGATTATATATTTACGTTTTCATATTTTCATTATGAACAGACACTGGATCTTTAGGTATTAAAAACCTGGAAAATATTTAGTCAAACAGGCATTTAAAATTTAAAAAATAGGCACTAAAATATAACTTAAAATAATGAAATTAAATATTCAATACAATTAAAAAAAGTTCAAGAAATAGATTCAAAGAATATAGAAACATACCTGTTTGTTAATATTTTCTTTTACTGTATATACAAAAATGAAGCTCGATATCCAATCCATATGATATTTATATACAGGGTGTTTCAAAATAACACCGATAACTTTTGGGAGGTGCTTCCTAACACCAAGATAAGACAAAAAGTATAGACTAACTTAGGTGTACAAATGCTTCCTTTCGGAGTTATAGGCTGCCAAAAACATGAAAAAAATGTACTATAAAGATCCACAGCTCCAAAACTATGGAACCTACCTTAGTTGGGTCAATACTTCATTAGGAACTAATATGTGCGCTATCCAAAAATACATGTTTCAGAATCCTGAGGTACTCACTCAACAATATTTATAGAGGCAGTTTGGCTTCGGGTATACAATTTAAAGTATTCGCCAACTATCTCTATAAAAATTGTTGCAAAATTACCGCAAGATTCTGAAACTTGGATATTTGGATAGAGCCCATACTAGTTCTTAAATGAAGTGTGGAACTGACTATGGTTGACCCCATGGTTTTGTAGCTAATAACCTTTAAAGTTCATTTTTTTTCATGTTTTCGGCAGCAATAGGCACTAAGGGGAGAAATAGGCAAAATAGGCCAAATAAAATTGGCTTAAATCGAAACTATAACCCTCCAGATAAACTTTAAAACGTCATTTTTGATCATATCTTTAACATTAAAGAAAAGGCATTTTGCCTAACATCCGGTCTCTAATTATGAATATTGCGTTCTAAACTACATATACATGTTAAACTACTCAAAATGGTGGATATTGAGGACTTTAACCTCATACGTTATGAAAATTTTATAATCAGTGAATTTTTATCCATTGTTTCTAGTTTTGGAAAGCATACAGAACTTATATAACCAAAAACGAAAATGGAAATCGAAATCGGTGAAAATCGAATTTATATAACCAAACACTAGTAGACATTAACATATTATGTTCGTAACAGTTAGGAATATGATTGTCACTGCTAGGAGTATGCGTGTCACTGTTAGGTATACGTGTGTCACTGCTAGGAGTAGGTATGTCACTGTTACAAATATATTTGTCACTGTTATTAGTTTATGTGTCACTGTTAGGGATATGTGTGTCACTGTTAGGAGTATGTGTGTAACTGTTAGGAGTATATGTGTCACTGTTAGGTGTATGTGTGTCACTGCCAGGAGCATGTGTGTCTCTGTTAGAAGTGTATTTGTCACTGTTAGGATTATATGTGACACTGTTAGGGAATGTGTATCACTAGTAGGAGTATGTGTGTTACTGATAGGAGTATGTGTGTTAATGTTAGATGTATGAGTGTCACTGCTAGGAGTATATGTGTCATTGTTAGAATTATATCTAACACTTTTAGGAGCATGTTTGTCACTGTTAGGAGTGAGTGTGTCACTGTTAGAGGTATGTATGTCACTGTTAGAAGTATATTTGCCACTGTTAAGAGTATATGTGTCAAGAGTATATGTGCCATTATTAGATGTATGTGTCACTGTTAGGATAATATGTTTCACTGTTAGGGGTATTGTGTCACTGTTAGAAGTATATTTATCACTTTTAGGAGTTGATGTGTCACTGTTAGGTTGTATACTTGTCACTGTTAGGGGCATGTTTGTCACTGTTTGAAATATATTTATCACTCTTAATTGTATGTGTCACTGTAAGGAGTATATGTGTCACTGTCAGGAGTGGATGTGTTACTGTAAGGAGTATATATGTGTCACAGTTAGGTGTATATCTGTCACGAGTATATGAGTCATTGTTAGATGTATGTGTCACTGTAAGGAGTATATGTGTCACTGTTAGGAGTGAATGTGTCACTGTTAGGAGTATATTTGTCACTGTTACGGGTAAGTGTATCACTATTTGAAGTATATTCATCACTTTTAGGGGTATGTCTCACTGTAAGGAGTATGTTTGTCACTGTTAGGAGTATTGTGTCACTGCTAGGAGTATATGTATAGTTATTAGGAAAACAGATAATACGACATTTTGCAAAGCATTCCTTTTACCTATGCAGTACATAAATGTAGATTTGAACATTGTTCCAGCAGAATTATAAATTAAACTAGTAGACAAAAAAAAAAAAAAAAAAAAACCTTTTTCTCTGAAACACGGAAGAAAATACCTGATTCCAATAGAACTTTTCACGTAGAATTCGAATCTGCAATCAGTTTCTCTCCATCACCCTCAGTTTTCCCATGACAGAGGGATTTTCAGGAAATTTCCCCTCAAATTTCCCTCTTTTTACCAATATCTTACCTGTAGCTCGGGTACCCTTGGGTATATAAGCACACAAATTATATTGTATTTAGCTTGATTTATACTTAGTAAGCCCTCATAAGAATAGCATTGTTCTACCTAGAGAAATAAACATATTTATATAAAAATATGCTATGTGTACTTTTCATTTTACCATATTCATTAGTGCAGATAAAATCACATATAACTTCCACGAAAATTACAATATAAGCACGGTTTATACCTCATTGGATTTCAAATAAAACATATTTTTAATGATGTATGCACCGTGTCATCATTTTATGTCTACTTAATAAATAATACATAAGAAGTGAGTGGTATCTTCTTAATAAATGAACACATACTTATCTTAACTAAAATGTTTTAGTTGTCGACTTTCTTCTGTGTTTGGCTTCTGGAACATCTCTTTTGAGTGTCCAACAGTAATCAGTTAGCATTTGTGAACTCCACTGTCCCTGGTATCTCTTCTCCATGGAGGAAATGTCCTGATGAAAACGTTCCGCATGCTGTCACTAACAGCACCAAGGATTTCAGGAAATAAATCCAGGTGCGAGTCTAGAAAATGAACTTTAAGGGACATGTTGCAACCCATTTCTTTGAATGATTGCAGGAAATCACTCACAATTTCACGGTAATTTGGGGCTTCCTGGTTTCCAAAACAATTCTCTGTTAAACATTTAAATGAACACCATGCTGCTTTCTCAACCGGAATTAAGAGATCCTCAAATTTTTGGTCACAAATCAAACATCTTATTTGGGGGCCTACAAAAATCCCTTCTTTGATTTTAGCGCCACTAACCCGAGGAAATATTTCCTGGAGGTAACAAAATCCTGCATTACTTTTGTCCATTGCCTTAACAAAGTTTGTAAAGAGGCCCAACTTTATGTGAAGAGGCGGTAGGATTATATTATCACGGCTCACCAGTGAGGAATAAACAACATTCTTCTGTCCAGGAGTTAATACACGCTTTGGCCATTCCTTCTTGATGTAATATTCTGCTTTGTTCCTGCTGTCCCATTCGCAGAGGAAACAACAATATTTCGTATAACCAAGCTATTAACAAAGAAGTAACTTTTAAATCACAGCAAACGGTTCATTTGTATTTCTCATACTGTATACTTTCTAACACTATTTTGATGTTTTTATAGGTTTTCTTCATATGAGTTGCATAAGCCAAAGGCACTGAAAGAAATTTGTTGACATTCTGCAAAAGGACAGCCTTGAAACTAGTTTTGGAAGAGTCAATAAACAATCTCCACTCTGTACTTATATGTGCATGTCCGAGTGTATTCATCACAGCACAGACATTATTACAATACACTAGATCATTTTCTTGAGAATAGTAGTTTTGAAACTCTATATGACGGTTTCGAAAAATACACACTTTAGTGTCACGATGGAGCAGATTCTAGCCTTTAAGTCTAGAAGCAAGAAGTTCTGTCTGTATCTTGGAGAGTTTTAAATCCCGTACGAGGTAATTTAGTTCACCCTG
The DNA here is from genome assembly GCF_964235325.1 of Thermobia domestica. NCBI lineage: Eukaryota > Metazoa > Arthropoda > Insecta > Zygentoma > Lepismatidae > Thermobia > Thermobia domestica. The sequence goes on along the minus strand of NC_137456.1, from coordinate 277,662,068 downwards.
AGTTATCAGATGGGGATCCAATGTAGATGTGCTTTCTACATAAGTAGGATCATCTTCTTATTTGGAACTTCAGTAGTTGCCTCAAGTACGTAATCCTCATTTACCGTAAGATGAGCAGAAGGTACTGATACAGGTAATTCTGCACTGTGTGGAACTGGCCTAATTGCTGATGGCAAATTAGGGTACTGTACTGTGTGCTTAGATTTACTGGTTATTTCTTTTATCTGTGTCATACAAAAGTAGCAGTCTGAAGAATGATCTTTTGGTTCCCTCCAGATCATCGGTACTGTGAAGTTCATGTTTCGTTCACCATTTGCCCACCCAGTCAGACGTTTCACGCAAGTACAACAAATGTAGTGAGGAGCCCAATTCTTATCTTGGTCTCCTACGCAGCAACCAAAATATAACTGATAACACTTCCTCACAAGTGGAGTAAAACATCGACGTTGCGATTTAAATGTCAGCTCCCCACATACATAACAGAAATTATCCAGGTGATTTACACACTTCCTCGGCATCTTGTATCCTATAAGGTATCACACACACATACACACACGAATCTATACTCCATCAATCATGAAGCAGCACAAACCTAATCTAACTCAGCAGTGGCGGCGGTTGGAAGTTAAAAGTGGGGGGGCAAGACATGATCTGAACAATTGTATATCAGTGTTAGATTTCCTGGTTGTTCCTAACACCGATGAAAGGTTGTATAACTAATAGGATACTATCCTTTTTCACTTAAAATACCGTATATCGTATTTCTATTTTATTAAGTAAATTCATAAGAGCAATACAGGTAGGTACTAGCTCTTTATACTCTAAAACAACGAAAGTATAAGAAGAGATTTGAGTTCTTGCTCATGAACATCTTAAAATTCTGTCTGAAAAGTTGTGTGATCAAATTATTTAATAAATTTGCAGAACAAATAAATAGATGGGATAATATTAATCATAGTCATGAATAATGACGCTTGTTTTGAAGAAGTTATATTGAAACTGGAAATTAATGAACAACTCATACTTTTAATTCCACACATGCCATTAAATGAATGTTTTTACTCTTAGAAAATGAAATATAGTAAGTAATGCAAGCATATGCTATGACATTTAAAGAAATATGCAGTTGCAATATTAATTGCTTTGAATTGCAATTAAAACGCAATTCCTGTAGCTTTCTTAACTCCACGGGAAGACAAATAACCAATACTTACTCACGCAACGGCAAATATCATATGGCACCATTTCTTTCTATGAAACAGTAATACATACAAAACCATTACCAGGGTGTCCACATTCTGGAAAATAACTGAAAGTCAGATAAGCAAAAATGTATCAGATGAAGTCAGGGAAATGGCAGATTGGTCAAGGAAAGTCAGTGAAAAATCGATTTAGGTCCATTATTCAATTACTGAATTTATGAAATAGGGTTGATTTCTTTACTGCTACTGGATGTAAAATGTGGTGTTCTTAATGATGATATTGAGGGAGTCAGTGTTCTCTGATATAATTGTTGAAACTAATTTTCTGCGAGAAACATCTAACTGCATCCTGGCATATTTGCTCAAAAGGGTAGACGCTGTTCTAGAAGAATTGCATGGTGCCAAGAGGATATTTGGACAAGTGGCTGAGAACGCGAAGAAATAGTATCTCCAGCTCACAGTGAAAGCTCAGACTGAAGAATTTAAGGAACACTCGAATGAATTCATAGCCAATGACAGAGATGGTATTGGACTTGATGAGTTTTTACTTAGTCTTAGGAAATGGGAAGACTTATGGTCAATTATGAAATTGTGTTTTATCTTCTTTCACGGAAACGCATTTTTTGAAAGTGTTTTCACAATAAATAAAATTATCATTGTTGAGAACTTACAAGAAGAATCTCTGGTGGCTCAACGGATCATATATGATTCTGTGATGAGAATAGGTGGATCATCAATAAATTCAGTGAGAAGTTCAATGAGACAATATCAGGTGTATTTGCAAAAGAAAAGAGAAATAAATGCTGGAGACGAGAAGAGGAGAGAGAAACGGACGATTCAGCAACAACTAAAGGAGCTGGAGGAAGAAGAGAAGAAAATTAAACTGCAGAGGCAACAAGAAGGATATTCAGATCAATGAGAAGAAAACTATGCGAGATAGGATGAAAACAAATTTCTAAATGGGTTGCATTTAACAAGAAGACCCAAGAGGAACGGGAATGGGGAATGGCGGAAACTTCATAACGAGGAACTACATAATTTATATGGTTTACCCAACATTGTTAGGGTCGTGAAGTCTAGGAGGCTTAGGTGGGCGGGTCATGTAGCTAGAATGGAAGAAAGTAGAAACGCTTTCAGTCTTGACAGGAAAACCAATCGGAAAACGACCACTAGGAAGACCTAGGCGCAGATGGGAGGACAATATTAAGATGGATCTCGCAGAGATTGGAATACAAAGTAGAAACTGGATGCAGTTAGCTAAGGATAGTCAGTGGAGAGCTTTTGTAAACGCGGCATTGAACCTCCGGGTTCCATAAGCCAGAGAGTTAGTTTTTAGTTAGTTAGTTGCATTTAACAACTGCACCAGCAAAAATATGTTACATATTTTTTTTAATAATCAGTAAAATCATGTATGAACTGTTTATTACTATAGGCAATATTATAATGCTGTGTAATGGTATTATAATGTGTATTTTTTTCATATCTTAAGTACTCTGTATACGAGGGTTGCTATATATATTTCTGGCCTAGGCAACACTAAGTGTTGCCAGGTGCAATCTGACATTTCCATTGGAAAGTTTGACATTTTGTAGCATAAATGTACTCAGAACTTTTTGACTTACGACAATTTTTTTTTCTTTTACAGGTACTTGAAGAAATCAACTTGGCAAAAAAATGGAATTAACTCGTGAACATTTTCGTGCGATCATTTTTCACAACTTTCGACGTGGATTATCACGACAAGAGTGCATCGATGAACTTAAATCTTTGTATGGCGACGAAGCACCATCCTATAGCACTGTGAAAAACTGGTACAACGAATTCAATCGTGGCCGACGCTCGCTCAAAGACGAATTCCGTGAAGGTCGTCCAAAAACAGCCGTTGTGCCAGAAAACATCGATGCCGTACGTGAACTGATAATGCAAGACCGTCATGTGACTTACCGTGAGATAGAGGCATGCCTAGGCATTTCTTCCACCAGCATACATTCGATATTGCATGAACACCTGGCCGTAAAAAAGGTTTGTTCTCGTTGGATCCCGCACAATTTGACAATCGCTCAAAAGAAAGCTCGTGTGGATTGGTGTAAAGAAATGCTGAAAAAATACGATCGCGGTGCTTCAAAAGACGTTTATAAGATCGTCACAGGTGACGAATCATGGATCTATGCGTATGAGCCCGAAACAAAACAGCAATCGACCGTGTGGGTCTTCCAAGACGAGCCAAATCCAACGAAAGTTGTTCGTGGAAGAAGCACTTCGAAGCAAATGGTCGCCTGTTTCTTCGGCATAACTGGTCATGTGGCGACTGTTCCGCTTGAGCAACGTAGGACGGTCAATTCTGAGTGGTACACCACCATTTGTTTGCCTGAAGTCTTCGGAGAAATTCGAAAAATGAACAAGAGAAGACGAATCATTGTGCACCATGACAATGCGAGCTCTCACACATCGGCTCAAACCAGCGCATTTTTGACCGGCCAAAACGTCGAAGTGATGGGTCATCCGCCGTACAGCCCTGACTTGGCACCCAATGACTTCTTTTTATTCCCACACATCAAGAAAAAAATGCGTGGTCAACGATTTTCGTCGCCAGAAAATGCTGTTGAAGCATTCAAAAACCATGTTTTGGAGGTGTCTCAATCGGAGTGGAAAAAGTGCTTCGAAAATTGGTTTGAGCGCATGCAAAAGTGTATAAATCTTGATGGAGAATATTTTGAAAAACAATAAAACCATTTTCGTTGATAAATATTCGTATTTTCATTATTAGGCCAGAAATATATATAGCAGCCCTCGTACTGCGCAGTTTCGTTTGTAACTTTACATTTTGTGTAATATGTAGGCTTAATCAATATCGCCCTAATGCACATGTTTGTAAATTTATATTCCTTTGGAAAGAAAATTGAAAGAAAGAAACAGAAGCGGAAGAGAACAAGGTCAACTATGGGGGATCTGGAGGATGGGGTTTCTTTCTTTTTTCTATATATTTAAGTTATCCAGGGGGTCAGGGAAATCTGGAACTTTCGTCATGGAAAGTAAGGGAAAAGTCAGAGATTTTTCTCCAAATTGTGTGGACACCCTATTTACATTTCCAAATGATACTATAAATTTGGGCGTCACGTCAAAAAAGTGGGGGGGCAACTGCCCCCTCTTGCCCCCCCTAATCGCCGCCCATGTAACTCAGTGCATCACCACACAACACAATCTATTCGAACTCCACAATGCACAAATACTTCAATTTATACGTGGCAACATCTAAAACACGTTCAGCTTGGACCGTCACTCAACGGGTCTAGGTCAAAACCCCCACAGCCAAAACCCCCACACTCAAGAAATGTCAAAACACCCACACAAACGGTCATAACCCCCACACAAATGGACAAATCTCCCAAACGCACGAACGGTCAAAACCCCCACAGCCAAAACCCCCACACTCAAGAAATGTCAAAACGCCCACGCGATCGGTCATAACCCCCACACAAATGGACAAATCTCCCAAACGCACGAATGGTCAAAACCCCCACAGCCAAAACCCCCACACTCAAGAAATGTCAAAACGCCCACACAATCGGTCATAACCCCCACACAAATGGACAAAACAGCCACACATAGCAACGGTCATAATCCCCACATAAATGGACAAAACTCCCACAAAATCGAGCAAATCCCCCACACTCTGAAATGATCGTCATTTTACGTCTTTGTTGCGGCTCTTTATGACGCCCAAGAAGAATAGTTGCAACATCAGTTTAAGTGGAATAAAAATGTTATTAAAAAGTACAAGGGCAATACATGAGTGTAGGGGTTTTGTCAATTTGTGTGGCAGTTGTGACTATTTCTGCATGTGGGAGTTTTGTCCATTTGTGTGGGGGTTTTGTCCATTTATGTGGGGATTATGACCGTTGCTATGTGTGGCTGTTTTGTCCATTTGTGTGGGAGTTATGACCGTTGGAGGTTATGACCGACTACCAGTGTGGGGGTTTTCGCTGTGGGGGTTATGACCATTCGTGTATTTGGGAGATTTGTCCATTTGTGTGGGGGTTATGACCGATTGTGTGGGCGTTTTGACATTTCTTGAGTGTGGGGGTTTTGGCTGTGGGGGTTTTGACCGTTCGTGCGTTTGGGAGATTTGTCCATTTGTGTGGGGGTTATGACCGTTTGTGTGGGCGTTTTGACATTTCTTGAGTGTGGGGGTTTTGGCTGTGGGGGTTTTGACCGGTTCCCCACTCAACGCTACTAACAGTCATCAGGCTACGTGAGTCATCAATTTTTTATGCATTGTTGCCAGATCAAAATATTAAAAAAGTGACTTCTTTTCCACAAAAAACATGCGTGTATTTGTGCTTGTATTTAAGTATCCATCTATGTGCCGACAATAATACGTCAACGTTAGGTTTGTGTGTTTGGTAAAAGTCTTGCATAGTACATTCTTTATTACCTATAAATAGACACAATAGTTTATATCTCTAGACAGAGTAATGCGATTCACATAAAATTAACATTATTTATTAAGTAGACATAAAACTATATTTTAGTGCAGTTCCTGTTTTTGTATCACTATATACAAATGGCAAGTTGAGACAAAAAATCTTATAAACTACGTTTTGGAGGGAATTTCCCACAAAATCCGTCTAGAAATTCCCTCATGGCGACATGGTGTACACATCATTGAAAATATGTTTTATTGGAAGTTCAATGAGGTATAAACCGTGCTTATATTGTAATTTTCGTGGAAGTTATATGTGATTTTATGTGTACTAATGAATATGGTAAAATGAACAGTACACATAGCATATTTTTATATAAATATGTTTATTTCTCTAGAAAGAATAATGCAATTCTTACGAAACTTAGAGGGCTTACTAAGTATAAATCAAGCTAACATACAATATAATATGTGTGTTTATATACCTAAGGATACCCGAGCTACAGGTATAAAAATTGTAAAAAAAAAAAAAAAAAAGTGAAATTTGTTGGGAAATTTCTCGATAATCCCTCTGTCACGGGGAAACTGAGGGCTATGGAGAAAAACTGATTGCAGATTCCAATTCTACGTGAAAAGTTCTATTGGAATCAGGTATTTTCATTTCTGTGCCAAAATCTTGTTGACTAGTGTTATTACTGGTAACAACCTTCTAGCGCTATAAAAGTTCGTCTTCGTCAGTTTTCTCGATAAGTACGCATCAGAATTTAGACTTAAACTGATTAGCTACTCCCAAAAAAGATTATTACCTATATAATAATTTTAAAAAATCAATAATTTTGGTAATTAAATATTATGCATTTCTTCGAGCCTATTTCGTACGGAGATCTATTTTGTATATAGTTAGTGTTCTACAATTTGTTTTGGTATGTAACTGAACTACTGTGGTGATGAAAAATGGAAGAATTAAAAAAACATAAAGAACAAAATAAAAATCTTTTAAAATCAAAAATATACAATTTTTAAAAATGTATATATTAACCAACTTGGGAAAATGCCACTAAAAGGCTGAAAACAGTAAATACGCTGAAAGCAGACAATAATAAAAAGTTTAGAAGCAGAAATCAACAATAATAAAGCGCTTAGAAGCAGAAAATAGTGTTACGATACTACACGTCAGAGGTCTCTGGTTCGATTTCATCGACGGACTTTTGGATTCACGACATCTACTTCTCTGGATAATTTTTATTTTTTTCTTCGGAAAGTTCAATTATGTTGTCTCAAGCTTGCTAGAAGCATTTTTTGTAAGAGAAAGTGTGAACTTTCTCGCTCTAGCCCATATATACTGTCAACCTTCTGTTGTCCCCAAGGCCAGGGTAATTATAATTTTTGCTGACTAACTTTTCTCTACAGAAATTCAATTTTGTAGCTGAATGTGCAGTTAAATATAGTGGAAAATTTTCCACCTATCATCACTATACATAATATCCAAAATTGTCCGACTTATGAAAAGTCTTTTCCACTTGTTTCTTCGTCGTGATGAAAATTTTCCAATCTATGAAAATTTATTTCACTTGTTTCTACAGACCAATAAAACTTTCCGATTCACAAAAAGTTGTTTTACTTTTTGCTTCAAAATGATGAAAATTTTCCGACTCATAAAAAGTTCTTCAGTTTTTTCATATAAGACAGAAAATATTTCGATTCATGAAAAATTGTTTAACTTGTTTCTACATACTACTGAAAATTTTCTGAGCCATGAAAATTTTCAGATTCTTTAAACGCTCTTTTACTTTTTTACATTTCTGTACATGAATTCAACCAATTTTATGATTGCTGAGGAATTGTTACTTGATTACTGATATTTTTTAGAACGGAAAATTTTCCGAAAAAATATTTTTCCGAAATGGAAAATTTTCCACCTCACATCACTAACCACGGCACATGATATTTAAAGTAAATAAATAAATAAATAAATAAATAAATAAATAAAAAGTCAGTTTTGTTGAAACAACGTCATATAATATTTTAAAAATTTTATTTTTCTTTCAAAATTTTTATGCATGCGACTATCATTTAGTGTTAAAATGACACTTTTTTTTAATCTGTAAATGGCAATAACAGTATGCTAACACTAAAATTTAACACGTGACGTATCTGAGGCAAAACCCTAAAAGTCGACGGCCATCCCTTGATATGCATTTTTTACTCGTGAGTCTATTTAATAAACTGTTCCGTAAATATCAAATTGAATATTTTACTCTCCGAGTTTTAGGTGTTCTTCATTGCTTCTTCGTTATTCACTACAATTGAAGTGCGTGGTAGAAAAACCGGTCTGAACTTTCAGCTCATATTTTAATGCAATACATTCGAACATATCTTAATTTCTAAATCTTATTTCTCAAAATTAGTACTACTACAAAAGTAACAATAAAATATCTTCTAAAGTAATTGTGCAAAATTATATCTGCTTTACGTACCTGTTCTTCAACTTATTGCATCGAAAGATACTTCCGACACACAGGAAGCACACTCTGAAAGCGCTATTGTATGACAGGAGCGTGGGATAGAAACTGAGGAAGCAGTGGGGACTCTTGCGTGACAAAATGTTTGAACGGAATCTATGTCGTCACCACTGTGCTACAAAATCATAACAACAATAATTTTCTTAATTCTTATATTTACAGGAACGTCCAGGAATACAAAGTTACTATTTCGCTAATAATTTGACTTTTTAAAACTGTATTCTTTAATTTAAGACATTCCCCTCTACTTTGATTCTTTAAGCGTCAGTGTCCAATACAAGTGAATAATGTAATTACGTATGGCTATTCAGTCAGTAGACCTGAGATAGGGAGTACAGTTCTTTCCCTCTTGTCATAAAACATATACGGAAAACAGGAATTTAAGCAGCTGGTGTGGATGGATAATGTGAGAATTTGGATTTGGAATACAGCATATACCAGTACTGAGTACGGACAGCGTTGGGTCAATGCCAGGGCATTAATCTTCCAAACATGGGATCCCTTTTTCGATCCCAACTCCCGCCAAACGGGTTTTGTAGTGTATAAATAAAGTGTGCGTAACTTTTCTTGGGGTTTTCCCATTTATCCTCACTTGTTTCATAACAGCATTATCATCTATCTCGTTATCAGCGTCTACCTTGGGCCAGGGGTAAAAGTGGATCTGAAAAGGTACGGGAAATAGTGCTTATCTTTGCCCATTGTAATTTTAGAAAGTGGAAGAGCGCCATAGACTTTTTGGAAGTGGTTGAACGACATCCCCTGCATTCTCTTTGACTTTTACCCCTGCTTTAAGCTCGAAGCATAATCGTGGGATATCAAACTAACAAGAAGAAAAACCTAAGTAATAATGGGTTATGTATACAGGTAATCAGGCAATCTTAATACTTAATACTGTAGAGTAATCAATCTATCACATAGATATTCAACTAATATTGTTCGATTGTTCGAACTTTTTTTTAGCAAGTATTTAAATAACTTTTCTTTTTGTCGTTATTTGAATATATATTAATTCTATCATTTTTAATGCTTGTTAGATTTAAACAATTATCATCGGTGTTGCACTAATTTACGCTAGTCGGTTGTTCCGAAAAATGTGTTTTGTCGTACATATGTAGTGTTTAGACGAATGGTTTACCGCAGTGTACAATGATTGTTTACAGTGCGACCAATAATCATATACAAGGATTTTCACTATATCTTTGCGAATTCAATGTATGCGAATTCCACTTGGCACAAAGGATGAATATTCTCTACACATTGTCGGTAAATGCTGTTAAACAAATGAACACATAATCATCCTATTGTACTTGGTATTGTGTTCTGTGCAACTCATGGCCTTCCTCTACGTGGAAAAGAGTTTCAGTTTTGTGGTGAATTTAGTAATCTTGAATATCGATCGGAAGAGAGTGATAAAGTATTGCTGGAACAACCTAGCGATTTTGTTACAGAAAACATAAAATATATATCATATCGGATACAAAATGAACTAATTGCAATTAGTGGACCAGTTTTAAGAGACGAAATAGTAACTAAATCAAACTTGGCGAAAACGTTTTCTGTAATTCTAGATGAAACAATGGATATATCTGGTTCCGAACAGCTTTCAATCGTAGACACTTCAAATTTGTTTCGTAGACACTTCAAAAGTTAAATCGATCGTGAGAGAGAAATTTTTGGAATTTCTTGCCTTTAGTAAGCTTCATGTTGTAACAATCGCTCGAACTATTGTTAAATATTTAGTTGATGTAGGTCTCGATTTGTCAAAATCGATTAGAGAATTAGAGGGGCACAGTACAATTGCAGGCAAAGAAAATGGTGTAAAAATATTAAAGATCGGCACCAGAGATTATTGTACGTACTTCCACTATTTAAGTCATAGACCAAATTTGTTCTTCCACGATCTAAACGAACTTACTGTAATTCAAAACAGTATGGGAATAGTTAAAGAGGTTACCAAGTTTTCCGCTACAAAGTAACAGGAAGAAAATTGATACCAAATATTCCTCTTGTCTATGAAGTACGAACTATCCTTTGCATTATTGGTCTGTCTTCAAAGACAAAGCAGTCGAAATAGCACGTTTACAGAAAACAGTAAGACTGCGGCTTACTGCTGAAAGGGTCGATCACTATAAACTTGTACGTTTAGTTCAAATATACTATAAAAATCTTATTATTTTTAAGCAGCTATTATAAGACATTTTTTCTAAAGCGCAGGAAGAAAATTAAATTCATTCTTTCATCCTAGATTGATTCTATATTCGAGCGTTGGAAATGACTGGAAAGTCTTAGTTATATATATTCTATATTTCACAAAGTCGAATATTTATTATCATAAGTTATCGTGGGATATATTTTTTTGATTGATAAAGTAATTTCAGCCCTTATTCTTTACTGGCTTCAACTGCATCCGGAAGGAATCACTGATCTACCTGAAAGGAAATATGTGTTATGTTTCTAGAAAATCAAATGTAAATATTAACCCCCTGTAGGGTGGTGATTGAGAATCATATAAGAAAGTATACGCCATGATAGAGCAAAATCGAGTCATTTTTGTGGGAGTTATTAAAGAACATTATTTTCTTAATATAATATTATTTCAATAGTGAAACTTAGGAATTTGGTTGAACTTACGCGTTTTTACCAAATTATTTTTGACCTGTTTCAATCGTAGCCATTAGCGATGATTGGGTGCAATAGAACAGAAATTTTGGACTCCGTAAAATTGTCCTGTTTTGTTCTAAACGTCTCTATATTCCACAATTTTTAAATTTATTACTTGAACTAATGTTTCATATTGTTTATTCTGCCTTATTGCTCATAAAGTTGTGTGCTTAATCAGTTTTATTCCCGGTTCCATTAACATACAACCTGTAACATGTCCAGAGTATATGAGAGCTAAATCAAACCCAATAATGTTATCTACAATTGTATCCATTAAGGCCTTCTCATATTCTTGGTGAATTAATTCTTGGTCTGTTCTCATCTACCTAGGTACATAGGTAACAGAATGGTGGACAATTATAAAATGTTTTACATGTCCTTCCCCTAGATCTTATGTATCATTGATTATCATGATTATGTAACGTTGGCGATCTAGTCAAGGATCTTATGAAATAGAGGATCTGCCCTTACAACAAAATCTTGAAGCCATACGTCACAGTTTCGCCACCCCTACTCTGCCCACTCCGCCCAATAGGATCGCAATGTTTTGAGCCAACAATCATGGCGGAAACGATAGTATCCAATCAGACAATAACAGAAACGAGAGTAGCCAATGAGACGTGCCGATGCTCAATTGTTTTTTGGCTTCATCGATTTAATAGGATGGAGATATATATGGGCAGATCCTGGTATAACATCCTTGTATATATATAACATCCTTGGATCTATCACCACCTTCATTTATTTAGTTTTCAAGGATCTAGTTTCTCGAGTTTTAATTTTCTTTCTCATAAATGTTTATAAGTTAGAGAAAAACAAGAATGTAAAGATTAGAATAAATTTACTCTGTGGAAAGAATCTAAACAGATAAGATAGCGAAGAAGTATCTTCTTATAATTTGTATTACTACTTATGTATAATTGATGAACTGTGAAATCTTTAATTCATATTTTGTCTTTCTTCATAAGTTTAATGTTAATGTGACTTGTTACTATGATGTTACATATACAGAAATGCAGTATATGTAACTAACGTCTGCTTTCCCGGATCTTTCTAGATCTGGCAAAACGTTAGAATTGATCATGTAAAGTATTGAATACCATCTAGCAATGATGTTCGAGATTGATATTAATTACTATAATCGTAAAGAAGAAAATTCTGTCACTTTTCAGTCACCACCTTCAAACATCGATGTGTCACCTACGACGTACCGGATGATCAAAAATAGTTCCCATCAACATCGATGACCTTCTGCCAATGTTCTGAAAGACCATGGATTCCATTGCCGTAGAACTTGATGGGCCGTGAAGCGAAGAAAGTATGAAGTGGATTATCTTCACTTTCGAGACGAGAACACCGTCGGCCTGAGTCAGAAGAAAAAATCTGACTATTGTAGTTGACACTGTCCTTTACTCTTACGGACCTGCCAGTTTAGGATGAGATATTCACATAACATAATTACAATTAAATCTTTCTTTCATTAAAAACAGGGCACTCGAATATAGTTCTGTTGGTCGATAATTGTACTTGGGAGTAGATTTACATTAACCTCTAACGAGAGTTCAGAAGTGTGCATACATACCGATAAATTTCACTAAAACTGTCATGAGACCTGTTGGATAATTATGTATTCCAACCCTCAACACTACACTCCCGAATGGAGCTATAGGCTAACAAATAAGAGAAATCTGACTCACCGTGTCGTCCCTCTTTGTCATCATCTCGCACACTCCACGAGACCACCGAGCTTCACCTCAATTTTCGTTGCGTTCGCTTACCGAGCGAAGTAGCTCAAGTGGTAGAGTTGGCCTTGCATTCGGGAGGTCGTGGGTTCGATTCCCGCTGCCGACCATCCTGACTGGGGTTTTCCAGGGTTTTCCTCAGTCCTTCCAGGTAAATGCCGGGATGGTACCTATTAAACAGGCCCTGGCCGATACCTTCCCAAATCCTTTCCATTGTTGTTGTTGTTGTTAGATATCCAGTGTAAAATGGCCTCTGAGCTGTATCTGGTGATTGTTAAATAAATAATAAATAAATAATAATAGCAAACAGCCCTATTCTATCACCGGCCTAGGTGGTCGCAGTGCACCTTCGGACAAGGGAAAAAATATACAGAGATACATACGTACAAATATATCCTCACTTAAGTAATCGTTGATACGATTACGTCTTTATAATTTCTAGTCTGTCTGTAGCAGAATCATGTCCGTCATATCAAGAAACATTTAAGTTTTTTTTAAAAAAAAACACCAAAACATAACACTAGGTATTTTTTCTAGTCTCTTCCTCCGTGTCTCTCCCCTGCCTTAGTGTAAGGGGTGATGGCTAGAGGAGTTCCTCACCTGTTCACTGCCGGCCGAAATAGATTGCACTTTAAAAGATATCAACGATACGTGCTCCAGCTCCTCGGGAGACGACGGCGACCAAGAAAGCTAGGCACGGAAGTGATTTCTGTTAATAATCACAGTATTGTTGGATTGTCTCTGTGTATAACGATTTTAATGATTAAAAGTAGGATGAAAAATACATTGTGCCGGTTTTTTCTTTTTTTGTTGAGAAAATTGATGTGCGCCGCTTACACGGGGGCGCGGCATACACGCGTAAATACGGAATCTATTGATTTTAGAAAGCTTACGACTCGGAAGAGAAACAATGTGCAACATTCTTGCAGAATTTGGAATACCGAAAAAGCTAGTTATATATGTTAAGATATCTTTAAATGAATCCTAAAGGAAAGTCTGTGTAGGAACTTCTTGTCCATGAGCTTTCAGGTGGAGAATGGCCTGAACAAGGAGATGCGTTGTGTCATTATTGTTAAAGTTTGTACTGGAGTACGCTATAAGGAAAGTCAAAGATAGCAACCGGAGTCCAGAACTGAATGTCATTCAACAGGTTATGGCGTATGCTGATGATGCGAATAGGGGATGATAGAAGAACAGTAGAAGAAGATACAGAGGTCTTATTAAACCTTTGCAGAGCCATGGGCTTAGAAGTAAACGAAGAGAAAACTAAATACGTGGAAGTCCGTCGAGACCGTAATACTGCATGTTATGTGTTAAAATATCAAACAATACTTTCGATAAAGTGGATACTTTCAAATACCTAGTGACAATCTTAACACTAAAAAACCATATTCACGAAGAAATTAAATGTGGACTAAAAGCAGGGAATTCGTGTTATTATTCAGTTCAAGACCTTTTGTCGTTGCGAATTCTGTCGAGGAATTTGAAACTTAAAATATATAAAACTATAATAACGCATGTTGTACTTTGTTTGTGAAAATTGGTCGCTTACTCTGGGGGAAGAACGCATACTGAAAGTGTTTGAGAACAAGATCCTAAGACGAATATTCAGACCCAAAGCGAACGGGAATGGAAAATGGCGGAAACTCCATAACGAGGAAATACATAATTTATATCATTTACCAAACATTGTTAGGGTCATCAAATCTAGGAGGCTTAGGTGGGCAGGTCATGTAGGGACAGTGGAAGACTGTAGGAACGCTTTCGAAGTTTTTACTGAAAATCCGAAGTTTTAACTGAAACTGAAACGACTATTAGGAAGACCTAGGCGCAGTTGGGAGAACAATATTAAGATGGACCTCCCAGAAACTGGAATATAAAATAGAAACTAGACCCATTTGGCTAAGGATAGAAGTCAATGAAGAGTTTCGTGAAAGCGGCATTGTACCTCCGGGTTCCATAGGCCGTAGAGTTAATTAGTTAATTAGGAAATGTTTTCTTCATCACCTTCCTTTCCTCAGAAATGGCTTCTTTCCTTAAAAATGAAACGGCTTCTTTAGGTTAACACTCCACAGCTATGCCCTTTAGGGTAAAGGAGACGGTTGATTAATAAAAGCGGTCGCTTTTAAAATTAGCTTTTGCGCTATATAATGGGTAGTTCCACAATGAGCGGAAATGATACAGTAGAAACAGTGAAAAGAGACAGATCATTAGCGCAATCGTTTGATTCTCTCAATCCAAGCCAAATAGAATATAGGCATGTTTCTTACTGATTCTGCGCATTGCTGAATTTTAATGGCTATAGCGATATAAAGAATCTCATGACGCTCTTCGCTTTATTTGTAAACTAAAGGGAATTTACGATTTCCTATGTCGTATTCAAGATACCAGATACTTTACTCAATGTAGGGTTGATTAGTGTGTTCCCTTTCCATAGCTATGCTCTATGTGCTTGTCTGATAACCACAATTGGATGCATTGTCAATGTTGTGTACTGGCTGATTTTCATATGGAAAGTTATCATTGTTTCAACAGGCTTTTAATTTCACAGTGTATATTAGCAGTACATAATGTCAACTCAAACAAGCCCGTGCCAAACATCTGCGGCTCCCGACTTTGCCACTTCGTTCCTGAAACTAACAATTCACAGGTCGGTAAATTTATTGCCACCACACATTGAATATCCATACATAGAAGCTTCCAAACAATGATGTGCGTAATGAAATTAGGCGTTATATGGGATACACTAAAGAAAGTATGTACCGTTTTCATCGAAAATAATTTTTCTACACTTCCTACTAAAACGTGGTTTATTATACGTGAAAACTTTCCACGTAGACTGGATTTTGTTCCCTTTTATCCTTACTCTTGATGAACTCTTACAACATCAAAGAATAAGGTTATTTTGGAAGATTGAAGGAAAGCATATATAAGTTTCAATAAAATTGAATATGCTTTACGAGAGGAATAGTGAAACAGGCAGGCAGACGGACTGAGACACAAAAACTGGCTGAGTCAATAGATAGGAATTCGCTAACTTCGTTTTAAGTACTTTATTTAGTTTCGGATGTAAGAAAATTTCTATTTTTAATTGATGGAAGAAAAATCTAGAACATCCTCACTTTTTATCTAGAATTATCAAGAAAAAAATAGAAAAAGTCTAACAGAGTGAAACCAAATCTAAAACTATACTACATTTTAAAACCATTCCTTCGATGAAAAGAAGAAAATATACTTGACGACAAAGGCTGAAATATGGATAAGCTGATAGGTAAAAAAGATACTCAGTACGCCAAATATTAATATATTACATTTCTCAGATAAACTTCAAACATTGAAGGATTGATATGTTTTTATTGTGGGGGACGTAACATTTCTTCGTTATCTATTACACTATTTGTGTTATGTGTTGCGTAAATTGCATTTGTAAACGTAATATATTTTGTTATTTTACTGAGTTTCTCATACACACCCCGCTTGCTAAACGGGCAAGAAATACTATGTGGGAAAACCATGCACTTTGGATTGTAAGAGATAATACACTCCCATCAAATTTTAGAGAAGTGCATTATGGCTTCTATATCCTAATATAAATATAGACTAATGTTTCCATTTAAAAAGCCAGAATAAAGTTTTATCTTAGAGATTACATAAATAAAAAAAACAACCCCTCAGCAACCCTTCGGCTTTTATATTGAAGGTCTTTATTCTAACTTTTCCTGTGGAACTTCCTGAGTCCTATGCAACTTCACTAAATTTTAATTTTTGACAACTTTCAAATTTAAGATTGAGCCAATACACTTATTTTGTAATTTGAGAAGAATACACCATGGTACTCTTACTGATATGAGACTTAACTTTAAATCTGTCCATGGGGTCTTATATTGAAAGAAACCCTCATCATATACATTAGAGTAATCAAATTTGAATTTGTGGTAATCGTTTACCATCCAACTTTATAAGATTAACCACCCAAATTTTAGTCCTATATATTCCTATCAAATTTTTATTTTTCCCAATTTCCAAACTTTAAGAGATGGTCCTATGCATCCCGTCTGAAAATTGAAGGGGTGAACCAACGTACCCAAGCAATATCAATAGAGCGGACCAAGGTTACTTTTCCAAAATTTGTTATTCCAATTACCTATTCGTGGTCCGAGGCAAGGCGCCTTTATATTTTTCTGACTCAGTTGTACAGTACGAAATTCAGAGGATACTACTTCCGTCCTGTGGAATACGGGTTGAAAATGCACTAACCGTATGAGATTTCACAGTAGTTCCTGGAAACAAGTCATTCAGAACGGTGGTCGCTTACTAAATCTTTGAAGAAACTTCACTCTATATAACTTCCTTTAAATAACTCAAGATTTATTATATACAGAAAAGAAAATTATCATTTTATTTTATTTTACTTTATTTTATATTCCTTTCTTGCCAGGAATGATAGAATTTTATTTGAAAGTAATAGTAATATAAACATGTTAACTAAAATTTCATTGTCATATAAACATTTCTGTACACGTGAAGCCATTGTATATAAAGTCTTATACTCAATTTGTATTGCAGTGTTTACAAGAAATTCCGTACATGGTTATGCTGATGTATAACCTTTAACTGTGACAATTTACAATAATAGCAATATTCACATATAAATTCAAAGTATGTATTGTACAATAATTCATTAATTTAAAACTGATGTTTTCATACTCAATACACTAAGTTGTGCACCATCCAGCTTTATTCTTTTAGCATAGAGAATTTTTTTTCAATGGATCAAGACGACTTAGAAAACAATTTAAAAAACCCTAATTTTTTCATCATAAATTATATGTGTCGTTAGAATTTGTAAACAAAAGTGTAAAACTCAATTCTAAGAACACCTGTCTCTTAAGATTTGGTTGATCTCACAAAGCCAACGAAAACTTCAGTATTTCGTTCTACTTAAATTGAACAGAATATTCTGAAAACGAAAGAAGCATGAAACAAACACTACACACCTCAGTAAATTTAATATGAAATTTGCACAACAATATGCAACTAGTTGCATATAATTCTGTGAAAACAAACTATTTTCAGTCAATGTCAAACTTCTCATAATATGCCATCTTAAATCTTATTGTGCTTCCCTAGCTTTTACTCTTTTCCTTATCTTTATGTTGATCAATGAATCCTCTTTCAGCAGATCTACTTCCGGAACACCAACAGACAAAAAATTGCCTGACAATTTTATTTCCTCGTATGATTTGGACAACTGTTCTATTGGCCCTTGGAAAGAAAATCTCCTTCCATCAGCATTTATGCTGATTTCACACTCAAACCAAGACATTATTTGTCTTGAGCCTGCATATTGTACGAAAAAAACAAAAAGATTTGACGAATCCTTTTTGTATTGATAAATAAACTTATGAGATGTTTCGAAACTCAAAACAACCAAATGATTTTTCAAAATAGATTCAGAGTACCATTCTATGCTTCCTTGGGCTTGAGTTTCCATGGTAAGATATTCTGCCAAGACGTCAGGATGCTCTTCCTCTACATGAGGTATTACTGTGGAAATATTTATTTGGAAATCACAATTTTCTGCAGGACATTTAAACGGATTGTAGAGACAAATTGCTTTATGCCGTGGGATATCAGCAAGTTTGATCCATTCACAGCAACCGCGTTTCCTATTTCGACATGGCAACCGTGCAGAATTGAGCACAGAATCCATGAATTGAATCCTTGCCGCCATAAACTGAGATCGACATTGAGGGCAGCTGGACAGCTTTCTTCGGCAATTGTAACAGACATGGTGTCCGTTGAGACAAATATTCACTGACGTTGTCACGTGTTCGTAACAGACGGGACATTCCAGTTCCCTCCAGAGTTTTTCTTCTTCCATCATTTTCAACAGGATTCTTCTAGTAAGAAGAAATCAAGAAAAAGAGTTAATGTACTTCATATAAATATAGATATGATGTATAGGTAAATTATAGATCATATCAGTATAGAGAATTTGTTCTACAAGTTTGGTACCAATTAACGGGCCCCGTTTACCGCTTTGCAACATTAATATTAATAGAGTTAGAAACAGAAGTGAATCTTCAGGAAAATTACATCTGAAGTTTTTAACATTACAACCTAAGAGAACAAAGCTCCATTTAGTTTCAGATAGTTGTATACATGAATTAATACAGCAGGTAAACTCACTCCGCCCCCCAAACTCATATTGATAAAATTAATTCTTTAGCGATGTGGTTTCCCTCAAGAGATGCCACTCGTTAGCAACTTTTTTCTGTGTTTATTTAACAAATTTCCAGTTATAGTTCCTGGATCTATTTACACTCTACAACAATAATAAGAACAATAATGGGAAAAGAAGCAGAAGGAAATTGGTAGAACCAATATACAGAGGTACCATTCTTCGATCCACCTCATGAAAGCCCTGGTAAATTTGCAGTCAGGTTGAGTGGCCAGCAGATTCTAACCCAGAATCTCGTGTTTGCGAAGCAAGCACGTCCATTGTGTATTTTTCTATGTTTGTTTCAACTGGGACACTTGTGTCCATAGTCTTTTAGTTAATATTTTGCAACTTGCTACTTTTATACTAATATTTAAGGCTGGTTTTCTATGACGTCATTTCTATTCTGGCATCTTTTACCACATTTAAATAAATAAATAAATATGAACATTCTTTAGTCTCGTGAAGACATAAACTTTGTTTTTCTATTGGTCTTACAAATGCATATTTGATCCGTATTTTAGCTATACGTCATACTTTAGCTGAAAATGATACAAAAGAATATTTTTGACCTTATTTTTTTAAAGGGAAGTTTCACTTATTACTCAGAAATAAATTTGTAAGTATTGCTAACGAGATTGTTTGGAATTTTATTCTCTTAGAAATATTTGGTCTTGTGCAACTATATTTGAAAGAATCAGTCTGAAGCAGTCAAAGTGGTTCATCTGGCTTAGCATAATAAAATAAAAATCTGTATTTGAGATTCAGTTTGTCATTTCTTCTACCCTTAAAATCACTTGAAATCGAGCTTCTTTGTTTCACATGGGTGAAAATTTTTTTCCATCTGCATCTGGATGTGGCTTTAAATACATAGTAGATGGAAATAGTACGGCCTAAATAATAGTAATCCATGAGCCCGATGTGAGATATGACTTCAAGAGAATTTCCTCTCGGATGATCTCGTGAAACCATTTGTTCTTTTAAGATTTTTTATTTCACTGCACATTCATAATTTCAAGATACCTAAAATCAAGCGCTCTCGTAACTCAGAAACCTCAAAGAGGACATTTGCCCCACCGAAAAATGACTTTGTATTTCAGGTATTTCATATTTTGACATTTTTAGGGTGCAAATGCACATATATATTTGAAAAGTTCTTAGATCATAGAAATCCAATTCCTACATATAAAAGAACGTATCAGTACAAGTCTATTTGTCTGTGAGTGTGTCTGTCATCAAATTGTAACATAAAAATGAATCATCTAATATTACCAAATCTTGAACTCAGGTAGATCTTCACTAGATTAAGTCACCTTCGAAACTTTATTCATTTTAGGGTCACGGGGGAACTCGGAGGAGTCACCTTCTGGAGGTTCAAAACAAAAAGTATCAACAGAAGCTCTCAAGTTACACAATCCACATTACTTTACTGTGTTGGCCTGTTAAGTCCGTGTTAAAATCAGACACGTCTGCTAATAATCTGATATGACAGTTACATGAACACAGAAACTTCTAATGAACAAACTCCATGGCTCTGGATAAGTAGAGTAACAAATAAAACATAGTTCTGACCAGAGCAGAATGAAATATATTAAAAACTATACTTACAATGTGTTACAGTTTCAAGGACCTAACGTCCTCTTCATCAGACACAAACACTCTGATCTGACTGAGTGTTTACGTCTGATGAAGAGGACGTTAGGTCCTTGAAACTGTAACACATTGTAAGTATAGTTTTTAATATATTTCGTTCTGCTCTGGTTAGAACTGTGTTTTATTTGTTAGAAACTTCTAGTACAGTTAAAACGATCATGCTCTACCAGAGAAACTCGAACTCTAATTGATTTTAGCTTCACAATTATTAGCCTAACTTGTCAGATCGCTAGACTACACCATACCGGCTACACCTTTAGTTTCTACCAGTGTTACCAAAAGTAGTAGTCCGAATGAAGCTAAATGATTTACAGAATATCGCTACAACAACAAAGCATCTTAAATTATGGTTAAATTTATAGCTATCGAATTAAATACAAAGACAGAATAATATTTCATAATTCCAGGGCGTCATTTGGGAAAGGCAGGGAACTAATTACTCTTGGGATAGATATGCATACTTGTAATCAATAATATAATAATGTACTAATGAGGAACGTGAAATTACTGACATCGGAGGAGACTCTTGCCGATCCGTGTAAGCAAAATCTGAAATGATGCCGATGAATAATTTTACTGTACTAACTAAAAAGTACTTTACTATTCTTTCTGACATTCTAAAATCAAACAATTTCACCCTGAATTCACATTTAAAGTATTTAGAGAACGTTTTGCTCGCAACTAAAAATAGAAAACATCCTTTGAATTCTTTCCTTGGTTCTCAATTCTTGCGATAATGCTGGCTTATACATAAGTCCACTATTGATGTAATGCAACACTAAAGGTACATAGCTTTAGCAAAACAAAAAAAAACCTCTCGAAACGCTAATGTGCAGTTTAACTAGAAGTTAAAATCAGCTATTGAAAGGAGAAATATTCGAAATAATGATTGGTTATTGCACCATTTCAAGCAATCGAGAATTATACAAACAATATACATGAAATACATTTTAGCTTAAAAATATGAGTAATCAGTACTGCAAGTAGAAGGAATTCATTTTATTTTATTTTTATTCGTAGTTTTAAAGAAGTTTTGGTTGACGAAAATATTTATTAACCGCTGCAGACAAATTGCTAGGAATTGACAATTCAGGAGTTTGATGTAATAATGTCGTAAGCGAGTTTACGCCCTTTTTGCATCAAACGCATTTATGGCTTTTGCCATGCTTGTTTAGATTCCTGGTAACATTTCAATTCAATATCGGAATAAAATGCTGCATATTACATTGTTTATCTAAAAAAAAAAAAAAAAGCTACTTGAATTTTCAACATCGTTTTTCTGCAAATGCATGTTTCAGACTTACACCCTTATTGCATCACACTCCTCAATTGTGAGTGTAAACTTGGCCAAAATTCTAGTTTCTAGCTAAAATAAATTCTTACTGACTAATGACTGTAAAAATGGCTAGATTTAGCCATAAAATAGCTGAATTGGCACCATTTGTTCCTAGGATAAGTTGGAATCATTATCACACGTCTATTTACCAGCTCCAGAGGACCAAGACTGGCACCTAACGTCAGGCACCTTGCCGATGATAATCATATATAATATTTCATGGTGAATGTAGAAACGATATAGCATTCTCGTTGCATTAGTACGTGCTTACGCTAGTGAAGACTGAACTTCTTGAACAGAATTGAAGCCGTAGAGGGATGGAAATTAGCAGGAGAGAAATACAGAAAAGTTCTCACATGTTCATGAAGATGGGTAAGAAAGACTGTATGGAGTTGCATGCGTTAAATGAATGAGAATTTTACTTTCTCATTTCTTTTCTTGTGTGTGTGTGTGTGTGTGTGTGTGTGTGTGTGTGTATGTGTGTATGTGTGTGTGTGTGTGTGAATGTTTTCGATATAAAATCAAAATTATCAAAATTTCATGTGATGCTGTTTGGATCTTCCGTTTGGCGTAAGCTTATTCTTCATGCTTGATTGAATGAAGCTGGTGTAGATATGGACAGATCTCCAGCAGTAGTTTTGAGAATTGATACAGTGAAATTTTAATAAATATATTTTTTAAAGTGATCGTGATAGTATTATCCAAGGAGACTTGTTTAGTTGATTCAGTTGTTATGGTTAGCAGAGAAGCAACATACTGTTTATTAATTTGTGTTTAATTTGGTTTTTAGTGGCAGTTACAAAAAGATGCTACCGAGACCGAGACGGTCGTTTATAAATCGAGACGATACCGAGACTTATTCTAGACGACACCGAGATCGTTACACACTAGTTATTCGCGACGAGACCGAGACTTTCGAAATTGAACTTACATTGACAGTCTCGTCTCGGTCTCGTCTCAAATATTGACCAACACTACTGAAATTATCTACCCAAAGATCTTCCATTATTAAATTACAAGTACGATAATGGAACAACTGCCCTTGGATAGCCGCAGTCATCGATGGGTATGCGTGAGAAATAAGGAGGGTTATATTATACATCTGATAACATGCTACAGCGGAAGTTTTTTGAACAACACGTAGTTTTGAGTTCGGATTAAGTACATTTTATTTTCTTTCCAGTTACTTTAAGTCCAGTCAGTTTATTCAAAGAACTAGCTGTCAAGATCTTCCGAAACTTAAGGAAAGTGAATAAATAAGGTTTGAGACTCTTTATACACATTATGGAATTATCCGCGTAAAGATGTCTTAAAAAGTAACGGGGTATAAAGACAAATACTAGCAGCAAAAATCTCGCCGCCTATAATCTCGGGGGTCAAAATCTTGCAAAGCCACAATTTGAAGTAGTAAAACTTAGCTACACAAAACATAGGAGTCCAAACTTTCGCTTGGCCAAAATCTCACGGGACGAAATCTTCCAAGGCGAAAATCTTGCGAGAGAAAATCTATCTACAATTTATTCAATGATTTTCTGGATCAAATAAAATATTAATAATGAACGAAAGAAGAAAGACGTAAGTAATATGAGGCCCAGAAATAATTACTTTAGACACTAAAAGTGTAACATATTGACGAGTTCAAAGTGAATAGATAAATAATTCTAAAATAAACGCAAATAAAGAGAAATGTTATAAATCCATTGAAATTTCCTCTTTTATTTTTTTCTGAAAATTTAAGGATACTATACATTCTACAAGTTCAACCGAACTCATCTGATCAGAATCAAACTTAATATGGTGTAGATCTTGATCAGCTATATAAGAGTATGAAATATTACGTTATGCGGACTTATGGTTTCTGAATTGTGTACGGTGAAATTTTGCATCATGTATTCCAAAACAAAGACTCATACACCGGTGTCATCCGATCTGGATCAAACATTGCATGGTGGGAGACATTGATCTGCTAGTTAGCATTGTAATATTACTTAGCGCAGGCTTTGAATTCAGTAGTTATGCACCATCGAATTTCTAAACCTTTGGTCATAACAAAACTATAATACGCCATTTAAATAATAATCAAAAGTCAATCTTGAGGCGGAGGAATAAACATGTATGCGTATTTCACATGTGTTACCCCTTTTAATTTTATAGATACAGCAATACACAAAACATTCTACACTGAAGACGTAATTGGGCAAGATTTTGTACTAACGGGACTTTTTCCTAGGTGAGATTACGTCCCGTGAAGTTTTGGTCAGGTAAGAGTCTGTCTCGTAATTTTGCACACGATTTAGTCGGTGACGAGGTTTTGGACACGCTAGGGTTTGGTCAGGAGAGATTTTGCACCGCCAGGTTTTGTGATGACGAAATTTTGAACATACGAGGTTTCAACTAGGCGAGATTTTCGCCCGCAAGATTTTGAGCGGCTAGGTTTTCGCCAGGCGAAATTTTGGACCATGCGGTTCTGGCCGCAATATTTCGGCTACGAAGTTTTGTACCCAAACCATGTAACAGAACCAATTTTCCTTTGAAACTGAGGATAGTATCATCAGATTTCAGGAGAGTTTAACCAGATCTTTTGGAATAGGATAGGGAAAAATCATGAAAAATGAAAGACCATTAATCAAACTAGAAAATTTGTTGGAATTAACAATCAGCATTTACATTAAAATTATGTAAGATAATGGGTTTTTAACAAAAGAAGATAGATTCACTATAGTTATAACCAATGAAAGTGCTAGAAATATTTCCCTCTTTCTTTCTTTTCTTTCTTTCTTGGTCTCTGCGCGGACAATGATTTAAGATACAATTCCAATGTTTGTAGTGAAATTATTGAATCAGTATGTTATCTAGTATTAGGGATTCAATGACACTGATTCAACAGGAAGACAATAAACTATAGTCCTGGAGTTAATTTATTACAGCTTAATTGCATAGTCAGTACTGAGGCTATATGAGACAAGTTTTTAAACTAGGGTCTGAATCAGTATTCTAGCTTTATCCAAGATTTGATACACCCGATGAGGATTGAACTCGCAAACACACGCACAGAAAGCACGTAGGTTAGCCAGTTAACTCTGAAGGGTACGCGGCCTACAGTAATTCTCCAGTAAAGAATGAAATGAGAAGAATGAGGAAACGACAAGCTGCAAGATTATACCCCATCAGGAAGTCGCGGTCGGAAAGAGGAATTGCCGCCGGAGGCAGCCGGCACCCGTCCGGGGCGGTACGACGATCTACTTGTTCAAAGTTGAAGAATTTTTGCCGAGGCGACAAGCGGTCGAAAATCGTAAAATAAAAAACCTTTTGCCGACTCTTTGCCGACTGTTGCCGACCATCAGAGTTGGGAAAAAGAGTCGGAAAGGCCTCTTTCCAACCCTCTGCCGATTCTTTATGCCGGTCTCTTTTCGACGGCGGCGCCGGCGCATTTAATGCTCATTTCCGGCTGTTTGCTGACTGCTCGGCAAGGCAACTATTCGTTGCGGTCGAAAATCACGCGGAAAGACGCCGGTGTCCGGCGCCGGCAATCCAACCGCGGCATCTGGTCGCCATGGATAAATTGTCCGACTGTAGGCGGCAGGATCCTGTTTGCGTACTACTTATATCTTTTCAATTTCACACAACTTAATTAGAGACCACAGAGACGAGATCGGACCGTCGAATCCAAGGACCGAGACAACTACTTGTTGGTCGAGACCGAGCGTCGAAATAGCAATCGTAGCCCTGGTGTGATGGTGAAGAAAAATGCGTATGACACAATAGGGTCTTTTTATTTTAAATAAAATGTTAAAGATGATCGCTACCTTGAATTGTAAATACAGAAAATTGGTCCCGTGATATTACAAGGACAGAATTTTTGTAGGTTATGGTGACAAAAAGATGATGCACAAATTCTCTATTTTTAAAAATAATAAATAGCTGGATAAATGGTTCTCTGGTGTGAAAGAAATGAAATATTAGTTTTACGACTCATAGCTAAGGAATGTAGGCTTAAGAAGATGTATGATCAACGAATGTGAATAATTATGAAAGTTTGTAAATAAAACAGAAATAAAGTTTCTGAAAAAGTGAATGTTGAACCTCGAATTTTATTTATAATATAAAATCATCACAGTCCGTGAGGAACGTTAGTATGGAAACTTCAAAAGATTTAAGTGTTCAGGTTTAAAATATTTTTAGTCCTTATTATAAGTGCAAGACGTCTTCGTCTGCCAATCACGTTAATTTCCCGGAGTTCACAGTTAGGTTAAACTGTGATACTTTCTATTTGATGTCAAAATAGGTCACAAATTGCAGACAAGCCAAAACATCATAACCTGGTGTTAATTATGTAGTCTAATAGTAAAACAAACTAGTGCATGACTTATATGTGAAATAGGAATAAAGGTTACAACTAATCTATTAACGTTATAATATAGTAATAATAAGATAATTTAGCTGAAAACGTCGTGCTGAAAGTGAAATACTGTATATGTTCCAAATAAGCCTTTTTCAACCTAGTTATGTTATCTCATAAACAAATAGGTAACAAACTAATAGGTAAGAATTAACTGAAATACATTTTAAGTAAATTACCCGAAAGCTTCTACATGCTAGAAGGTTCCCTATAGCAACAAATATTTATTTCTCATCGGGGCCGCGGTGGCTCAGTGGTAGAGCATTCACCTCTGGTGCTTGGGGTACCGGGTTCGATCCCAGCCTCCCACCAAGTGAACTTTGTGGTGGACAAACACCGTGTGCGTGGGTTTTTTCGGGGTTCTCCCGTTTCCTCCCCTTTCTTCATTCCACCATTTCATTCATTACTCATCATCACCGTCTCCTTTAGCCTAACCGGCATAAGCGTGGGACGTAAAATACAAAGATTTCATTTCATTTTTTTTCTCATTTATTTTTAGGAAATATTTATTAGTATTACATTAACAAATTCGTAAAGTCAATGAGTTCAAACCCAAGGTTGGTGGTCAATGACTCGGAAACCAAAGATCTGTTCAGCACAAAATTTCACATTAAGGTCATGTGCTTACTAAGTTTGCCAATATCTGCTGCCGTGCAAAATTGGTCAAGATCAGATTAATTTTCTCAATCGCGATTTTATAAAATTTCTTCATTTCACCAAATCCAACTCCAAATTTGATGGTCAATAACTAAAGGAAAAATTGGTTGCCTATAATATTTCATATAGATCCTGAGCTTCTAGTCTACCAACATCCCAAATTTGATCAAGATCAGATATGATTTCAACCGATATAAAATTTCCTTTTTCTAAGTTCAATCCCAAGTTTGGTGGGGTGTGCACTAAGCTCGTTAAGTTTATGATCATTCCAATTTTGTGAAGGTAGGATAAGTTTCATTACTCTTTATACGCGATCCTTGAGGTTGATTTTTAAAAAGGGAAGTTAAAAGAGGGATGACAACTGAAATAAATGTTGTAACTAAACCCTTACGTAACTTCTGAAAACTTCTCAATAAACTAGAAAACATGTCCCAAATTCACCATATTCTAACGGGTTTGTTTTATCTCCCCTCCCCATCTCCATCTCTTTTATTTGGTAGATATTATCTTCAAGTGCAGACTACTTAACAAACAGTTAGGTAATAATCACATAATAAATGATTAGGTAACAATTATCTAATAAACTATTCAAGTTAAATTAAATAAACAAAAGCTTAAATTCGGTTGATTCGTTCATTTCCAGGAATTCTTGTGCTAGATGCCAGGCATGAAAACAGTGCTATGAATATACCTAATTGTAGCTATGTTATCAGTAACATGTAGTACTATTTGTGGTTTTACGGAGAGTAACCAATCTTTGTTCTTCAGGGTCTAAAGTATGAAGTATCAAGTTGAAATATAGGCTTATCTCCGACATGTTCTCCTGTATGAATTCAATAAACGTTTTAGCAAAGGCGTCCAGACGGATCTGTGCAGTATATGATGCTATTGCTGAAAGAACCAGCCGCTAATGGTTTCACAGATTTCGACATGAAACATCTTAATTGATCTACACCTCGCGTTCTGTTTGCACATCCTACTTTGATGAGGATCCTTTGAAAGACTTGATAAATCTTGATTGTTGTCAAAGTATCCTGGAATTTGCCACGGACATGGACAATGGATAGACAGGTGTTGTCTGATACCTCAACCTATATAGGAAGGTTTCAAAAAAACTGGGTTCCTGAGTGCCTCATTCACTCAGTGCAGTCAAAAAGAACTAGAGTGTTGTGATACGTGCTGTACGCTTATCCGTCATCGTAAATCCTGTCGCCAATATCAGTTATTTCTCTCACGTATTGTTACTGGAGATGAGAAATGGTTCCTGTACGTGTGCTTTAAGCAGAGGAAGGAATGATGAATCCAAACAGAAAGACAACACTTCGTCCCAAGAAGTATTTGCAACCTAAGAAGATAATGTTGTAAGTCTGGTATAACATGAAAAGAATTATCCAAAGTAAAGTCCTACCCCGTAATCGTACTATCACTGCTGCTGTATACTGTGATCAAATCAACTCCTACGTGTTCGTGCTGAAGAGAAAAGGACGAATAAATGACGTGGTATCATCACCCTTAGATCAAATGTGGCACACGACCACAAACAGTTGTCAATTAGCAGTTTCAATGGGAAGGTTTCCTCATCCAGAGTATTCCCCGAAGTTGACTTTTAGAGATTACCATATTTCCTGGTCCATGTCAAATGACTTCGTGGCATATCATTCAGAAACAATGAGCAGTTACAAAGTTTCAATGATGACTTTTATGTTACCAAGCCACCGATGTTTTTCGTAAAGACATCCAAATGTCTTTACGTTGGGAATTTCTTGTATGATTAGTTCAAACCTCAAACAAGAAATGTATTCATTGATTCCGTCGGTATGAACTAATGAATCAACTCAGTAGATAAACTTGAATAAAACTTCGAACAAAACAATACATCATCATCATATTATATAATAATAGTTAATAACCATGTTAGCTAAAACATCTATGTAAAATAGAAATATATATTCTCAAACAAACCATTACCTAAACTGTTTATGCTACGTAATAAACAATTAGCCATCAATTACCTAATAAACAATCCAGGACAAATTAGCTGAAATCGTTTTGATAAAATAGAAAGAAAAATTCCAGCTAAGCAACTACCTAACCTTTTAAAGCTACATAATAACAGAATGAACTACCTAGAACTGGCAAAGAAGAACAGAAATAAAAATACCAAATAAATTACTTTCTAACCTCATACGTTATGTGATAACCCAAGTTAATCCACTCTGCCTTCACCTAGCGCTGTATAACCTAATTCAAAAATGCTGCATACAATTATTTCCAACTTTCGGTTTTGTCTTTATATACTAGTAGTATATACCAGCCCTGAAGAAAATTAAAAATAAGAGATGAATAGTAGTAATTATCAGTTGTAGTTAGAAAAGATATGCAAGGATTATTATTTTTTCAATTTTCGTTAGCCGTCAAAGGAAAATCACGTGAGATGACGTAACGTAGATAACTATTAATTGGAATATCGCCTATCCTCTATTTTGGACATGAGTATACTTCGTGAAAGGCATAGATGGTGGTTTCCAATCTCTCTGATCTTGGAATTTCAGGAAATTCAGTACTCGCCTCAAGAAATTAACAAAATACATCACGAACTTCAAACTTTACGGACGCTTCAAATACATTCGATTTGTTTTCACGCTTGTTAGGCCACAATGATTTAAAGGCAAAATTTGTCTATCGGTATTTGGAATAGATGATATCCAATGAACAGCTTTGTTTTATGCCTATTTCATCATCTGACTTGGTTCTCCTGTGGTGGCTGAATCAAAATTAAAAAGATAACCCTTATATATACTCCATTTAGCCTACGCAACTGAATTATTTAAAGTATAAAAATGAAACATTCTTAGCAAATATACAAACTTCTAGAAAACTCGAAAGATTTTCATCGAACATGTGATAATTCTGTTAAAGAAAATACATAAATATTCAATTGAAATATTAAGAGTCAAACTGAAACTTCTTCATTCGCATTATGAACATAAGCAACACTTTCTGTATTTTGGCATCTATATTCAGGCTCATATTTTGGTATTTTACACAAGAAAATGATACTCCTCCATTACTTGTTTGTATTCGGTTATGCGTAAGAAAAGATAGAAAAACTTGCAATAAACAAAAAATCATAATGTTTGTCTAGGATACAAAATAAAACAAAGAATCACTAAAAGTGCTAAAAATTAGCCTTATTATTCTCCAGAAAATGCAATACAGAATTATCGATAATTTTTCAAGTACAGCTAATCAGTTTTCAATAAACATTTCCCTCAAATTTCATGCCACACCATATTTCAATCTCGGTTTTATAATATGCCACCTCTGAAGATTTACCGCCCTATGCGATGGACCCTATGATTGTGCGTAAATACAGGCCTGTTTGTATGACTTCAAAATTGCAATATCTACAAGGAACACTTCACATGGACATAAAAATATGGAAACCTCAAACTGTGCATATTTGAGACCGAGTGGTAAAGGTCCGTGATCCCAAAATTGAATGGTAGAGTACTTAGGTATTTATCTCGAACAAAATGTTACCCGTGAGATCTAAGCTACCTTTCTTAACGGCCCTCTTATGTTCCATGGCACCTACATGTCAGCATACTCTATTTAAATCAACTGAAAGCAGTTCACGTGACTTCCTACTTTAATTCGAGATACCTCTAATAAATTTTGATCATCTAACTCAATTTTTGTCTCTTCAGTAACGGTCAGGAGACCTTAGTGTCAAACGACTCCCCGAATTTCAACGACCCAGAAAATTATGGATTGAACGCTAATATCTGTAATTTTGGCATATATTCCGAAGTTGGGCGTCCGCTTTCGTCAAGTTTTTTCACTGTTATCTCCTTTCCACACTTTCTGCAATTTGTTATTAGGTTCATTAATCCGTGCTGTTCACAAACTTTTAAAAGATTTTGCTCGTTATCAATGTATTCCTTCACAAATGTTAAAACTGCTAGTTCATTGCCCTTGTACATTCGCCATGTTGGTAACATAAATGCTCGTTTCTTTCCCACAATGCAACTTTTCGGTTACCTTGCGCCAAGTAGTTCCCTCCGCTCGCCATATAGTTCCATGTTTATAACCGCTTATATATAACAAATAAACAGATTTTTCGAGACTCTTATATATTATCGAGCACACAAACGATCAAATTATCCATATATTTCCTGTAAATTTTAAAAATTTCGCTGGAAACGGACGCCCAACTTTGGAATTTAACCCGTAATTTTTTATCATATTTCCTTCTCACCCCTTTCCACCCTCCCTTCTCACTCCATGCCAATAATGTGACAAAAACTGAGTTAGGCATTAAACCAATCGTGTACTACAAATCATCAAATTCGGTGCAGCTATTTAAGGCTATGACAGAAACCTATATTAGGCTACAGTTCTCGCATGTAACAAAAGTCATGAATTCAAGTGCAATGTGGTGGGAATGTCCCAGAGCAAGGTAAGTTCTTAATTTGTTCTTACATGCGACAGTAGGTTTTTAAAATTAGCAGAAGAAATGTGTGAAGTGTATTTTTAAAACATTCTTATTGTTCGCGCGAATATCCACCATCGCTGATAAGGCATAATCCTAGGGCGTTAAACTGAAAAATTCCAAATTCTATTTCCTATCTTCGCTCAGTGATGGCTCGCTAAGATATAATTATTCAAGTGGCAAACTAGCACAGGTTAGTTAAATTTTTTGCACTGTAGATCTATGTTCCTTCGATCACGGGAGCCATCACCGGAACCTTTGCTTAAGTTACGGAGGGAGAGGCGGATTGGGAAGTGATAGGTAATAATATCTCTATCAGCCGCTTTTAATATAGTACAAGTTTCCAGTGCTTATCTTTTAGAAGCCACTAGGCCAATTCATAAAAATCTATTTCTCTATTCAAATAGAAGTTATCAACATGCTCGAAAGATCTGTTTCGACATGATTTGTTATTTTGTACAGGGACATTTTTATTCACTTAATTCTTAAATTGCTTTCGACTACATTCTCACACCACCAGGAATATACAGGCAGGATAAGTGTAAATTACTTCAGGTAGATACAACTATTTCAAAATAATAATTTTACCTTAATATTCATGATAGAGTTTTGAAAACTTTACCTTGTAAATTTATACTGGAAATGTATTGCTTTTAAATACTTGTAACGTCTTTTGTTCACAACAATTGAAGTTTACATTTTTAGGCGCAGACCTTGTTCCTAGTCACCTAATTATTTTGCATTATAGTGATTTTATACAAGAATTGTTTTTATATACAAACTTAATTTCGTAACTTTTTCAGAATGACTTCACAGTGGTCTGTACAATATGTTAAATATATTTCACCTCCACATGCTGCAGAAATTCATGGATACAAAGTATGGTTTATAATTACTTGATTTTATTACCTACCGTAATTAATTTCATTTAAGCGAAACTGTATAAACCATGTATTGCTTTCTGATGCTATACAAAATGTACAGAGCATGAATCACAATAATTTGCTGAGCTCGCGTGACATTAAGTTTGAATATATCCCTTTATGGACGGAATTATTTTCCTGTTGAAGAAACAAATTGTTTTCGGTATCAAGCTGTGATCCACACTGAAGACGCCAGGCTTCGCTACTTGTCAAATATAATCCTCGAAACGTAACGGATATGAAACGTTCGTCGTTTCGAATAAAAAAAATGCTCGGGCTTGCAATACAACAATGCGTTGAAACGTTACAAATTTGTTTTCGTCGTCCATATCGGGATATATTAAAGGCGGCTTAATAGTGGCATTTTTGTGTAACGAAAAAGTGTTACACAAAGTGTGCCACACTCGAATGTTAAACAAAAAGTACTAATCACATTTAGGTGTCCATATTTGAATACATTAATATTAACTTCTTCCTTCAAAAAATGTGCTCCTAGTGCTTTAGTATATAAACTGTTTGTTATGGAAGAGAGTTGCATTTATAGGCAGTGTCGGACTGGGACGACCATAGACTCTCAGCTACCATCTGTACCCTCCTTCAAAAGAGCTCCTTGTGTTAAGACACACTCCAGCACTATGTATGTAGGGCGGATCATTTATCTTGATACTTCCTTGTAACTTTAAAGTAATGAATATTAAAATAATACATACAGAACCGTACCATGGTTGAAATTTCGTACTATGCAAATACTGAGAACGGGATATTGTTTGACATACCTACTAATGCCATCAAGTTAATAGTGTTTCTAACTTCACATATATTGATTTTTTGAAAAGGTACTAAGTCACTTTATAACTATTTCAAATTCACATCTTGAATGGAAACTAACAACGTTGCATTTATTATTCAATGCTGCAAACTATAAACGCCACAATGACACAAACATCCAAATTTTGGTGACCTGTACAACAGTAATAATACAAATGAGACAGACGAGTCAGTGCACATCCGAAGTACGTACTTTAATGTCTGAAATCATGATCGTGATATAACGGATTTCGAATAAATGCGAACAAAGGTGCAATAGATTGAAAATTTGACTTCTATCGAAAGTTTTTATTTCGAAGAACTGCTTAGACAAGGATTTATGAGTTAGATTTCTGGGCTTTCGACATCGGAGGCCATTTAGTCCTTCACCATTTGAGGGATGACGTTCCTCGGCGAGCACACAATCCGGAGAAAGAGAAGGAAGAAAGGATTGGGGAAGGAAAGAAGCGGCCTGGGACCTATAAGTTAGGTACCACCCCGGCATTTGCCTGGTGTGAATGAGGAAAACCTCATTCAGGGTGGCTGGCCTGAAAAAGAGTGTTACACTTTTTCGACCGAGTGACCCCACCGTTAATCGAATCCGGGACCGCTCGCACCAACTCCTTAGGCAAGTAGCTCATCCAACTATGTAGATGATTATTAATAGACGTGAATATTACAGTACCGTTTACAGCAATTTGATATATCAAACCATTCCGGAGATATAAAAAAGAATGTTTAATTTGACATATTGCTTAAAATAGCATATTTGTGAGAACCCTTTTAATTTTTTTTTTTTAACTTTACTTTGCTTCTACAACATTACAATAATAGTTTGTGGTAGATGTAGTTACGGCAACATTTCGGAATTTCATAATTATAGCATTCTTGCAAACTTTAACAGCATTTGCGTATATTCTGAAAGGTTTGAGATACCAAATTACTGTAAACGGCAGTATAATTGATTGTTAGTATCTGTGCAATTTGATGAAGTGCTTATCTAAACAGTTTATCGAAATAAAAGCTTTTGAACAAAGTCAGATTTTCAATCTCTTGTATTTTCGTTTTTGTTCAGTCAAAATCAATCATATAATGATCATAGTATTCAACACTGCGGTTCTTTAAATGTGCACTGTCCTATTCATCTCTCTTGTTATTACTGCCATAGAGGACACCAAGATTTGCATGTTTGTGATACTGTAGCTTCCTAACTCTGCGATACTGAATAGCAAGTCTGATATTGTAACTTCTTCAACATGTAAATTTGAAATATATAATATCTAGTAATCAATCTATCTCCTACCAGGGGTAAAAGTGAATCTGAAAAGGTAGGGGGATGCTTGACGTCACGCCTTCCACCGTGCATATTTTTGCTCATTGTAATTGTTTAGAAAGTGGGGAGACGCCATATATATTTTTTGGCAGTGGAGGACGGTGACCGTCAACGTTCCGCCTCACTTTTACAACTGCTAGACAGGTCCAGAAGTGAAAGTTTTTGAATATTACGATCTAATTTGTACTGTTTAGCTTTTCCGACGCTGTTTAATCAACATAATCCGAAAATCAATGTTACCACTCGAAAAATAGGGGAAGAGTGTCCGATATCTTGAATTCAAGATGGCGGACATTTAAAAAATTGAAAAATTTCTAAATGCCCGAAGATATTCAATATGGGTGTCAAATTAAAGGAGTTTTATTGGAGAACATAAATATGTGCATTAGAGTTCTCCCAAACCTCCTATGTGGCCACCATTTTGAATCAAAAATGCCAGATTTGTAAAAATCAACAACATTTGGAAAGTATTATGAAGATCGACGACATAATGTCAAATTAAAGGAGGTTTCACAGATGAACACATATTTGTACATTAAAGTGCTCTAAACGAATTTATGTGTCCGTCATTTTGAATTAGATATCAGGCAACGGTGAAAACCAGCAAAACATCGTTACTTTTGTAACATATCCTGTCTTTTCCAGATTGTTTAAAATAGGCTTATTGTGAATTATCTACACATATTCCTTATATTTTGTAATCAAATAATATTTCAATAACTTACGTATAAATGTTTTGTGTTGATTACTATTATTTCGCAATAATTGCGTTGCGTAAGGTGGAATTGCTTATTTTGTTCTTCTTCTATTTGAGTTGTTGAATGTCATAGTATAAGAATTCGAAGGAGTAAGGGAAAGTATGGAATGAGGCGGACTCGCAGATAATGAGATCAGACGTTAAATGAATGTTATCCTCTCTTTTCTGTTGTTTCTTTTCTTTATGTTTTATGCTTTCTATATTTTATATTTAAGAGATATACATATATTTTCTTATATTAGTCTTTATTTAAATGTTTGATTGGGGTTTCACCGAAATATCCGTCGACGAGAGGGAAAGAGTTATAATTGACTAGACAGTGATCGTACTGTTTGCCTATATACTGTGCATAATGCAAGACAACGGTGGATTTTTTTTAGGATAATCAACCAATTCATGACAACATCTCTTGGAGTGTTGTGGAGAAGGGGAAGTGATTAAAGTGAAAAGTGTTCATCTTACATTCAACATACACATCCACATCATAAACACATATAATTACATCCACAACTATTCTTTTCACCTATATTTCATTTATTTTCAGATTTTTCAACTTTTACACCCTGATCAACTGGGTAGCTGGCTCTCTTCGTCCTGCTGGACCTCCTCCCAGATTTGGACTTTGATACTTCCCTACTATGACAATTTTATACTTCTCCCGATTTTGGCGTACTACACACTTATTTCACACCTTCGAGAAGTTAGACCCCCCATAGGAGCACTAATGATGTATTCTAGTGCAATCATTAGTGCTTCGTTAATGCCTCTTAGAACACCAACTCCCAACATTAGTGCTGCAATAGTTTGGACACTAGAAGCAAAAAACTTTGAAGGACAAACGTGAAGTTAGCCCCCCCAGGAAGCACTAACGATGAAAACTAGTGTTATGTATGATAGTGTATCGTTAGTGCTTCTAGAAAACACTAATACTTTCGTTATTGCTTCATTATTAGTGTAGATATGCCAAATTATATGTCACGAAACCCCTATACAAATGTATTTGGAATTTTTCGTTTTGTCAAATTCAGGCCAAATTCAAAAGCACTAATAATCTCTTCTAGTGCAATCGTTAGTGCTTTCTTGAGCACTAACTCAAAACATTAGTGCTGCAATAGTTTGGGCTCTAGAAGCAAGACACTTTGAAAGGACAAAGGTCAAGTTAGCCCCCAGAAAGCACTAACAATGAAACTTAGTGCAATTGATAGTACATTGTTGGTGCTTCCAGAAAACACAAATAATTTCGTTAGTGCTTTACTGTTAGTGTAGATATGGCAAATTGTATGTGACGAAACTCACGTAAGAAAAACATTGGGAATTTTTTATTGAGTTAAACTTCCGCCAAATTCAAAAGCATTAATGATCTCTTCTAGTGCAATACTTCTTAGAGCACCAAATCGGAACGTTAATGCTTCAATAGTTTGGATGCTAGGAGCAAAAATATATAAAAAAAAAAAATAAGAGGGCTAACTTCACGTTAGTTCCCCAGAAAGCACTAACGACAAAATCTTGTGCAATCGATAGTGCATCGTCAGGACTTGTAGAAAACAGTAATAGTTATGTTTGTGTATCTCTTTTAGTTCAGTTTTGGGAAATGAATTTCATTATGTTTCTAATTTTTTCGTATGAAAATGTAATCTTTTTTCCTTGGTTCATATATAAACAGTCATTTTATTACTTTTTTCTTCTGCATTGTTTTACGATATGATAAAAATTAACTACAATCCTTTGCTAATTTTAGTATCTTAAATTACTTTTGTTAAGTATGGAAAATGGTGTTTACGGGTTTTGCAACGCAGCGTTAATTGATCTTTTACAATAGTGTTGTTTATTTGTGAACTTTAGGCTTCATGATTCAAAGTTGTATACGATGATGAAAATGCTAGGAAGACTGTAATTAAAACAAGGTAAGTGTCTTTACAGTTAATTAATGTGGAATAATTAATTTTTGTGAAGTAACTGTTATTGATTAAGCTTTTGCACACAAATTCTTGAACAATATTCTAATAAAGAGATTCCTGTAGTCACAGTTTATTTTTCCTGAAATTATGGAAACTACATGGAATTTATAGTACATTACCAAAGAAATATTAAAATTGGAATTCTCATAGGGAAGAGAATGTAAAACGGGGTCTTGTAGAAAGGGAACTATTAATAATGATCTGTTATAATAATAAATTTGAATATAGTTGTTTAGTTAATGAAGAATGTGTTCGATTTACTTAGTAAGAATTGTACTGAGGGTTAGATATTTAAAAATCTTTAAAACATTTAATTAAACCGCGAGGTGGTAGAAAGATATGCATACTGATTTCATTCTCATAGTAAGAGGCGAAAGACACTATCCCGCAAAAACATGCAGTTTCTCTTGTGATAGATAATATCTCTGGTATTAATAAATTAAAAATAGTAGCAAATATTTAGTACTTTCATGTGTTAGACTCACAATTATATTTCACATGTAAAGCGTAAACCAAATTCGCAAAATTTTAACTATATATTAAAATCTATTTTCTAGAATAGGGTGTAGGTCAAGTAAGTAAAAGCTAGAGTGGCCAAAATTTTAAGGAATTTCACTTTCCGGATTTCGAAAAAATCCAGAATTCTAAAATAATTCCGTAACTCGGAAAAAGCCCGGAATTCAGAAAAAAAAGCCGGAATTAGGAGAAATTCAGAATTTCGGTAAAATTCTGGAATTCAGGAAAATATTGTTAATTATGATTCTCTGTCAAATGTTCATTATTTGTGAAATGAAAATTTATACTAGAGATGGATCAAGTTACAGAAAATTCACACAAGCTATTTCTACAAAGCAAGTTGATCCATATCACCCGTCCAATTTTGGTTACTACCTCGAGCAAAACCTTTTATCATCTAGTGTCAAGAAATTTAATAGTAGGATCTGTAGGACAAAATTTTGATCATCGTATTTTATGTAGATGAAGATTTGCTGTGATGTGCTTAATAGACGGTACAAGTTGCATGAGAAATATTGACTGTTGAACAGACCACAAATACAGTAAGATAAAGTGGTAATAAAGGAGCGTGTAGCGAAAGTCCAGAATGAAGTGCGTCAGAACAGAATGTAAACCATTTAACACACTGTTTAAGCGGAGATTAATCTCCAGTTAGCGTTAGTTATACTGTCATAAATACAAGTATCTTTTTAATATTCAGTATAATACCGGTAGTAGAAGTTTTTGAAAATTCAGTAGGTAGGGTTATCAGTAGATAGGGTTACCAGACATCCGAGATTAGCTTGGACAATCCAGGATTTACAATTCAATCGGGAGTCCGATCGTTGATCGCAGTTCGTCCGCGACTATGAAAAGAAACATGAAATTGATGGAGTTAGTTACGATTTTCCACAAGACAAACTCCTTTCATTACATATAATTATGGTTTAGATTGAAAGTTGTGTATTTAGTGTATTCCTTAAACTTCAGCTCCTGGCGCGAAAAAAGCAATTACTTGGAAGAATTACTTGCAGACCCGATTAAGCAGTGGAAGTATGAAAGATTAACGTTAGACATTTATACTATTGACGGTATAAAGCAGTAGTCCTCAAACGGTGTGCCACGGTACACCGGAGTGCCAGGACAAGGTAAATAGTGTAAAGCGAATCTTTCATAATTATATTGTGTAAAAAAATAAAGTTTATTCCATTACTGTGTAAATTATTTATTTTAATAGTTTATTTTTTTAATAATATTAATAATATTTTTATTTGAATTATTTATTTTAATAGTAGGTCTAATAGAAAAGTATATTTTGTTAGATTTTACCAAGGATTTTACAAAATAGAGGATCTGCCCTTACAACAGAATCTTGAAACCATACGTGACAGTTTCGCCACCCCTACTCTGCCCACTCCGCCCAATAGGATCGCAATGTTTTGAGCCAACAATCATGATGGAAACGAAAGTAGCCAATCAGACGATGGCAGAAACGAGAATAGCCAATCAGACGTGCCGATGCTCGGTTGTTTTTTGGCTTCATCGATTTAATAGGATGAAGATACATATGGGCAGATCCTCTATTTATAACATCCTTGGATTTTACATTCCGTCTACAGTGAATAAAGTTCATAAATTATTAACAAATTTAGAAGTCTATTTCTGTTTAATAATAATAATATTAATAACATGTGTTTGTAATAGCAATGCCAATATCAACACTGCATGAGCGAAGTTACATTTTAGTGTGCCGTATTGAATTATAAATAATTTATGTTGTGTTGCGAGGAGCAAAAGATTGCGGATCACTGGTATAAAGAACTTGCAAGAACTGTTTAGTTGTAAAGCAAAACAAGCAAATTTGAAAATTGCTTGAAATAAATAGATTGAAGAACTAATAATGATACGTCAGGATTTTATATCTTTGGGTAAGTATGTACTGCCGCTGATTGAAGGATTGTTACAGCTTTCGACACAGGTGATCGACAGTTTATGTACATTGTGCCACTTGAGAATCTGGGCATCTCGCTGCTTTGCACAATTAATATATATATACAGATGGTGATCAGAAAAATGGAAACACCTGTAGTTGGCAACACGTCAGATGTATGGATTGGCAGTGGTGTCGTGGCGCCCGCAGCGCCGGACCGCTGGTGGTGGTGTGTTAGGTCGGTCTCCATACTACGTCAATCGTAGTGGAACAGCAGTGTCCAGTGGCTGCAGCAGACGGAGGTAGTGTAAAATGGGAGACCTCTCAGATTTTCAAAGAGGGCAAATTGTTGGTGCGCGGTTATGTGGAGTGAGTGTGACGGCAGTGGCTACTGTGTTAGGTGTGTCGCGTGGGACAGTGTCAAGGTGATGACGGTCTACACAACACACGGGAAAACCACATCGGGGAAGCGGAACAGTGGGCGGAAGAAAATCATGAGTGACAGGTCACGCCGCGTATTAAAGCGCATTGTCACGCAGAACCGTCGTGCCACTGCGGAGCAAGTGACGGAGGAACTCAATCAGCACCTCCCCCACCCTGTTTTGACAATCACAGTCCGCCGCGAATTACATGACATGAACTTACGGGGTCGTGTTGCATGGGCCAAACCGCTCATCAGGGACCATAACGCTTTCGCACGCCGCAAATGGTGCTGCGACCATGCAACTTGGACCGTTGAGAGCTGGAAACGTGTGATATGGTCGGATGAGTCATCATTCACCCTATTCCCAAACACGGGCCGTGTTTATGTGTGGAGAACGCCCAAAGAAGCTTATAATCTGCATTGTCTCCGCCCAACTGTGAAACATGGCGGCGGCTCGATGATGCTGTGGGCCGCCATATCATGGTTTTAATTGGGTCTTGTGGCCAAACTTAGCGGACGAATCACTGCCAACGATTATGTCGCAATTTTAGGACACCACTTGCATCCTTTGGTCCGGATGTTGTTCCCGGACAATGACGCCATCTTCCAGGATGATAATGCACCCATTCACACAGCTGGCGTTGTTGCAGCGTGGTTTGAGGAACATCGGGATGAAGTTCAACACCTCCCCTGGCCCGCCCAATCCCCAGATCTCAACATAATTGAACATCTGTGGTCCGTCTTGGAAACACGACTCCGTCGACGATTTCCACCTCCATCATCTCTCACAGAACTGGCCGATGCCCTGCACGAGGAATGGTGTAAAATTCCACTTGCTACCATTCACGACCTCTATGCCTCCATCCCACCACGTCGCATCAAGGCTGTTCTGAAGGCGAAAGGTGGCCCGACACCATATTAATCTGGTAAGTTGCAATTTCGTTCAGGTGTTTCCATTTTTCTGATCACAATCTGTATATATATATATAGATATATATATATATATATATATATATCTATATATATATATATATATATATATATATATATATATATATATATATCCGATAAACAGTGACGTTTGAAAGATCCAGATTTTACAAATTTGTTAACTTATTCTGTAAAAATTAGATATCAGAACTGAAGTTTTCTAGTCGCAAATACACAGTAGCAAGTAATTGTAATAGAATTTAAAATTTTATTGTTTTTCCATTTACATAAAAAAAACTTCGAGAATATCCATGTGGCTTGCGGTCTAGGGGTTGGACATGCCTGGTTTATGATGAAATTAAATGTTTCTAAGTTATTTAGTTTGGTTTATATTTTTTCGTAATCACGAACTTGACTTTAAAAAAGGTGTCCTCAATTGGCTAAATAAAAATCTGGTAACCCTACCACTAGATACTTTTTCCCATGAAATGAAAAACACTTGTTTAAGATATGCTACGTAGGAACTTAATTATCGATAGACGATAGAGAGAGAAAAGAAATGTAGAGTCATTGTTAACAAACAGCAGACGGACCATTCAGTCGCTAAGTACAGAGATAAGACAAATGAAATATGTAATTTACTAACAAATTACCCTGAGAAAAATTTTATACGAGGATAAAAAAAAAGTGTTTGTCATATGTTGTCGTGTTTCACAGAGAATCTTCTTCTCATTATTATTATTATTAATAATCTGCAGTCGTTTGACGATGGATTTCACATAAATTGGTTTTCGTTATCATGTGAACGCCGAAAGAAATACATTCACACAGATTGAAGTTATGGTCTTAAAATGTTGCTTTGTTATACTACCAAAAGTTTCGAACCCAGAAGAGTCACATATGACACACAGTGCTAATAGAAAGATAGGATGTTTACAGATTTTTATCTGTTCGTCTCTATAAATGTCCAGAATACGTGAATAAAATTACAAGTAAAGCTCAGTTTCTAGTTCGTCAGGAGTGTAGGAAAGAACTAACCTTATTGTTTGTTACCATAATTCAGTGAGAAATTTAATAATTGCCTATCGTCTCGAAATTTTGCAAGAATTTTACTGCGTTTTGGTCCAACTTGTTTCGTATCATACAACGAAAGTATAAGAGTTTGCATTCCCACGAGAAGATTTTTTATTGGGAATTTTCCTTGAAAAATTGCTTACTAGAAATTCTGTGATCTTTGTACCAAACTCGATCCCACGATATCTCCCAAACACCCTGTTCTCACGTTTAGGGGATATATATGAATTGCAGAAAAAAAATCTAATTCAATCTTGCAGCTAATTTCAACTAATTCTCAAGAGCAGGCTCTCGGTTAGACACGAAAATTCAGTAGTTCTAATATTGCATACACGCTACGACAGCTATAGTTGCTTCCGTAGCAAAGTGTCAACTAATCGTTGATTTGTTCCCGACATATTTTCAGTGCTAAATATTTGATTATTAGTATAGTCATAATGGGTCGATCTGAAATGTGGAAATATTTTTTTAAAAGAAAACACATAATAGTGCCTAATGTAAATATTGTCAAAGTGTGGTGAAAAGCGGGAAGAAGTATAGGAGGTCTGTGGCAGCATATAAATACCAAACATCCAATAATTCCGACAACTCGTGGAGAGCAAGGAGGTAGTAATATCGATGAACCTGGAGAAACTGCAATTCAAGGACCATCATCTATCAATCCATAAGAAACTCAAGAAGGAGACAGTTCGAGGTAAGGATTGCATTTTCTAGTAGGCCTAAGTACGTAATTACAGACAAAATTAAGATCCTCTTGAATACAAGACACTCCTTACTTTTTACGATAAATTTTAAGAAATAAAAATGTAAGTGAATATTTGCTTCGTCTCACTGTAATACTTTTCTAAAGGGGAAGACCAACTGAGTCCGTAACAAGTAGTGACTATTTACATGAGAACATGTAAATAGTTCCCCAAATGCGAACATTTTGTTTATTCACTCTTCCTGTCCTATGGAACGTAGCCTCATCACTGAAACAAAATTTGACCAAAAAATCATCATCAACACTGCACAACTCTTGGAATGACTCACAAAAAGTCTTGCGATACGTGTGATCATTAGGTGTTAAGTGTTGTAACAACTGCACTCGATACGGATACATCTTTAAATGTTTACGCAGTTGTTTGAGACATTTGGAGCACTTTGCTAAGTCTCCTTGTAGACTTTTGTGGGCTGCGTTGAAAACTGGTTCGAACCCTTTCGACGTCTACCTCAGAAGTAGACGGCCTACCGGGCGGTTTTTCTTTACAAATGCATCCCGTTCTGTTAAATTTGTCACACCACTCATGTATGGAGTTATTTGATGGTGGATCTTTATGAAATTTTGTGCGGAACTCGCGTTGAACACTAACAACAGACCGACAAACGTGAAACTGTAAAACGCAAAATGCTTTCTCTGCACCACAGGCAATCGTGGAACTAATCACTCTGCCACCTAGCGGATAAATCTTAAACTACTATGCTCGTTCCAAACAAAACTAGAGGATAATATTGAAAGTATTTCCATAGAGATTTCATTGTTGATATAGTCATGGGCGGCGATTAGGGGAGGCAAGAGGGGGCAGTTGCCCCCCCCACTTTTTTGAAGTGCCCTAATTTATATAATTTCATTTGGAAATGTAAACAGGGTGTCCATACAATTTAGAGAAAAGATCTCTGACTTTTTCCTGACTTTCCATGACAAAAGTTGCAGATTTCCCTGACCCCTGAATAACTTAAAAATATAGAAGAAAGAAACCCCAGCCTCCACATTCCCCATAGTTGGCCTTGTTCTATTCCACTTCTGTTTCTTTCTTTTTCAATTTTCTTTCCAAAGGAATGTAAATTTACAAATATGTGCATTAGGCCATTATTGATTAGGCCTACATATTACACAAAATGTAAAGTTACAAACGAAAGTGTGCAGTATACAGAGTACTTAAGATATGAAAAAAATTACACATTATAATGCCAATTACACAGCATTATAATATTGCCTATAGCAATAAACAGTTCATACATGATTTTACTGATTATTAAAAAAAAAACACACACACATTATGTAACACATACTTTTGCTGGTGCAGTTGTTAAATGCAACAAATTTAGAAATTTGTTTTCATATTTTCTCGCATAGTTTTCTTCTCATTGATCTGAATGTCCTTGTCTTCGCAGATTAATTTTCTTTTCTTCCTCCAGCTCCTTTAGTTGTTGCTGAATTTCCCGTTTCTCTCTCCTCTTCTCGTCTCTAGCATTTATTTCTTTTCTTTTCCAAATACACTTGATATTGTCTCATTGAACTTCTCATTGAATTGATCATGCCTCTTGTAATTATAAATCCTGATGATCCACCTATTCTCATCATAGAATCATATATAATCCGTTGAGCCACCAGAGATTCTTCTTTAAGTTGTCAACAATGAGAAGTTTATTTATTGTGAAACCACTTTCAAAAAATGCGTTTCCGTGAAAGA
Organism: Thermobia domestica; assembly: GCF_964235325.1. Lineage (NCBI taxonomy): Eukaryota > Metazoa > Arthropoda > Insecta > Zygentoma > Lepismatidae > Thermobia > Thermobia domestica. Next base: position 277,617,671 of record NC_137456.1, on the reverse strand, counting down.
AGATAAAACACATTTCATAACTGACCATAAGTCAACGAAGTTCTTCCCATTTCCTAAGACTAAGTAAAAAAAAAAAAAAAATCATCAGGTCCAATGCCATCTCTATCATTGGCTATGAATTCATTCGAGTGTTCCTTAAATTCTTCAGTCTGAGCTTTCACTGTGAGCTAGAGATACTGTTTCTTTGCGTTCGCAGCCAGATATCCTCTTGGCACCATGCAATTCTTCTAGAACAGCGTCTACCCTTTTTGAGCAAATATGCCAGGATGTAGTTAGATGTGTTTTTCGCAGAAAGTTTCAACGACTATATCAGAGAACACTGACTCCCTCAATATCACCATTGAGAACACCATGTTTTGCATCCAGTAATAGTAAAGAAATCAACCCTATTTCATAAATTCAATAATTGAACAATGGACCTAAATCGATTTTCTCCTGACTTTCCCTGACCAATCTGCCATTTCCCTGACTTCACCTGATACATTTTTACTTCCCTGACCTTTCCCTGACTTTCACTTATTTCCCAGAATGTGGACACCCTGGTAAATGTTTTGTATGTATTACTGTTCCATAGAAAAAAATGGTGCCATATGATATTTGCCGTTGCGTGAGTACATATTGGTTATTTGCCTTCCCATGGAGTTAAGAAAGCTACAGGAATTGCTTTTTAATTGCAATTCAAAGCAATTAATATTGCAATTGCATATTTCTTTAAATGTCATAGCATATGCTTGCAGTACTTACTGTATTTCATTTTCTAAGACTAAAAACATTCATTTAATGGCCTGTGTGGAATTAAAAGTATAAATTGTTCATTAATTCCCAGTTTCAATATAACTTGTGCAAAACAAGCGTCATTATTCGTTACTATTATGATTAATACTATCCCTTCTATTTATTTATTTGCAAATTTATTAAATAATCTAATCACACAATTTTCCAGACAGAATTTTAAGATGTTCATGAGCAAGAACTCAAATCTCTTCTTACACTTTTGTTGTTTAAGAGTATAAAGGGCTAGTACCTACCTTTATTGCTCTTATGAATTTACTTAATAAAATAGAAATACAGGGTTTTCATAAAGTCTGGACGGATTTAATTTGCTTATAATTTTCATAAAAATGCTCATAATGAAATCAAATAAAGTGCAAACGGTAGCGGAAGGATTAAATTTTTAATTGGCAACACTGTTAGATAAGCGGCAACTCTGAACACGTTGAGATAGGGAGACGGAGGGCAAGCGTCAGTTTCTTACCAAATTCCATCCATTGTTGTTTTCATTGTTGTTTCAATGTTGACTGTTAAAAGTAAGTTGTAAGCTGTATTGGTGTGTGTGTCTTTTAAAGAAATAAATAAATGAAAAACTCCTCTGAGAAGACTATTTTTTTACCGTATCAAAGATGGCGTCGGTGAAAGAGAAAGCGCAATGTGTTCTGTGGTACGCAGAGCTAAAATCACCAATTCTGGTGTGTCGAAAGTTCACCAAAGAGTTCAAAAAGTGGGCACCGACTGAGAGTGCAATCCGAAAGTGGCATGCTAAGTTCTTGGAGACAGGAAGCGTCCTGGACCGTCCTCGAAGTGGGAGGCCGCCAACATCGCCTGCAACAGTGAGCGCTGTGAGTGGATTCCAGCGCCGCCTACGCGAATGTGTGGACGTAAATGGCGCCCAGTTGGAGGTGTGGCGGTGAATGAACTGAGCTGGTGCAGATTACAGGTAAAAATTTAATCCTTCCGCTACCGTTTGCACTTTATTTGATTTCAATATGATCATTTTTATGTAAATTATAAGCGAATTAAATCCGTCCAGACTTTATGAAAACCCTGTAGAATATACGGCATTTTAAGTTAAAAAAGATAGTATCCTATTAGTTATACAACCTTTCATGAAACAGTGTTACAAACAATCAGGAAATTAACATTGATATACAATTGTTCAGATCATGTCTTGGCCCCCACTTCTAACGTCCAACCGCCGCCACTGGATAGAGTATCATTTTGAATCACGCTGTATTATTCATTATAAATTAGAGCTATGCAATTTATCTTTTGGGGACATTTGCTTATAATTTCATACAAAAGTAAAAATACATGAATAATACGTTTATGAAAAATTGAATTTTGATTTGTGCCAATTAAGACCTGCCTTTTTAGGTTTGAGAACTACTTTTCATTTCAAATATCACTGCCGGTCTACTTTTCTTAATTTAACAACGAGGATATAATAAATAGGAACTAATAAAGGCCATTACTATAAAACTTATAAAGGCTTAATATTTTTTTTTAAATAACATAATTACTTCCTTTCTGTTTTCTCAAAAATGTTCATTTGTTATACGATATTTGCACATCGGCGCAAATCCGTCTTCAACACTGGGGGGAGGGGGGGCGGATAAGACCGTTCGCATAATCTTTTTTTTTTTAAGTGATGTTCAAAATATTTATGAAGTTGAAAAACAGTGCTGTGGTGCATCAGGGGAGCAGTTGTCTTCAACATTGGAAGGCGGGCAGATTTGATGCTTATTCGGGGAGAGGGAGAGATGAGACTCATGTTACGGTAGATGAATCTGATTTATTCTCGAAATGGCAGTGAACATCAGATTAATCGTAAATTTTACAGAATTAATATTACACTAACATTGATTCTTGCATGTGCGAGTGATTGATATGGGGCTACAGCACCCATCAAAAATTCACATAAAAATTCGGCATAAATATCATTAGCAAGGACATATGGGAAGAAACTATTTTTTGGTCAATTAATGTGAATATTGGCGTTCTTGTAGTATAAAAGATTTATAGGTTTCAAATCTGGGTTGTTATTTTTGTAAGGCAGCTCCTTAGAGAGCACAGACGGAGAAACATATGATCTTTTAAAAAATTCGAAATTGTATTTGCTACCTCCAAAGTTCGTCCCCAATTACTAATCACCATTTATCGTTTAAAGGAATCATCCCGAGAACCGAACTTGTGCCCACAGATTAAAAGCGGCTCATTTAACATCTGTGTGCACCCAGGAGGAATTGCATAGTTGAATAAAAACAGAAAAAATAAATAAAACGAGCCCCCAAAAAATCTCTCTCTTTAAGCAATGTACCGAGTCCGGTTTAGATGTATCAGATTTAAACAAAACTTCAACACACCAAAAAAAAAAATCAAATAGGTAATTCAAAAAAACCTTAATGGGAAGTTAATATAAGAAAGGAAAACGCCCATGGATTAACCTGCAGTAAATCTTTATTCATACTAATCATACTAATCAAAATCTCGTATCGTTTATCTGGAAGTAAAGAATCCAGCCCTTTATAGGAGAGAACCATTTATCGCGAATATTCCCCAAAATTGGCAGAAGAATACTAAACGAAACGCTATTTTAACGGGAAAAAATCAGATAAGTCTAATTTCGCCTCCTAAGTGACGTGTCAATCGGGATTTGAACCCATAGCCTCTCCTCCCTTTAAAGGAGTGGCGTGGCCCCAAAGCCAGTTAAAAAAACGGTTCAGTGACTTGATTCGCATCCCCCTTCACACAACCCTCTTGTTGTGTGGTACAGTTTAAGACCAACAATCTCCGTAGCCCCCCAGATTCTCTTTCTTCTTAAGAGAGTTGAGGTCTGAAAATATGTCAAACTATAGTTTCTGCATCACGGCGATACATCCCTCTTGATGTATCATGTCAATCTCCAGCCGCCTCTTCGACCGAGAATCTGAGAATTCCAGAAAAAGAGATCCCGTCCCCTCTTTGGACAGAACCCTAACCATCTACCTCTTTAGACAGTCGAGGTGGAATCCTCCCCCACCTATGATTCTCCTGCTCTTATATAGAAGATACAGCCAACGGTCACCTGCCAGACGCTTGGTTTAAATATTTTAAAATTAACAAAAAAAAAAAAAAAATATAAACGGGTAAAATTAGCGTTCGTTCCTGGCTCTCCCCTAAGTGAGCTGTTAAAAAAAAATCCTGTTTGGGAAAGAAGGAAACTGCTGTTAGTTAACAAACTTCAGAAAACAAAATTATGCAAAGGCAAGAATAAAAATTTAGATTATATGAACTGTAATAATAATTTACCCAGACGGGATTTCTCTCTAAATCTATATTAACTAAGAATACATAAAATATACACGAATAATAAACAAGATAATAATTACAAATATCAATAGCAGCTCTCTAAGAGGGGGCTGCATATTCTGGAAATGTTTGTTAGCTTTAGGTTAATCACAAATGTCACAGAAATAGTACTCCTATGCTCCTTGCATGTGCCAGTTATTAATATGGGCAGTTACCTCCACCACATTTTGCAACATAATCTCCCAGATGACTTGTAACAAAGAATTGTTCAGGGTGTAGAGATGATCACTCCAGATACGTTGGAGAGGGTGTTCACAACGGTTATAGTAAATCGCATTACTTTATGACTTGCTCGTTCAAGAGGCATGCTGAATAAAAGTAAGTTGATTTTATCTGCCTTTTACTTAACTTAATGCTATTTTTATACAATTAATGATGATAGAGCCACAAAGTGTTGTTTTCAAGAAGGAATGATTTTGAAGAAATGTTTCTTATTCTTCGCGATGCATTTGTTTCTACTACAACAGTGTGCCCATTGTATACCGTTTCTTGATGTACTCGTGCAGTGCATACGAGTAGAATATTGTCTGGAAAATGGGACCATACGGTTATTCTGTAAAAAGTATGAAAAAGATACGCGTTTTTTACAAATAAAGAAAACAATATTGAAATGTAATGTAAAGATAACCTACTAAACTTGTAATTTTAAAAGGTTACTTTTCATTAAGATTTGATTGTGTGTGTGTGTGTTTGTGTTTGTGTGTGTTTGTGTTTGTGTGTGTGTGTGTGTGTGTTTCTGCCTGATACTTGAGATTTTTTAAAAATTTTGATCCTTCCGTTCGATAAAGCATCAAAAACTAACTAAAAGAAGTAAAGGAATTTTTCGCGTCATTCTTAAACTTCCCGAGATATTGGCCAAAAGAGTTCCGATTTCGGTAGATTTAAGGAGCTATATCTCGGGAACCGTAAGTCATAGAGAGATAATATTGGTTTTGATCAGTGCCAATACTGATTCAATGACGATACCAGTGATTGATGCAATCATTATTACGCCATTAGTTATTGATTCGATAATTGTTGCATTATTAGTTAATCAAATAAATTTAATATACAATTTCATATAAATTTCGAAAAAATAATGTTTTTAAAGTTCGTTCTTGTAATGCTCTTGGAACGTTCTCAACTGGTTTTATTTTACTATTATGTATTACATATCAATGTGTCTTTTTTTTTCTTAAGAGAAAAGATATTTTAAGCCCTATAGGCCTTTGTAAATATGCCTCTGAGTAGCTCCAATCATTCCCCCCAAAACATTCGAAAATACTTATGTGGTAAGATTTTACTGACATGTCCTTAGTGAACCTTTCACATTATTTGTGTACTTATTTTCCGGGAATCAATACCATCCTGATGTAGCTACAAGAATATGTTTTGTCACAGTTTGAAGAACAAAATCCTGTATATGAGAGATTCCGTTTTTGAAAGGATGTTCGATAGAAATATATACACTTTTTGGATTATAGTTTAGCCAACGTCCCTTTGAGCACCGAGCCTATTTGAGACATGGGCCTATAGTTGAACGTGAAATCCGATCCACTTTAATGCTTTCAAATTGCAAGGCTCTCCCAACGGGAATCGAACTCGAGACCCCGCATATAGCAAAGGCCCATTCGCTAATCACTAGACCAGTGAGGAGTGAGGGGAAAAAAAACGAAATTAATCCTGTACAACAAAATGAAGAAGCATCAATTTTCATTTTGATATCAATGACTCTTCGGTAGATGACCAAGGAATGAATTCATTAAAATATTTGTAATTGGACTTTCGACGTTAATGGAACCTGCTGCGAGGCTAGAATTAATGGGACTTCCCCGTTTATATGTAGAATAATAACTCGATGTTTTTTATTTAACAAAACACCACAGCTAAGTTTCCATGTGAGAGTTCTCAATCTTCTTTTCCTGTGTTTTCTGTATGTTCATCAATTAAAAATGCGTACACATTCAGAAACTACGTAGCTACTACACTATAATTATTTTCGCATTATTTCAGCCTCGATGTTGTGCAGGTAGCTTGTTGGAGAGATTAAAGAATCGATATACGGGACAGAGTTACTAGTTTAATATTTTTTTTTTCCGCTAGTAATTTTTCTTTACGTGTTCGGAGGGGAAAAGTTGCTTAACTCCAAGGACATCTCCAGAATCTGTAGTGTATTCATTTCTTTTTCCTTTCCGAGTGGAACGAAACTAGGTGAGTAAAAATAAATAAATAAAAATAAAAGAATAAAATAAAGAAAGAAACGCCAAACGAATGGATTTATTGTAATGCAGTGGTTTTCAACCCAATTCCTATAACGGCTCCCATTCTATCACATCCTCTTGGCAGGGGTCGATCTAGGGCGCGATAGGGGCGGTCGCTCCCCAGAAAAGGCATTTTTTTTATTTTATATATAAATAAAACCCATCTCAGAGCTTGAAACTCTTAAAAGTAGCTTTAAGTAGCAGTACTACAATCTCCTCCCCCCCAGAAGTCCGTCCTGGATCCGCCCTTGTCCCTTGCCAACAACCCCCTTATAATTTCTGGTTTGTAATAAGCTTGTGTGGGATTTTTAATACGCCTATTGCGGAGACCTCACGATATCCATCTGTTTCTGTAATAGTAGAACCCATTTCTTGTATAGTGGATACAGTAACTTCCCTAAAACCGAATGGATTTTAAAAAAATTTAGTCAGTTCAATCATATTACGAATATCAAATCTGATAAGTCATACTGTTTCAAAATGAATTTTAAAACTTCATAACTCCTTTAATTTTAGGTCATATGATAAAAAAAAAAAATAAAGTGATTTCTAATTTTGGTTAAAGAAAACTTGAACAGTTGTTTAAAAAGTTAGTGAGTATTTTAATTTTCGAGAGACCGTCACTTTGAGACACCTCATAGACTATAGTTGTGAATTTGGAATGCGTATTGTTGGTATGTGTTAAGTATCACGAAAAACTATTAATAGCAACTTGTTTACATTTAAAATTTAGGAAACAAAATTCGAAACCAAAATCTACCTTCACTGTAGTCACCAAAAAAGACTATTCTCACACACGTACGCATCTGACACTAGTTTTCAATTTTAATTGTATTTCAACATGCAGTATACATAAAAATAAAAGTGTGTCTATCAAAACAAAATTGAAAATAATATTTAAAAATATTTTCCGGTATTAGATTCTAATTATATTTATCTTTTCCGCTTATTATCACGGACTCAAATGAAACCCTCTCCCCGAGGTTGGGAAACCCTGTTCTAATGTATACAGGTTAAAGGTCAGAACATGGAAGTTAATATTCCAAGTAGAACTTACCAGAACATACACACACACACACCTGGATTTTAAAATGTTTTAATTAAGATATAATTTATTTAAATCGTGTGTCTCTGAAACTTAAGATGGGTGCAATTCAGGGGCGTCATTTCAGATTTCGCTTTGGGGGGGGGGGCAGAGCACCACCGACATAAGACTTTCATCTTTTGTACTAGTATATGAATATACAATTGATTAAAGTATATGTGTTCCTCAAACTCTTTTGGGGGCAATTGCCCCATCCTGCCCCCCTAAATGACGCCCCTGGTGCAATTCCCTCCCTGACCTCCCAGAATGACACACTTGATCGGAAACACGAGCAATATTGGGAAATATTTCAACCTTCCGATGCTTTCCACTTTTTAGGGGAGCACGGTGGCACAGTGTAGCCTTTATCTCTGGTGCATGGGGTCCATGGTTCGATCCCCGACCAGGTAAATGTACGATGGACATCTTGAATGTTGGTTTGCTCGGGATATTCCCGTTTCCTGCACTTTCTCATTCCACCATTTCTTCTATCATCATTCAACTGTTTTAATCATCGTGTCTCTTAGAGTAACATTAAACTCAAAAATTTCATTTTCCTTTCCACTTTCTAATCGTTATCCTAATTATTGTGGGGATAATAAAGCTTAGTTCCACGTAGTTCACTAAAATCTTCTCTAACATTATTCCCCTACTTTTATGATTTGTACAGATTCTAACTTCCTGTAAACATTCCGCACTGTCACAATGTTGTAACACAGACTTATGAGCAATTGTTCAGATGAATAGATGCGTGTATCCAACGTCCTTCGGGCAACCATCCTTCTCATGCGATATTTATTAATAGTATTGATTGTTTAGTGTTCACGGAGCTTTGGCCGAAGTAAATATATTTCCTGTGGAAACATACTTAGTAACCAGTAGGAAGCACAGTGTAAAATATAAATTAAGACCTAACACTAAAACCTCTAAACATATTAATTAGAAAGTGGGGTAATTTCACTAAGTGTGGTTAAGATTGTTGTTGGATTTTATTGGTAAGTTTCTTTACAGTATCGTTAAATGTAGTTCGATTGCTTTTCCATCACAGATGTTTCACATCGTAGAACATCTATTACCACCACCTGCATTACAGCGTTTCAAATTGTTTTAGATATAAGAAGCGCTAAGGTTTACTTCAAAATTGTGTTTCCAATAAGTTAGCAAATAACAATGGAATGGTGTCTCCAAGAATTGATTAGGGAGAAGGGTTTCGTTGGAGATGGTTAACAGTTCGGCCAGAGTGACATTTCAACATTATTTAGGTAAAGTTTATGTAATAATAATAATAATAATAATAATAATAATAATAATAATAATAATAATAATAATAATAATAGGGTCTAATAATAAAGGAAAAGATCGCAAAAGATGGTCAGTGCGTTAAACTAATTTCTATTAATATGTAGATTAAAAGATGTCCCTATTTTTGCTATAATTTGTCTTTCTGACGCAATCTTTGTTGCATGCAGATAATTGGTCAGCTTAAAACTATTGTGACAGTTTAACAGGAACTTATAATACTATTGTGGAAATTTAATTGCAACTTGTGGAAATATGATTGCAACTTAAAATACTATTGTAGCAATTTAATTGCAACTTAAAATACTATTGTAGCAATTTAATTGCAACTTAGAACTATTCTGGCAATTGAATTGCAACTTAAAACAGTATTGTTTCTATTTATCTTTTTTTTTCAAAATACAAAAGCTGTGACCATATTAAGATTAGAATACTAATATCTGAACATTTCTACTGTATTGCCGTATATTTTAACGATTTCATTGTAACATAAATTCTAATATTTTTCAAGGTTGATAGTGATATTATTGAACACCGACATCTGTTGTTGCTTATTATTATTATTATTATTATTATTATTATTATTATTATTATTATTATTATTATTATTATTATTATTATTATTATTATGACTTGAATTAGTTTAGCGTCCCTTTCAGCAGTGAGGCTATATGGGACGTGGATTTACAGCTTAACATAGGATCCAAACCACATGACCTCCTGCCGAGAATGAAACCTTGATCCCCCACATCGAAGGAGATACTCTAACCGCTTAGCCCACGAGGGAGCTCTGCTTATTGTTAAGAAAGCAACCATACCGTTTTATAGATTTGAACACTTAATGTGTATGTAACCGCAGGTTGGTTGGTGGGAAAACTTTTTTTAAAAAAAAAGTTAAAATTAATATTTTGGTTATAAGGGTGGTTTGATTGGGTTTTAGCCTCCATTTCAGTACTGATCCTAAATGAGACGTGAACCTACAACGTGACAAAAGCTATGCATTACATGTGATCCCTGGCAATCGAACCAGGGGCAATCAAAATCGTTCAGTGTGCATGAAAATATTTCAGTTCAACGTTCCACTTTTGTGCCCGTTAATAGAAGGGAGACGATGATTAAGGCAATTAAAAATTGTTGTAAGAATTGATGAAATTAGAATGTGGAAGGAAACAGGAGTACTCCTACAAAATCCACGGACATGATGTTGTGTACTACAAACTTTCTTGGACGGGAATCAAACCAGGGACCCCAAGCACCAGGAATAAGCGTTCTACCACTGAGCCACCGTGCTCTTCCAACAATAACTAATAATAATAATAATAATAATAATAATAATAATAATAATAATAATAATAACTAGGATCAATATTAACAGACGAAAATCATATATCAAAAAGAAATTAAATGTCGACTAAAAGCAGGGAATTCGTGTTACTATTCGGTTCAAAATCTCTTGTCGTCGCGAATTCTTTCGAGAAATTTGAAGCTTAAAATATAAAAAACGATAATCATGCCTGTTGTTCTGTATGGTTGCGAAACATGGTCGCTTACTCTGAGAGAAGAACATAGACTGAATGTATTTGAGAACAAGATCCTGAGACGAATATTCGGACCCAAGAGGAACTGGAATGGGGAATGGTGGAAACTTCATAACGAGGAACTACATAATTTATATGGTTTACCCAACATTGTTAGGGTCGTCAAGTCTAGGAGGCTTAGGTGGGCGGGTCATGTAGCTAGAATGGAAGAAAGTAGAAACGCTTTCAAAGTCTTGACTGGAAGACCCATCGGAAAACGACCATTAGGAAGACCTAGGCACAGATGGGAGGACAATATTAAGATGGATCTCGCAGAAATAAGAATACAAAGTAGAAACTGGATTCAATTGGTTAAGGATAGAAGTCAGTGGAGAGCTTTTGTGAACGCGGCATTGAACCTCCGGGTTCCATAGGCCATAGAGTTAATTAGTTTAGTTATAATAATAATATCTTGTACTAATAACTCAAATATTCTAATCATACCACTATAAAGTTTGTGTATTAAATTTAATAATAAAAAGCAGCTACTCAAAGCTACTAAAAGTTAAAGAGTATAACTTTGTGATAGGGCAAAAATGAACTTTGTGACCTTTTATGCTTTCAGTGAATAATACGATCAATTCGTTTGAATAGAAGTGGATATGCTTTGAGAAAGATAAGTAAACCGCAACGGGATTTGGTTTTTTCTTGGCCTTTTTGTGGTTTTGTGCACGCAGTGTTGGAATTTAAAACTATTGTTATTATTATTATTGTTATTATTATTATTATTATTATTATTATTATTATTATTATTATTATTATTATTATTATTATTATTCAATAATCACATACAGATCAAAATAAACGCATAAAACCACGTTGCTTGGAGATGTCATTGCATAGCTATTTATGAGCTTATTTGTAGCTCTTGCAACCAAAGTGTTCTATGAAATATACCTCATAACCTATTTTTCGTTTTTCCCAGTTAGCGTGTGAAAGCCGGTTGAGACTGGTATACAACAGTTGTTACTTATCGCTAGTGGTAATCACAAGAACTACAGTACATTTTGAAATTGCAGATGAGACAGAAAAGTGACAGTTATTTTTGAGACGAGACGAACAATTTTTGAGACGAAAAACCACACTACTTAATGATTTCAGAATTGCTTTTACATAATGACAATTTCCACACTGTTTGCTTTCCATTTTTTTTTTATAACGGTTTACTAAACACCTTTATAAATAAGCAGCTCGGGCGAGCTCAATGACAAGTGTCACTTTCAGTGAAATTGAATTACTAGGTCAAATGGATTTGGATCGAACTGCAAAACAGTAGGTAGGTAGTTTAATTTCGGAAATGTATTTCAAATAGTATGGGAAACTTGCTTGGTATGGGTCATTGCATTGTATTACATGTGAATGATCAACTTTTTTTCCAGCTTACTCGAAACAAATCAGGGGACCGCGATGGCTTAGTGGTAGAGCGTTCACCTCTGGTGTACGGGGTCCCTGGTTCGATCTCGGCTTGTGCTAAGTGAACTTTGTGGTGAGTTTCCTCGAGGTTTTCCCGTTTCCTCCCACTTTCTTCATTTCATTCATTTCTCATCAACACCGTCTCCTTTAGCCTAGCCGGCATAAACGTGGGACGTAAAACTTAAAGATTTCATTTCATTCAATGGCCCACAATTATACCCTTTAGGATAAGAGAATCTATTAGTGCAAGTGAATGATGATGGAAGAAGTGTTGAAATGCGAATGTGGGAGGAAACGAGAGTACCACTAGAAAACCTATGGACACGGTTTTGTCAGTAGAGTAATGGGGACAGCTAATCTCAGTTTTGATTATCTCACTCAGAAGCCTTTAGCCGGATTGGATGATAGAGGTCACGTGGTCTGAAGTCCCGCTCCCGCGGCAAATTCAGAATTAGCCACGCCCCCTGGGTCACTAGGTCACATGGTTTAAGAACTCGCCCTCGCGGATAATTTAAAATGGGTTCTTTCCCCTTTTTTATGACCGAGATTTTTGAATTAAGAGACTATGGATTCTATTTCGTTCCCTTTTATTGGAATAAAATTTGCAGATTTTTATTCTCTTTGATGATGAGTTCTTATCTTATATTATTATATGATTGAGAATAAGGTCTTGGAAAGGATGTAGATATAACCCACCTTAAATTTTGTCGTTCACTTTTATCTTATAAAATTTTGGAGGTTTTTGACTTCTTTGCTAATATATCACTTCGTTATGAATCATTATATGGGGGTCAGCAAGGTGATTCAAAATTACCCTATGACGTCATTAAATCAGGATTTTTGAATCAGGGGCTATAAGGGTCTATTTTGTTCCTTTTAGAGGGATAAAATTACTATAAAATAAGTTTTCGACCACTTCGAAGAGTCTTCATTACTCTAAATTGATATATGATTCAGTACGGAAGTACATGAATATTTTCTGGATGGGGTATGTATACGCACACCTTAAATTTCGGCTGTTATTATTCTCTTTAATGAGGTCTTTATTACATTATATTGTTATATGATTTAGTACAGAAGTACGTAAACGTACCCTTGGTGGGGTCATGTCTTAATTATCTTTCATAAAGCAAAGGTACATGAGCGAACCCTCTCAAATTTGGGGTCAAAGATCGACCTTAATGTTTGGCATGGTCCAGGAATGATTTCGGCATTTGCTCTGTTCGTTCCCTTGAATGGGTATAAAATTGCCTCCCTCCCAAGAAAAGAAACTTTGGGAGGGATATGTAACATTTGAGTGTCAAAAGGTTAAGGTTCAGTTTTGAGTGGTGTGTCTCGATCCACGATGTTTAATTGTTAAATTGTGTGTCACTGAAAGCCTACATTCATTTTCTGAGACGTGTAAAATAGGGTAGTCCAGGACTCTGTAAATACTTCTTAAGTACTTACTTCAATTCATGAACGTGTTCGATTAATCGATTAATCAACGATTTAATCAACTCATTGACTAAAACAAATATGATGTCAAGTTGAATCTTTAATGATATCTGATTGGTATTGTGTTGAACTCGTCAGTTTAGAGTTTGCTGTCACTTTGTTTAAATATGATGAGAATATGTGTATTTTAATGAACTTTTTTGTTGACAAGAGGGCAATACCTTGTTGCCAACTCATATGATTTAAATTTTTGATTCATATCTTAAATAACCTCGATGTTTTTGTTTAAATTCCCAACTCAAAATATTTTAGCGAATAGAACAACATTGTTATTATCATAATAAATGGAAAACGTTTCACGATAACCGTCAAACTTTTATCCTATTTTCAACTATTCAGTTAATAAAAGAAACGATTTTTAACTATTCGATTAAACTGTGAGTCATAACTAATTTTAGTTATTCAAGTGAAAGTTCAAGTGAAAATTTGAAACTAAACTTTTCGAAATCAAAAAGTTTCAAGTTAACTTTTCGAACTAAAAAAAATCAACCAAATTTTAGAACTAATAGTTTCAAACGAAAATTTTCGAACAAAAGATTTTCAAACTAAAAAAATTAGATTCAATAAATTTCAAATCAAAATTTTCGAACTAATATTTGCGAACAAAAATTTCAAACCGAACAATTCAAATCTAATTTTGTTAACTAAATTTTCGAACAAAAATTTCAAACTGAAAATTCAGAACCAAAAGATTTCAACCCAAAATTTTCGAGCTACAAATTTTCAACCTAAAATCTTTTGAAGGTAGAAACTTTCAAACTTAAAAATTTCAAATTGAAAAACTTCAAACCAAGATTTTCGAATTAAAAATTTCAAACAAATCTTGAACTAAAACTTTTAAAGAGAAATTTTTCAAACTAAAAAGTTTTCGAACCAATATTTTCAAACTTATACTTTTAGAGTAAATTCTTCAGGAAAAGAAACTGTTAAATAGATAAGAAACACATTTCATGGTTGGTCGGTTTTCTAGTAGGAAATAAACAGTTTTCAAAATTGAGGAGGATTCGACTACATTTTTAATCTTAACATCCAAAATGTAAAACCAATGACTTTCAAGCTCGAACTGGAAGTTAGAGGTAGGGATTAACATCAAAAGTAACTTTTCATCAATAACCTTAGACCTGTACCCATTAAGTTGATTATTTTACATGAGGTAAAAATCCTCATAAATTTTAAAATTTTAGCAGTGTTTTAATATAATTTGCTTTTATTGTCGTGCCATTTGATAAGTCATATATTCTTCTGGTAGGCCATAACTCTTTACTGATTTTAAAATTTAAAATGTCTTGAAGAAATGTTCAGAACTAAGTTTCAGACGATGAACCATTTGGCTAGTCGTAGCCAGCTGGTTGATCACAACCTTTTACTGACTTTTATTTGTCATGAGCAAGTTTTCACTACTCTCTCCCATAATGTTATGTGATGAACCGTTTAACTAGCTATAGCTGGTCATTTATTTTGTAACGGGGCGGCGTTGATATTGTTTGAAATGAAGTTCAATCACGAAATCTCAAGCTTTATTATTTTTATTTATGCGACAACAGAGTAAATAACTCCAATTAAAGAACGCATAAAAATACTGCTTACATAAATTAGATATACAAGGTGTCTCAAAAGTCTTCTGACATAGGGTAACTCTGTTATTATCAGAGCTACAAGAAAATGCAAGAGGGGAAACCGTCTCCAAATACGATGTTTTCAATCTAAAGTAAAGGATTCTTTTTAAATCGGACGAGCCGTTTGGGCTGTACAATTCCTTTATGCTCCCAACGTTTAATGACAATTCAACGTTACCATTTATCTGGATGCACAACATGAGTGAATAAAGTTACTGTCTATTATGCCAACGTATCGATAGCCAGCCCCCATTTCAAACATGCAACCATTCACCATACTCTTGCACAATTTGTCCACTTCCTGTCCTTTCTTCCTCGAGCCCCAGGTAAATAGAAACGTTGCATTTTCATTTAACATTGGGCGCATAAATAGTGTATAGCCCAAAAGGCTTGTTCGATTTAAAAATTCCTTCGCTCTAGACTGAAAACATTATATTTGGAGACGGTTTCCCCCTCTTACGTTTTATTGTAACTCTGATAATAACAGAGTTACCCTATTCCAAGCGACTTTTGATACACCCTGTATAACAACAAGCAATACAATAAAATAATGTACATGTTAAGTAACTCACAAATATTAATTACATGCATGGTAAAAAAAAAAGTAAAAGAAAATAAAACAAAGAATATGAAAATAATACCAGGCAATGGAAAGAAGTAATCTAAATAAATCGCTACATACATACCAAAATATATCATTCAGTATTCCAGTAATCTAATATGCATGTAGGAGAACTCATATTTTGTTAATAATATTATGTGAAATATGACTAGTCAAAATTCAAATTTGACAAGGATACTTTTATAATATTAATACTTAGCCATTTGAATTTTTAAATTTTTATTATAGATTTGACACATTTTACAAACGTTGCCAAAGGAACTCATAAATTCAAAACCGGATTTTATGTTGATAGGTAATTATACAGTTTCCTCAAACGTGCTAAAGAAGAGCATTTTGAATTTTTCAGTTCTAGGAATATCATATTTAAACATATTTATATTCCCACAGCATTAAATGAGATATTTTGAAAATATTTTGAAATATCTATCTTACAAATTCATCTATTCTGGTTTACAACTTTATAAACGAAATTTGCTGCTGTATTTACCCCTATTCTCAAGGCTAATATACTGAAATTCAGACAAGAGACTGGAGTATGAAAGCCTTAATTTTAGTGGAAACTTATGATATTTCTTAAAGAAATTGTAAAAAAAAATGAATCATTTCTCATTTATTTGAATTAAACTTTCAAGATGTAACCCACATAGACGAACCATACTCCAGCTCGTTTCTAACTAATGTTATACAGTAATTTGAAGCTGTTAATGTCATTGAAATCAAAACCATTCCTAATTATAAAATCAATACGCTCGGTTTCTTATTTCATTTATATGAGCCTTAAAGGTCAAACAATCATCCATTACCTCACCCAAAATCTTTACACATATTCACTCTAATTAGCTGTTGTCTCTTTACTGTGTAGCATATTTTATATGAGTGTCTTGTTGTTGAAAATATCGTATATAGGCACGTTTTAATGTTAAACTGTAAATCTCCCAGGACAAACTGTCTGGTTAGCCCTAAGTCACGTACCGTTTGGAAAACCATAGTCCGTTAGCATGGTGGTTGTAGTGGTGATCGCTATAGAGTGAAAACAGTAATATATAGGGAGAAGTGGCTGTTTTGAATCAATTAAACGTCTCAATAGTCTCATAGGAAACGCGTTTTAATGAAAGTGTTAAGGAAAATATCGTTAGATAACCTATTTTTTGTTATACATGTTTTCGAACAGTCCTCCCTCTCCATGTTACGCACCGCCATCATCAGGGAATGGTGAAGCTGAGAGAATGGCTTCATTTTTTTCATGCATGCATCACTCTTAATCCTCATTGTGCAGGCCAGGTTTTCAACTTCAACTTAATGTTCATGATACCATGCCACTTGAGTTTCAGCATTAACATCCTGACATTATTGTACAGAATCATCTGAACTGTAAGATTCATATGACCCTCTAAGATATCCACATAATCATAGATAGTAACATGATAGTAACTATGAGAATCAGCAAAGGAAGCACTGAAAACTGGAATATTACGGCGCCCTGCGAAATACGGCCGCCACCATGTTTCACGCTTGGTCAAAGACACTACCAAGTATATCGCATGTTCCCAGTCATTACTGGTTCATATTACATGTATAGGGCACTACTGAAGTCGTGCTAAAGCATTATGGTCCGTTATCAGCGGTTTTGTCAGTGCAGTCTTGCCTGGTATGTCCGTGTCATATAACTGTATTGTGATGCATGGAATAGGAAGTTCTGCTTGAGTTCTCATGAACTTCACTGTAGTGGCACGTAGGCTGTGTGTGACATCCGTTTTAATTTACTGCAACACATATCACTGAGAGTTTTATTTCGATCATTCTTCCTCTCCGCCACATCGTTTTGTTGTTAGTTTTGTAAGCTATCTTTATCGTGGACAGTGTTCTCCTCGACATATCCAACACACTTGCCAATTTCGTTACGCTCACACAACATAACTGAGCACCAACACTTTGCTATCTTTTGAAATTAAAGAGATCGTCCATTTCACTGTCTACGTAGTTCACTGTACACTTCCGTTTCATTGCTCCTCAGGAAGCACCGAATTTGCCCTAACACAGCATCACCAACAGCCCGGTGCTGCAGTGGTCGTCTGACCGTTGCCAATTAAATTATTACTTATGATACGCGGCAAGTTTTGATCATAGAGACTTACGAGGTATTAGAAATCGCTTGTGCATATATTTGGTTCTGCTTTCAATTAATATATTATATTGCTAAGTAAATTTTCTTTTTATGCCCAAGGTCCGAGATGAGTACTACTTCGAAAGTACACCGAAATTTTGTAGCTGAACCAATGGGTGATAAGCCGGTGACCGATTTGGCAGGAATAGGACCAGTTCTTGGAGAACGATTACGAAAGAAAGGATTTGACAAGGTAAAACATCAACTCGTCTAAATTATCTTAATAGTATGGAAAACAATAATACAAGCGATTCTGTAAAGATATCAATCCCTCAACAAATACATAGTTATAAACCCTGAAATTCAAATATTAACTCAATTCTAAACAGCCCGATTTATCTAATCCCCCAGCATACTGAAATCCCCCTGATTCCAAAATAATACAATCCTTTAAGAAATACAAATCCCAACCTCTTTAAAGAATCCATTTTTTTAAAATGAATACGAAACTACAAATTGCCCCATTTAAATATGCACTTATTCAGAGAGCAATGATTCACTAAAGAATCTAATTTTTCAAGAAACCCAGAATCTCTAATTTTCTTAAGAATCTAATCTTTCAAGGAACCCAGAACCTCTAATTTTCTGAAGAATCTAATCCTCCAAGGAACGCAGAACATGTAATTCTTTAAAGAATGTAATTTTCAAGGAAAGCAGAACCCTAATTCTCTAAAGAATCTACGAACGCAGAACTCCTAATTCGCTAAAGAATCAAATCCTTCAAGGAACGCAGAACCCCTAATTTACTAAACAATCTAATTGTTCAAGGAACGCAAAACTCCTAATTCTCTAAAGATCTAACTCTTCAAGGATCTCAAAACCCTAATTCTCTACAAAAATCAAGGAACGCAGAATCCCTAATTCGCTATATATATATATATATATATATATATATATATATATATATATATATATATATATATAATCTTTTTAGGAACACAGAACTCGTAATTCTCTAACGTAACTAACCTTTCAAGGAGTGCATAACCCCTAATTATCTATAGAATATAATCATTCATGGAATGCAAAACTTTTAATTTCGTAAAGAATCTAAGTGTACAGAATTCTTATATCTCTAAAGAATCTAATCCTTCAAGGAACACAGAACCCCTAATTCTCGAAATAAACTAATTCCTCAGCGAATACAAAGCTACAAAGGTGGTAATTTTAATTTCGTTTTCGAGATGAGGTGACAAATTTCACAAATGTCGTGTTCGGTACTTATTTACTAAAGTCTTACAAGGTACATTTGCGAAGTGTCCCCTCGGGATCTGTGAAAAATTGATTCAAATGCGAAATTCTCCGCTGCTCAATGTGACTTGTACTAATTTTAACTGCTCATACCGATAATTTTTATATTTATGGATATTCATATATCCAGAATTCGATCATACACTACTATAACGCCCGGACACAAAATTGCTTTTAATTTCTTTAGATGTAACTGAAAATGAACGTGCGCATATGAAAAACAAATTGGATTAAGTGTGCTTCTCTGACACATGTTTTGGATCCGCCATATTTAATTGAACTTCCGGTTTTCTAAATGAGAATAAGTGCAAGTGATACATCAAATTCATGGACAACTTTCTCAAATTCACTGATGTGAATTTTACCGTAGCTTGTACCTTTTGGAAGGTATTGCATGCTAAATCCCTCCAGGCACTTCGCGAATAATTTCAGTTATGCTCTACGTTTTTGATGTTCACAAGTCAAAACAATTTCTAACTGGAAAAATACCGTAGGTATAAACAAACCCTTTACAATATTGGTTCATAATCTTATCACATTTCCGTGAATTATTGTTATTACTTCCATGTTATAACAAAGAAGTACGTATTGTATTTTAGTCAATATGCCTAATACAAATCCAGATAGACCAGGTTTGAGTTAAGAGCTACCATTTTCGTATTGACGTCTGTGTGTCTACAGGTATGTATGTTCAAGGAATATTTCGTCAACGGTGAATCACGTAAATGATTACATAACACACGGGGCACTGCACAACTTTCTATTGGGTTCCATATTCGTGAAGTATCTAACATTTAACGTGCAATATTGTCGAAAGGGTACAAGCTACGGTAAAACTCACTACAACAATGAATTTCCGAGAAAAGTTTACATTAATTCGATGTATCACTTATACTAATTCCCATTTGGAAAACCGGAAGTTGAATACAATATAGCGGATCCAAGATGGTGACCTTGGTGGGTAACATATGTCAGAGAAGCAGTTCTTGATTCAGTTAGTTTTGCATATGACTACATTCATGTACAGGGACTTCCAAAGAAACTAAAAGCAATTTTGTATCCGAGGGTTATGGTAGTGATGACTGAATTCTGAATATACGAAGGATCATAAATATATAAGTTACCGGTATGAGCCGCTAAAGTTAGTACAATATACATGGAACCACCTAGAATTTTGCATTTGAACTAATTTTACACGAATACCTACGTGACACTTCGCGAATGTATCTTGTTAGATCTCATAAACTGTTTCAGTGTTGCCTTATTCTTAGTATAAAACTTTGAATCGATAAGAAGATTGTACGAATCCAATAAAGAATATATATTGACGTTTAAATATACACTCCAGTAATAAATCTAGTTTAAATGTTACCTCACTATTCGTGAACATCTCGTGGCGCAGAGGGCTTCTTATAATTTCAAGATGAAGTCATAAGAAACAATGAGAGTATACGTTTGGACATAAATTAACAAAACGAGACGAAGAAAGATTTAACACGATTGAAATGAAACGAGAAAAGTCTTCGAGAATGGAAATGAGACGGGTGTTCTACATACTTTAACAAATAGCACGAAGAAACCATATTACTCGACTCCTCAAATTTCGTGGTCAAATCACGGCAACAAGCTACTATGAAGAAAGAATTGTGATACATTTAAACACTTTGCTTAAAGGGAAAAGCAACCGAGATACCTATATTGGTACTACTGGGATCAGATTTCGAGTTTTCCTTTTCTACAAGGTATTTCCTGATTTAAAGGAAACGGTTCAGACATGGTATTGAAGCCATTGTTTCTACAAAATCATTCCAGAATTTAATCTAAAGTGATCTTTTGATAGAGTTAATTCTGATTCTCAAACCGAAACTAAATATTTAACCCCAGTTTTACGTCGTGGGGTCTCACAGACCCCAAGCAATCATACGGCTCGATTATTTCCCTATTTTGATAGTTAAAACACAGTATGTTTCTGACATCTTCAGAATATCAATTTTAAGTATATTTTATGACTATTACAAATTTTATTTCGCCTAAGCCATAATTATCTGACTTATTTGTAAACAATCCTGCTATTTCTGTCGTGGGGTCTGTGTGACCCCAACTGGGAATCAGTTTGCTAATAGTTATGAAGAAATTTTAAAATATATTATTCACTTTCTGACAATTATCCTAATGTAAAATGATTTCAAAATAGCTCGTACTTTTTTGCCGATGTCAGTGGCGGATCTAGCCGGGTCTAGGTGGCCCGAGCCCCACCAAATTTTTGAACGTCAGAAACAATTGAAGCTACTATTTATATATATTTTTCAAATTAAAATGGTTTGCGTAAACTTATGATATACCTATCATAGATTGGAATCTAGTTGCCCCCCCCCAAATTTTACCTCCAAGATCCGTCACTGGTTGCTGCTGCTAAGGGACTAGAGCGATCTGTCTGTTGCAAGGGGGAAAGTACTAGGAAAAGACAATTTATAAATTTGTGATTTTAACTTGTGTTTTACTCTAATAATCACAGAATGTTTTCAAATAAGGCTGATGGGAGAACGTTTGTCTTCTTTCAGCGTATTTCTGTGTGTTAGTTTACCACCAAATTGACCAAGCGGCCGTAGCTCAGTTAGGCAAGTTAGATATTTTCACCGGTAAATCCATGGTGTATTCATTTGTAGGTAGCACAGTCCTACCCTCTACATTATCACTGATAAATTGCGGAGTGACGTAAATTTGTGTGACTCGCAAATTTATTATTGACAATTTAGAAGATGGGACTGTGTTATCTACAAATGAATATACCTTGCATCCACTGGTGAAGTTATTTGATCGAATTAGGAATGCGCTCATCCAGAATTTGATACATGCAAAGTAAACAGAAAGTTTGATCGTGTATAACTGACCTTAGTTGATCGCAATTTCTTCCAATCTAAGAAGAAAAAGTTAAGAATTTCTTCATTTGTCAGTGTGACCGCTGTTTTTGTCTCTCCTTGTAAGCAATCATTACTGCCGATTCAAGCTCTAAGTGCACACACCCACTAGATAAGATAGAAATAATTGCATTTCTAGGACTGTGCATTCAGGCAGGGGTTGATCGTAATTGGGACTGTCCTGTAATAGAAATGTACAAAGGTGCAAATGCTCATTTGTATCGTGGGACTATGTCACAGATGCGATTTCATCAAATTCTAAGGTTTCGTCGATTTGATGATAAACGAACACGAGCAAATAGATTGAAAGAAGACAAACTTGCCCCCATCCGATTTGTTTGGAAATGTTTTCTTGCAAAATGTAGAAATTATTATATACCAAGTGATTCTGTAACAGTGGATGAATAACTAGTTCCATTTCGTGGTCGCTGCAGTTTCGTTCAATACATGCCTAATAAGCCAGCTAAATATGGCATAAAAATATTTTGGTTATGTGATGCACTGAACTATTTTGCACTCAATGGTTATGTATACGTAGGAAAGCAACCAGGAGGTACTATGGAGAAGAATCTGGCTCAGAACGTTGTGATGAAACTTTAAAAACATTTGTTCAAAAGTGGAAGGAATATTACTATGGAAAATGATTTTACAAGAGTTGAACTTGCTCAGTACCTGATAACTCAGAATCTCACTCAAGTTGGAACCATGAAGAAGAACAGACGTGAAATCCCGGACATTATGCAACCTAGTAAATCTCGTAGTCCATTGACATCTGTCTTCGGATTCAACGGAAACCTAACGGTCGTAATTTATGCACCTAAGAGAAGCAAAGCTGTGATTTTACTCAGCACGCAGCATCATGATACCGCTGTATCTGACACAGGTAAGAAAAAGCCAGATATAACAAGACCAAAGGAGCAGTGGATAAATTTGACCAAATGGTGAGAGAATTCACAACAAAACGGCAAATAAGAAGGTGGCCATTAGCTGTGTTCTTCAATATGGTAGATGCTTCTACGCTGAATGCATTTATAATGTTCAAAGTTCAAAATCCAGATTTATGCAATAAACCCAATGTGAGGCGTAAATTTGTAACCAGCCTTGTGGAGGACATGGTAAACCCTCACATGCAGCGAAGATGCGAGATGTCAGCTCGGTTACCAAAATCAGTGACTGAAGCAATGAAACACTTTGGAATCTCCAAAACTGAAAGGACTTCAACAATTTCAGCGTCATCTGCAAACAGAAGAAAGCGTTGTCATATTTGTGATAGGAAGAAGGACAGAAAAAGTAGACTAGTTTGTGAAAAATGCAACAAATACTTTTGTGCAGAGCACCAAGCAGTTATTTGTTGCAACATGTAAATAAACGTGAAAAAACTTAGCTCTCTTGTAATAATGAGGAATATGTTGAAATGTACCAAATGTGAAATTGTATTTTGAGCATTAATAAAGATTAAATTCTAAAACAGAAAAGGATTTGCTTTTTAAATGAATATTAAGCTAAATAATAAATTGTTAGGTTAGGTTAGGTTAGTGGACATTGTAAATGGTAACAGTAAGTTGTTAGTCATGAGTTTCAATATAGATACAATCTACGATATTATGTTAGGTTAAGTTAGTTATGATTGTAAATTGTAATAGTAAATTGTTAGTAGTCATTTTCAATATAGATACAATCTAAGATGGTCATTGTAAATTGTAATATTAAATTGTTAGTGGTAATTTTCAATATACATACAGTCTACAATATTGGGGTCTGTGAAACCCCACGACAAAAGAATACGAAAAAATTTAGGACAAAAAATAGGGGTTAAGTAAAAGCGAAACTACAAAGGAAACAAAAATAGATTTTGTAACAAAATCGTTGTAAATGGTTGCCTTAAGTCCTCTTTTCCAAGCTTCTTAGTATCGTGTTTTACTTATAGCGGACTTGAACTAATGATGTTTGCAGAGTATGATCTCAAAACATGTTAAAGGATTCAGAGTTTTGATTTTTAATAGTCTTGGTCTCGTTTCGAGTGAAAAGGTAAAGATTTACACCTCGTAGTAGACAGCTTCGAATCGCTCGTAGAGAAGAAGAGAAAAAAGAAGAACCGCAAGTGGAGATGAATACTTCAGCAAAAAGAATGGCAACTTCAGGATTATCTTGAGGTGTTAACAAGGGGTTGGTGCTTAAAGATTGCTCTCCGTGATAAGGTAGTCTTTTGAGATAATTTTGTCACCAAAATAGACTTAGTTGAAAGTGAGGTTCTCTTACAACGCTTAACACATGACCTTTAAGAAAATAGGGATTTTTCGAGTCGGTTTAACCCGTATTATAAGCCAAAATTCATCCTGGTTATACAGAATGTACAACTTTTGGACCTACTATCGGCTGACGGTAATGCAATACTAACTCTTCGGGATAACATTGCCGAGGTACTAACACAAGTTTAAAGAAACTAATCTCTATTAAGACATACTTCTTCTAACTCAAAATTTAGAAGTGAGGCCCTTATCAGGGCCATTCTAACGCCAGGGAAGAGGACGCCAACTAGGAAACTGGAAGACGAGGATGATGCAGCTAACTACCAAACCAAACGGCACACTGCTTACTACAAAGGAGGCAACCTGCAACAATGGGTTCATTTCTAATTTCTAGGTGACACAAACCCACTAAAAATGGAAGAGAAAACATGGAAGAAAAGCAGCGATTCAGGATTCATGACAGAAAAGGAGGAAATGTGAATTGTGTGTGTTATTTGTTGGATACTGACCGATACTTAAGTGATTGCTTAATACTGAAGAATTGAGCTTTCCGGAAACAAGTGTTCATGACGCTGTAAAAAAATGACTAGCAGATGCAAAATGTGTGCACAGTGCCCTGATTAAAATAGGGCATAGCGACACTTCCCTCTAATGACCATATAACCGTGGAGGACATACGAAAAATTAACAAAATTCCAGAAAGTGAGTACCAGCTTGCATACAAACAATAGACAGATCATTGGAAGCGTTTCCCCACTACAGAAGGGTGTGGTTTTGAAATGTATTGAGTGTATTTGACATTGTTGCCAATAAAAATATGTTTCGTTGAACCAGTCTGATCACTTTCTTGACAAACCCTTATAACAAGTTTTGAGAGTATTATTTGAAATATATATATTTAGTTTCACACAATTTTCTCTACACATAAATTTTTTGAAATGCTTCTGTCCATCTGGAGTCTCTGTAATTAAATTTTTTTCAATTATTTGGTTGTTGCAATTGAAATGCCTAGCTGATATGTGTCTAAAAGAAAACTACAATATGTAATTAATGAGAGTATTCTCCGTGAACAGAATAATAACTTTGCCATCACTGAGCTAAGTTCGGATCCCATTACGAAAATAGTCTTGAGTCTGTAGTACAAATGAGTTCTGCGTTGTACGCCTCATCATCCGATCATTAGGAAGTTATTTGCTGCCATAAATTGATTAAGATTTTAGGTTGTTTTCGGTGGAAGAGATGTAAGGACAATATGGTGAGTGATAAAAGGTTGCATACCGGATTCGCAGAAAAATCTGTACTGTTCTTCGAGCTACATGTACAATATCAGAAGACAATATCTGTGTCACCTGCTGAATGTTTGTGTTCAAGGATGCGGTGTATTCATGTAATCCAGTATTGCAATGACCAATGTCGTTTCGCTCGATCGAGAAAAACGTGATAAATCACAATCACATTAGGTACAAAGCAACGACGCCTTCTGTGGTTGTTTTCAGAATCATCCTGGACATTAATCTCTTACCAATCACTGTTCTGACCATATTGTCCGTGATTCATTTCTTTATCAGAAATGTTAATCTAATGCAAGAGACATTCCTTATTATTCCGTATATTCCAAGACGACGATCCATGTTGTTCAGTATCAACATATGGTATTCATGAGTTTAATACCAGACGTAAAATCAAACATTTTAATTGCAGCTATCAAATATTTTCAGCGTTAAGTGATTCTAGCAGCATATAATTTGTATAATAAATAAAATGACTTGATTTTCATTTTTTAGATATTTTATTTTCAAAACTTTTGCAGGCTCAAACAGTACTTGGACAATTTCTAGTTCTCAAGATGAACAAGGAACTTTTCATAGAATGGGCACAAGACGAGTCTGGAGCTAATAGAAAGCAGGCAATCGACTGTTACAACTGCTTAAAAGATTGGTGTGATGAATTTCTATATTAATATATCCTATTTAATTGAGTTATTTCTCTCTATATTTACGTGCGACTTAACTCTACAAGGGATTGCGAAGGACATTGCAAAATGTTGAAACATATGTATACTGTATCTCTAGAGGCATACGTATCACTGCGTTCAAAATTTTATCTTTTGTTTTTTAGGATAATTACGAATTAAATAAAATCCATAATGTTTGCATTGGTAACTATCTACGCTCATAATTTCAAACTTAAGAATCTTTAATCCACTTTTCAACTCTTTCAAACACTTATTATAGTGTGAAAGCAGTTTTTCTATGCTACCATTGTATTTTATAGTGCTTGATGACAATGTGTTTAAAGTGTTTTTGAGTTTATCAGTAGTGACAAAATATTTTCCAGATAGTCTCAACTTCCGGAGCAAGTGGAAATCAGTCGCTTTCACTCTCCACAACTCATAGTTGACAAGATTCTCAAGTTTGTCAGACATTCTCATAGGTCACAACTCGATAGTTTTCGTATTTACATCTACGTTATCTATCTGTTTCCTTCAAACTGAGGAGTTGTTGGTGAAGTATGCTGTGTGTTACAGTCGAATGCTTCTTCTTTCCGGAAAGCAGTTGTTCCTTGCTTATGGACTCAAAAACGCTGTTACTTGTTGGTATCAGAGTATTGTTAAGTCCTCTGCGTTATCGTTAGTTTGTCTAATAGTATCATTAAACATTTAAAAAGTATTGTTAATGTCACAACATTAATACTTATTTACACATCTTCCAATGTAAAGTGTTGCAAAAGTACCAAAATACTTTCTGATTTCCACTTATTCAGTGAATTGAAAGACTCTCTGTTCGAAAAACATTTTTATAGCTTTTGAACTCAAATATTCTTTCAATATATTGGCAGGTAGAAAGTTCAATGTTGTAATTAAAAACTTATATAAATCCATATGGCACTAGAGATAAATGCTTGAATTGGAATAGAAAATACGAAATCAATTGTAACAAGGTGACCAGAACTTTTACTTTCAAAAACGGGACGCATACAAATCGGCGATGGGGGAGGGGCTGACTTCCACATTGCATTTCGGGACTCAGCAGTGTTTTCAATTTACAAAATACACAAGTAAGAATGATAACACACCGTTTCTAACTCAAGTACAACCCAACAATACTTTTAACTACTTCAACATTCAGGATTCCAACTCAATTCCCACTTGAACCACAGAACACTCAATTTTCATTTGAATATTCAGAAGTTCTAGGCACAGCTGAACCTTCCTAATGCGTGTTGGTACGGAAGAGTGTAGAATTAGCATTGAAAATTTATATTTTGAATAATAATTACGGGACAGTTCGGTCAAGTTTGCTTAAAAACGGGACATTTAGACGTCCCGTTTGAGAATCAGAAAGAAACGGGACAACGGTTGAAAATTAGGGACTGCCCCGGCTAAAACGGGACGTCTGGTCACCTTAAATTGTAAGCTAATTTATGCCGTACGTTGGGATTTAATATGACATAAACAATGATATTCTTTGTTGGTTAACTGTTAGTTTACTTTAACGTTTCTTTTCAACATTGAATGTATATGAGATGGGTAGTACTGTTTAAAGAGGGACATGAAACAGTATTCGAATTTGTATACGAGCTACATAGCCTCACAAAGAATCGAACATGGAACTACGAGCACAGAAAACATGCACGCCTTTTCTTCGACAGCAAAGGGGCACGTTCAATATGGGCATTCGAAATAACTGATCTAAGAATATGAACCGAGTGATATGTTTGTTATTTAATTTTTCGAGAAGAGCCATAGCTCCAACCTTCAAGGTTAGTATGAAAAAGGAAACGAACAGTATATTGTACAGTAAGGAACACTTCTGGATGGTACACTTTTGCCGTAAATTTCCATATGGATGTACCATCTAGAAGTGTCCCTTACTGTACATGCAGTGGAGGCAGGAATGGGGAGTTATGATTGATTTGTAGGATTTTCCAATCAGTTGTCGATCCAAAGAGTGGGTGCAGTTGGTCGGTGGGTGGTTTAGGTAAAGCCATAGCCAATGTTTTTATTGAGAGTACTACATTCTTGATTTCATATACAATCAACATCGTGAACATATGAACGAGTTTTGAGAATCAGGCTAACTGTGAGATGTGGAATGTAATATAGGTTTCAATTTCTATTTACTTTGGAAGTTGAAATAATCTATTTCCGGCAAGGATTTTTTCGAATTCAAATACACTTTGAATGCATTGACAACAGCATAGTACATATAAAACATGTATAGAAAAAGATGGTATTGGAAACTCGTCCATTTATTTTGGATTCTTTATTGATGCAAATGTCTTTTCATTCAGGCATTTTGACAAAGAAATACACAACTATTATAAAAACAACACTTTGGCTATGTTTTCTTATATGCTGTATCAGTTCTTCATCAGATAGAATACGTCTTTCACTTCTATAGCAATATTTATACACTTGCTTTAGAGAAACTAGTTATATGACAATTTCAATAATGTATCAGTATATTTATCAGATACAAAGCGTTCATTTCTTTGATATTATAATATGTAAACAAGTCTCAATATAACTATAGTAATGTAATAGTTTTAATACTGATTCAGTATCTCTGCAAGACCCCAAGGATCTTAGTCTTCTCTGAACCTAATCGCTTTCTCGAAACTTCAGTTATGTGACAATTTCTACTGTAAAAATACTGTATCAAACCAAAGCACTTCTTCCTAGAGCGGGGTATTATAGCCCATAACTGTGTATTTCATTTATATTTCTATAAAATCTTGTACACAAAGTAAAATAAAATGTGTTGCAATCAATAAGTGAGTGTATCATAGTAAATACTTACTAATTGAAAAACGTATCTCAGCGCACCGCACACTTGAATAACTGTTATAAAATTAATGTATGTTAAGAGACTACATATTTCATAAATTCATGTATCACCATCTCTTAAAATAGTAATATAAGAACCTGTATTATTAATCAATAAAATCAAAATTAAGAAAGATAAAACAGAGTTGAATTATTTGGGTACAATACATTTTTTTCCCTCCGAGTCATTCAGAACACTTACTGCTTCTTAACATTTATTTTTGTTTGTAAATGTTCAATAAAATTAAAATCAAAAATTGAGAAAATGTAGTATTTTCTAATTTTTAAACACAAAATTATTTCATTTCTTTTTTGAGCACAAAGATGATTCAACAGATTGGCCATTGCTTAATATTAAATCAGTTAATATTGTAGGAATACGACCGTCGACAAGAGCCAACTTGAGGAAAGCTAGGTTTGTAGAATATCAAAATTTGAGCTTCCTACCATACTTTAGTAAGTATTAGTACTTTTTCGTTTATGAGAAATTAAGTATAACAATGGAACATATGGAAATACTATAGTAAGTGGGTGCAAAAAGAACTGAAAAATTCGAAATTTCCTCCCTTGGGGTTGTAGGTGGATGCAAAATAAGCTGAAGCCTTTGCAATTGCTTCTTCTGTCGTCCTAGGTGTGTGCAAAATGAGATAAAACCTTTGCAAAGTATCTCTTCTATCAGTGTACTGTATATGGGTGCTAAATGGACAAATGGACTGAAGCCTTTCTAAAGCTAGGATTGTAGAATATCAAAATTTGTGTTTCCTGCCGTGTTTCAGTAAGTATTTGTACTTTTCTGTTTATGAGAAATTAAGTGAAACAATGGAAGATATTCAGAGACCATAGTAGGTGGGTGTGAAAAGAGCTGAAACCTTTGAAATTTGCTCTTCTGGCGTCCTAGGTGGATCTAAAACGAGCTGAAGTCTTTTAAGTTATCCTTCTATCGCTTTAGATGGATGAAATATGAGACAAAGCTTTTGAATCTACTACTATATCCCCCTAGGCAGTTGCAAATGAGCTAAAACCTTTCAGATAGCTTCTTGTGTCGTTCTAGCTTGGTGCAAAAGGAGCTGAAGCTATTCAGATTTTTTGTCTTCTAGTCTTAGATGAGTGCGAAATGAACTTAAGGCTTTGAAATTGGCTTTTCTATCGCCATAGAGAGGTGCAATATCAGGCGAAATCTTTTAAATTGCGTTTTCTGAGGAACAATGAAGATGTTTGGTACTCGTTCCCTCCTTGCACAGTAGATTTACTAATTACTTTATTTCAAAGCCGCTTTTCGAAGTGCAAGAAAAACACATTTCATGTCATGACGCTTAATCTTGAAATACTGAACAATTTTATTCCAGACTGTCAAACATGGTACGAACTGTTGAAAGATAATGGCGTTACAAATTATAGACATAAAGTATATTGATTTACTGAAGTACTGTCTTCAGTTCTTCTGTATACTTTTTGCTATGATGTCCACCTTGAACGATCGTTGAGTACTCTGGGTCGTGTTGAATATTTTTTTCCGATCAACTATGAATAATAAACGGCTGAATGGCCTGTATTTCCTGAGTGTTCATTGTGCTGCATGAAGGCATTAACAAATTAACCTTGGAGTCTCTCCATCTTCACCAAGTGTTGATACCAGTGAAGAAGGAAAAGTAAAGAAGACAATACGTCACTGTATAAAAACTACGCTTTCATATTAACATACTAATTTCATTTTTACATTGAAAAGCAGCATTCAGAATTACATAGATTGTGCTTATTTAGTAATACAAAAACAATCATTTCTAAGAACTGATTGTTCTCGATCGTACACTTATTATGTATATATAATGATATTCAAGTTTGAAATCCCCTGAATACCCTAAATTCATGAAAAGTAATCGAAATTGAAATAGGTTGACTTTGCCCCTCCTGAAGAAAATATGGCGAAATCCTTAAATTATTTCATTAAATGAATATAAAAATCATTCAGAAGAGTTATTGCTTCTGAATATTAGTTTCTCTAAGTAAATATTAATAAAATCAAAGTTAGTAGTGAAGATTTTTTTAAAAAAATATATATGAACAAGGAGCATTTATATTCTTTGTCTAGTGTCAATGTCATTTAGCAGAGTTATTGTTTCTTAAGATTTGTATTTGTACAGAAATGATATAGAATCAATATAGTAATAAAGAAGCGTAGTTTCCCTTAATATATTTGAACAAGGAAAATTTTATTCATTTTCTTGAGTACCAATGTCGTTTAGAAGAGTTATTGCTGTATTGATTAGTGTGTATATACAAAAGGAAGTATAATAATACAGTGTGTTAACGTTATAGAGTGTTAACGTTTTTACGGAATACATGTCAAGTCGGAATACACGCGGAATACATGTCAAGTCTTGCACCTGAAATCGTGCCAGCTAGAAGAGTGGGAGATCTCACTATGTTGGCTCCTAGCCATTTGACGGTCAGGCCGAATACATAAACACTAGTGAGTTCAGGGTCCAATCAATACCTTATGATAGAAGACGTTTTGACTTGAGGACTGCCAAGAGTCCTTTACTAATCCCCCTTGACCTACACAAGGATTTAAAGTTCATCTGTTAAGCCACTGGCAGGAGTCACAAGGGCTGTAAGATGCTAGGATTAGTGTCGCCGTACTCCAGAGATTACTTACGCAATTTGTCGAAGAATTGTTTGAGTACTTGAGGGAAAGCGTAACTTGTATCAGATCAATTTTTACCGAAAATTGGGTTACCGCTCAATACCTGATGTGATTCATACTTCAATGTCATGCAGAATCCATTACCTAGATCTTGCGAACCTGTTGTGTATCAGCAAAAAAGTTGTAGGTCTAATATTGAAATGATTGCAGTTGCAGACCATGAGTTACTATGGATTTGATTTATTAAAACAAAACATAATTCTGTATTAACGCAAATAGTTAATGCATGTATGAAAAATACTAAGGTTTAGACGTGGTTTATGCTACACTATTTAATAATGCAATCACTAGATTTTATATCCACTGAAACTCAAGCTAATTATCTCCAATTATTGCGATGTTAAAGTCTAGTTCCGAGTTCGTATTAGGTATTTGAGAATGTAAGATTAGTAAAAAATTATTTGAAGTTTACATTTACTATCTAATCTATATCATGAAATATGTATCATAATTTTTAATATTAGAAACATTCTTTCTGTTCAGATGATTTAGCTCATTACTTCCCCATTTTATTACTTTAATTTTGTTTCATTAAAGCAACCATGTCACACTCCTCCAGTGGCGGCAATAAGAGACCCAAATAACCCGCGCAGCCGGACCTTAGAGGGTACTATTCAAAGCAAGCTCTAAACACACATGACCTCTTGATCTGCTTTTGTGGGCTCTTAAAGATGTTTTCTTCGCCATTGCAAGCCACCCAAAGTAACTCAATGTTTTTGATCTTGCAGCGAAGCATAGTAGATCCTGATTTCTCCTCAAATGACTGCATATTTTCCGAAGTTAACATCGCATTTATGATAGCGAGACGTAAGTGTAACATGTCCATACACATACACATAAACAAGAAAAAAAATAAACATTGACCTTTGGGAGGAAAACGTAGGCAACACTAACACCCATGAAGAAAATTGAGAATGTGTGTTTGCATCACCTGCATTAATTCTATATGCATCTTGTATCTTTCGCAAAATTCCAGTTTTGAGGCAATGTATAATGCTGAGGAAAAGAATTCTAATCTTCCAAGAGCTTGAAAACTTCTATATTACATCATCAAGCAAATCTGTCGGAATGTGTTTCAAATTTTCGACAGAGCCGAAATCCACTTGTATAGTAACACAAACATATAACAGATCAAAGTATTTCGCTTGGAAAAGAGATACTAGACGGTGTTCTCAGTACCATAAATTTGGCGCTGTAATCGTAGTATCATAAGTTTAGAAGCCTCAGTTAGACTTCCTATCAAAATTTATAGACTAATTTGTATAAGTAACAAACAATAGTTGTATGTAATATGCATTGTCAATAAATTAATTATTATAGATGCTGTGTCCCGTGAAAACAGACAAAGACCATTTCGTCCCATGGCTTAGGCGTGTGTGTTGCCACTGTTCCAACAAGATCCTCAATAATCAACATGTACATTTAAAATTCTTTAATATACATGGAAATAGTGAAAATTCATGTTGCCGTACGCAGGTATGTCACATAACAAATTCTATCTCCTCGAAGTGTGGATTTATTTCATTCACATTAGATGATCAGGTGATATGAATTCTAAGTACACTTATGGTGCTCACGCAAAACTCGTCCCACACAAGAGACATAAAGAAACTTTATAAGCATTACTCTTATACTCATTTTCCTATCACACGTCCGTAGCGAATTCCGTATCTCTTAGGTCGTCACCTGACTCTGTCTGTACTGCATTACAGACCTAAAGTTGTTTCCAGGTTAGTCGCAGCACAAATTGTTTTGCTGCGCCCCTTCTGCTTCTAATCCTCAAATCCAATGTCTTATAGTTTTAATATCCAGTCCCATTGCTCGACCGATTTGTTGTCTAGGCATCGTAGCTTCCCACATACCAATTATTCTTCTTCTAGTTATAAGGAACGAATAGCCTTCCATCTTCGCTTTTTTTATTAAATCAATATGCCGTACGCAACAAAAACGGTCTTTTCTGCAGTTAATGTGTGTTAAGAGTTGTAACAAGTCAACAGTTCAACAAGTCAAAAGAAGTAAAACTATAATCAAAGTAGCTAAACGTAAGTGTTTCGGCAACAGCCTCGTTTAACCCTTTAATTGGCAAGCATTGATAGCATTTGACCCATGTCTTCCTGATCATAATTTCGTAATTTTTAATGTATTTTTATACTTTGGTTACAAAATAAAGGGTGTTTATTTCAAAACAACATTGACATAAAATAGGTCCTTCACAGGTTTACAGGTTCATATACAATCTTTTGAACAATAATTTTATCCAATTCTTTCTTTTTATAAATAAATATTTCTATTGTTTTGGAAAATAGCGAGCTACAGCCTATCTAAATTAAATCATGCAGAAGGGTTCGAAGGCACTACTGGACACCAGGGTGACAGTTAAAGAACCCTGCGTGCATTACCCTGTAGCTATCTCAAGATTGCGTTTACGGCACACAATTTGCTGGAGTTAGTTTTTAGTAATTGCAACCATCGCTTGAAAATACCAATGCATTCCAAATTCTATCATTATTTCTGATAATATTATTTAAACCTTTTTGATTTGAATCATTGCCCACTCTATTTTCGTAAGGCAGGGATGCAAATAACCACTCGCACGGGGCGAGTGGTTCATCGGTGCGGGCGATTATTTAATACAATACCGAAGATAACTAAATGATTTCTATTGTGGGATGTGGGCTAGTAGTTTTTTAATTGGGCTAGTAAAATGTTGTTGCTTATTTGCATCCCTGTTGTAAGGGATTTCGCATATGAAACAGAATAAATAATTTTTTGTAAAATAATATTTTTCGCGATGCAACGATCCACGATTTGTAGAGCAAAATAAGATATAAAAACCTAATTCGTCGGATTTTCATCTCGTACGGCAACCTTTTATTTTTTGGATTTGAATATTTCTGGAGAAGTTGTGTTTATTCGCATTCTGGCACTGATTCAGGACAAGAATAATTTGAAAAGAGGTAAACTGAAGTTCTAAGTCCAAAGAAATGCTCGAAAGCTTGTTTACAAACGAGATGTACCTGGTCCTTCACGTATGCATCCATTTTGAATCTGTGGTTAATGAGGAAGAGAACTCCTTTGCATCGTCGACACTGGCGAACTTTCAAATACACAAAGCATCACGGATGCCGAAACAAAAGGTCGATGTCGGTTCTTTAGATCGTATGTCACTTGTATGTTTCGGCAGTATTTCATCCTTGCTAATCATCGTGAACTAAAAGAATGGAATCTGTTTGGGAAAACGATAGTATGCAATTTACAAGAATTAAGACTGATTAATGAAACAACCTTACGGATTTCTAATACTTTGATTTGTTGGCGAAAAAACGCCACAAGTATATTCAGAATACAAGCATTTTGTAATAAAAATTCTACAATTAAAAACATCTTTTATTGTAATAACTCGCAAAATTTGCAAATTCGGCGAAAAAGTAAAAATCTAAAAGTATTATGTAACGAAGGGAAGAGGGGTTTTGTCTAACGCTACGAAGTATGACAAGGGTGAGGGAGGAGGTAAAAATTGGTCAAAAATAGCTTTCCATATGTGGACGATCCCTTATGTGTAGAAACTGAGCAGCATTGCCCTTTTATGGTTAAATATCATAAGAATACTCTCAGTTATTACCAACAGTTTCGTTGAAATATTTCCCTACAGAGCAAGACACCACAAATAAAATACTAAATAAAGAACTTTCGCGAAAAGTAGGATATAAAGCTTCTACAATACTAAATTTGACTGTCCCGTGTTGACGAAGATTAGAAGTATCAAAAGAAGCGACCAGCAAATCATGTGTACGAATATTGTATGAAAATAATAATGTCAATTAAATGATCACTGAAGTTACAATTCGTGCGGATAACGCAATAGAGTGCGATGTTGCTTAAAAGCAACAGTGCCCAATAAACAGTATTCACAGTCACTGAGTTCACGATTGACTTTTCACTTGCTCTTCCACTTACAACTGTATATCGTGTGATAATATACTCTACACTGTTGCAGACAGATTGGGAAGACAGGCAAGTTACATCAGTGATAAAAATGGGTAGACAGCATTACGTTGCTAGTCTAATGCCTAGCGTATTTGGTTTCCATGTTACGGATTTCAGGTTCAAATCCAAGTCGAAGTATTTGTTTTTTCAGAAAAAATGTTTTACTAATTTATATTACATAATATATGAAACCAATAACACCGGCCTGCGAAATAAAACTTTTCTCTCCGGTAAAAGCTTAAAGAGGTGATTTCAACTAAATTAGGTGTGCTGATTTCAAATATCGGACCGTTTTTGTTTATCACCAGTGCCGGATGTTCGTATAAGCTAAACAAGCTATAGCTTAGGGCCCCACTCTCTTAGGCGGGTCCAAAATATTATAAAAAAGTGAATATACATTTTCAAACTATAGGGAGTGAAAAGCAAGTTATGAAACTTACATACATCAACAGAATTTTTTGTTTGGTAGGCTACTATGATGTGAGTAATGGGGCCTCGCCTGCTAGCCTGCTTCCTAAAATATCACTCGTTTGCTCATTTCTCCGCATAGGGTGCCTACGTTCTTAACGAACATGTAACATGCAGCTGCACACTGCAGTGCAGACAATTTGTTATTCACAAAGGATTGTTGGACATACTATAAAGGGCCGCATTACCTTTAATAGCTTAGGGCCCTACCAAATCTAAATGCGGTGCTGCTTATCAAGTGCAGTTTTTTGCTATCTAAATTTTTATATTGTTGTAATTTCGATAGAAAACACCATAATAGACAATATGTGTGATTTGAATGGGACATGATCAAATTGCATCGAATATACAAAACACTATTTTATGTAACATGTTAATTTGTAAAAGGTATATATCTCACCACAAGAGAACTATATTTTTGCTTATCGCATAGTTTCTTACTATATGAAATCATTTTTTTCGTACTGTTTTAATTTCACTACAAAGTTCACCATAATAGACAATATCTGCAATGTGCATAGAACATGATAAAATTGTAATGACTATACAAAAAGCACTACTTAAAGTATAATGTTTATTGCTAGAATGTGTGAATCTCACTACATGAACACTATTTTTTTGCTGCGCTTTGATTTACGTTTGTGTTCCTGAGTAGGGTTATCTGGCACTAGATACAAAGGTAATCTGACATCATGGAGACTTCCCATCTTCCCTGATATCTTCCTTCTATTTCTTTAATGTCTTGATGGAATCATGTTCCTCGCTGAATGCTCCTAAATTTGGAGGAAAATAGTCCGGATGACTGTGTAGGAAATGTAATTTTAAACTCGTGTGGCAACATAATTTCTGGAGGATGTACAGTATGGTTTCGACAATCTGTTAGTAGTTGCCCCAGGAATTTGCTGGAAACATCCTTGATTGACTACCATGCCTGAAGCTGTGTTTCGTTTATCGTCGTAGTGAATGTAGGATCCTTCATAAGCTTCCGATTTGCGTTCGTCAGTAACTCCTTCCTTAATTTTGGTATCCGACAGTCCTGGAAATTTCTGACAGAGGTACCGAAAGTAGAAACTACTTCAATCCAAACTCTTAACGTACTGGTTCATAATTCCCAATTTATATGTGAATTGGCAATAACACATTTTAGGGATCAATTAATGGACGATTTACAATGTTTGTTTGCTCCTGGTACGAACTGTTTCTTCTTGTGCCACTCAGAAACTAACCAGTGTCTATCCTTGTCCCGAGAGTCCCATTCACACAGAAAATATGGAAACATTGTATAACTTTCTTGCTGTCCCAATATGATACCGTACACTTTTAAATCACAGCACAGTAGCCATCTGTGTTCAATGTATTTCAGTTTCTGCATAACCATAAATAAATTGTGATAGTTTTAACGAAGAAATGTTGAATGGGCGACTAGCATTGAAGCAAGTTTATTCCCATTGTGCAGAAGAACGAGTTTGAGACTTCTTTTACTCGAATCAATAAATAGACGCCAGTTTGGTAAACTATTCCAAGACGACGAATCAAGCCAGTAACAGTGAAACCTGTCTATGTTGACCACCATCGGTTCCATTGAAAAGTGGCCAACTTACACAGGTGGCCAACTTATAGAAAATAAGTGTGATTGGTGTATCTTTAGAATAGAATTTCTGGTATTATTTGATTGTAAAATTTTAATAAGCAATACCACGACAGCTACTTTTAAATAATGCATATAGAGTAATCATAACAATACACAGTACTTGAAAAATATACTACAGTATATTTAATATATGTACCTTTTTCTTCCTGAAAACTAGTCTGGTACACTGCATTATTCGGACGGGAAACCCAATCACATAGACAACTATAAAATCAAAAGTAGTAGGCAGTTTATTGAAATTGGTATTGTAGCACACTGAGTTATTCAGATTGAAAACAAGAAAAGTAAAATTATAAACTCAATAATTTATATGCGGTTTATATGATTTTTTTCGGAAGAGACAAATATTTTCTGTAGATACTTTTCGAAAAGTAGAAAATCAGTTATTAATAACAAATTTATTCATGGTGGTTCATTCTAGACGTATGTCTTTTATTATTATTATTATTACTATTATTATTGTTATTATTATTATTTATTTATTTATTTTTGCACATATGCACATTCTAATTTTGTAGTAACTACCACTTGTTAATGAGCTACAAATGTTTCCCTTGGAGCGGAGCAAAAGATGTTTTGAGAAAACCTTAGGGGAATTCATATCTCAAAACCTCCGCTACTATTCGACAAGCAGTCACATGCCAATAAATGACAATTGAGATGGTTAGCTTTAACCTTGAGAACTTTCCGGAATTACTAAAGCTACCCACTGATGAAAGGAGCCGATATAGCTAATGGTTTTACCAAAACAGGCAGGGAAAACAAATACGTACGACCATTTCCTGAATTCCTGTACGTGAGGTTTCTTATTCGCATCTTCTTTCACCACCCCTTTGTCAGGGTAGTGTTCTGGCCATTGACCTCCAAGAACAAATCGTGGGGATCTATGCTTCTCTGTCTCCAGTAACAAATACATAACATTTGGCTCTCGTTCGGGAATACGAAAAAGGTTTTGAAAAAATAACAAAACGTATTCCCGTGGCCAAGATACGCAGGTAAATTTATCATTATCAACATAGGACAAACATTGCTTCAATGCGGCCAACTTCCAAGATAGACAGGTGGCCAACTTACAGAGTAATAAGTAACGAATGCCTTATGGGAAAATGCAGGTTCAAGACGAACCAGACCAAGATAAACAGGTGGCCAACTTAGAGAGGTAGCCAAGTTGACAGGTTTTACTGTATATCACAGCAAAACACACGTTCTTCTTCTTGAACAAAAAACTGCCTCAATTCTTAATCCTGACTTCTGTAACAATATGATTTTTTTTCCCAGGAAGTATAAGATTTCTCTCTTTTAATCTTGAACTTAAAAGTTCACTCTTTTCTTTAGTAAGGCATAGGTCGCGCATCGAATCATTTAAGTCACATTGATTATAAAGACATAGAGTTTTATATTCAACATTGGGTATAAAGGTATCATGATTACCATCCTCCGCACTTGAAGATGACAAAGACACTCTCTGGTAACTGTATTGGGGTTTTGGGACAGGAATATCGGGTCTATGTGGTACGGGGGTTGTACCTGATGGAAGGCTCGGATACACAATGTGATTTTCGTTTTCCGTATTGAAACCGGACACTTTACATTCACAAAAATAATAGTCCTAAACTTGATTTCTTTGTTCTCTCCAAACCATTGGGATTCCAATTGCATTGATGGCAACAACACTTTGTACCATTGCCGCAGGTTTTCTACAAACGTTTTACACACAATATGAGGTGCGAAATTCTTGTCCTGATCACCTAACTTCATGTTAAAATACCAAGTGCAAACTTTTTATAAATGGTGTAATATTTAGCTTCTGGCCTTTAATTGTATAATGACCACATAGGCAACAAGAAGAGTTTGGATTGTTCATAGATTTTCGCCTCCGAACATCACTGCCACTTGCCATTTTTAACACGAACTCACTCACGGATCGACTTCAAGTGCACGTTCTAACTTGTTGACAAAGGCGTGATACACGTTCCCAGAATCCCCTCTCAGACAAAAGAACTTGGCATATTGACTTTGTCTGTCACTGCGCATGCGCGAAGTACAACTGTTATATTTGTTGTTCAGGTGTTACTTGATAATTACCTAATCCCCTCCAAAACAGAGGTCATACAATATTTTATCTCAGACATGTCCATACCTGCATTCCATACACCCAATCCAAACCTTATTTGCAAAAACGAAGCTCCATTAGCATAAACATGAGAAAGACTTGTGGCAAACCTGTATGTGATATGAAACAACCGGTAGTATTTTTTACATAAGGACACGAAATCTCACGTACAGTCTATCACATAAAATTACTTTGGCCGCAATATTTTCGCAGGACGGTGTAGTCAGTAAGTGAAAACTTACCCTTTATGAAAAGAACATGATGGACACGTTATCGGTTTTATTATCCAACATTCCAATGTTAAGTTTCTCCTAAGTTCAGATCGAATGACGCTACAGAGAATACATTTTCTCGAAGCAATTCGACGTGTCTTTGAGCACTCATAACTTCGTTCTGTATCTTACTTTCATTTTCAGGATAAGATATAGTCAATAAACTTAGAGAAAGCGCTAATTTTTACTCTGATAGTCCAGTTATTTTATCCAGACTATGCCTATTGATATAGCTGGCCTAAATTCACATACGATCGTAAGATTTAATAACTTCAGTGTTCCGTAATAGCCTAGTCATGAAATATTTTTACACTAAGATGTAGAGACTCATACTGTTCTTAGAATGTAAGTATTAGAGTTCGTATAGGAGGAATATACTTTGATCTATATAAGATAATTTTTTACGAGTGACAAAGGCGCGAGATTGTGCATTTTTTTACATGAAATATTTTGGATGCTATTATTTAGTTTTAATAAAACAGTATAAATTGTAGTTAATAATAATAATAATAATAATAATAATAATAATAATGAAGGAAGACAGAATAACTATACCAATTACTTCAACAATACAATCCAATTAAAACAATTCCTACGACGAGGTTCGAACCCGGTTCCCTACGACCGGAGTCTCCTGCTTTACCATTACGCCGCAAATTTCTCCTATAAAGGTAAGAAAATATACTAGTAGTCACGAAGATACTCATAAAACTTAAGAAACGTTTCGTGATTGTTTTCTCATTGAGGAAAGTCTATTTAACTTGCTTTTGAGTTAAAGATGGAAATCTCGATTGTGATAATCACATGAAGAATCATTATTATGGATGATCTTACATGAAACGATTTAACTAGCTAACAGACTCCATGAAGGTAAAGAGACGCTTTAGCCTAGTAATTAGCACAATAAACTGCCATTTGGGAGACCTGTGTTCGATTCCAGCTGCAACTAGTTTTTCAAATGCTTCAATTTCAATTTCAATGCATACTCAGTGTGACAAACAAATTCTTCTCTCCAGAAAGGAAAAAGATGTTGGAATGAGGAGAATTGGAGAAGGTCTATGAATGGAATCAATGATCTACAAATTTATTTGTTGCAGTTGTTCTAGATTTGATTCTGATTTATGTGTGATCAGTCTTTATTTCTTTTAATATGTAGGATATAATGAAATAATACATTATATATATATATTGATATTGATATTAATGTATGGAGTTTATTGGACAACACGCTCCGAACCATAGAGATTCATCTTATAATGCATAACTCTTCCATTCGTCACCTACTCTACAATTTTACCTGTATACACATCTCTCTAAGAAGGTAAGTAATCCAACTCCTCGATGAGTATCGCATTGAAACTTGTACAAGTGAAGGACATATTGAAAGATAAAAATATGCTTACTCTTACGTATCGCAATGTCGAACCGGAAGTAGAATGAATGTTCCCCCATAGCCCCTAAAAGTTATGTACATGTCATACATGTCATACTGGAACCTCTTTTCTCACGACGACAAATATTGCAAACTCAATCATTAATCATCATTAATCATTGGATAGCCTATCCTGCCTACCCTGAGGAGCTGTGCCAGTCAGATTATTACGTATTTCATATCTGCATAAGAAACGAAAACTTATAATACCACATATATTATTCATTGTTGCAAGTTAAAGACACTGCAGTATAACAAACATAAAAACTTTTTCCGGTTTTATAACAGCAATATCGCAACTAAGATTGACGAGTCAAATTACTTTGGGTACTGTGATCATACTATGACGTATTTAAAATGAATAGGAAGAATGAAATGTTAAATTGAAAATTAGACTTGCAGATGAGAATCAAGGAGAGAAATAATGAGAACAGTCTTTACCTAACTCACAATGATAATTCAAGCGCAGATGCTAACGAAAGAACAGAATTTTTTAAATGAATTATTTTGTAACAAATTCACCATCTGCTTTCCTCTTAGTTCAGTCCGTTTGCTCATTTACGTTTTCTCATACACCTAAAAGTTCTCTAGATCAGTGATTCTCATTTTCTCTTTCACCTGAAGGAGCCTCAGGCCTTGACAATATAAGGTCGATTTTTCTTCGTTCCACAGCATCTACTATTTCTGTTCTCCTTTCGCTCATTTTTTAACGGGTGTCTCATAGAAGGCTATTTTCCCTCCTTTTGAAAAATATCTCAGGTCTTTCTCATCTATAGAATCGGACTGGAAGTACACGCGTCATCCTGTATGCCTATTTTTCTTCCCTCAAAATTTACCCTTTCTCTTCGGAAAAAATGATCAAAAACGGGCTTCTTTTTAATTTATCTCTCCATTTCAATACAGCTCAACATGGTTTCGGGTCCACTAGGTCTTGTCTTACTAACTTAAGGAACATATTTAATCAGGCTATAAACAGAGTTTTCAACAACGCACAACGATACACCATCTATTTTGATTGTCTAAAGCCTTCCA
The DNA here is from genome assembly GCF_964235325.1 of Thermobia domestica. NCBI lineage: Eukaryota > Metazoa > Arthropoda > Insecta > Zygentoma > Lepismatidae > Thermobia > Thermobia domestica. The sequence continues at coordinate 277,575,126 of NC_137456.1, read as the reverse complement.
TTCTATTAACAGCCATATTTACCTTATAAAATTTCCAATAGATTCGGTAGTCATGCCCACTCTGATCTTTATTGACTAGCTCCTACAAGGCCACACTTAGAGAGTTCCTTTGACGGTATCCTCCAGCAATCAACCTGTAACATCCTTAGTAGCATAAGGGAGTGTACTTGGACCACTCTTATTCACAGTGGAAAGTTACCAATAAAAGTATCTCCCCCTGAGTGCTTCAATTTCATTTCTTGGTGTACAGTGTATTTGCAGCTTGATAACGCCTGAACAGATGCAACCGAACTTACACGAAAATTTCTCGGCATTGACAGCAGTTGTAGCACTTACAAGGAAAGCTATAGAACTTCTCGACTAGTATTGGATTGAAATTTGCACAATTTGAAAGATGGAAATATGCTTACTCTTACGAATCGCAATGTCGTTGAACCGGAAGTAGAATGAACGTTTCCCCATAGCCCCTGAAAATTATGTACTCTGCTCGTACATGCCAGAATGTGATACACTGGAACCTGTTTTCTCACGAAGACAAATATTTGAAACTCAAGATGATAACAGTCGGTCGTGATTGGGATCTCTAGTACGTCATAGAAGCGAACCGATGTCAAATGGAAAGCGATACGATACACCGATCGTAACTTCCAAACAACACGTTTACCCGCTGGAGAAAATGCACAGGCTGAAACAACACAAAAATGGATTTCTATTATTATTATTATTATTATTATTATTATTATTATTATTATTAGTAGTAGTAGTAGTAGTAGTAGTAGTAGTAGTAGTAGTAGTAGTAGTAGTAGTAGTGGTGGTGGTAGTATGATTAGTATTATTAATATCAGAGTAAAATAATAATAATGAGAAGCAGAAAACAAAGGTATTGTTGGGCCCGTTCAGTGACGAAGGACTTTGGCCCGTCTTGACTGTCCTCTAGCACTGCTATGAAGGTTTTAAATCCACAAGCAGCCGTAACCCAGCCGGAATTCGAAGTCGGGACCCTTGAACGCTGGCCTGACTCCTCAACCAATACACACATGAGATCAGCAATAATCAGAAGACGACGACAAAGAAATAATAATAATAATAATAATAATAATAATAATAATAATAATCCTATATCAGTGTTCCTAACCTAATTTCGATCACGACCCCCTTCCCATATTATCACATATTCATGCCGGCGAAGACCTTATAATTGCCGGCTTGTAATGAACTTCTGACACATAATCATAGTCATACGTCTTGCAAATAAAATCTGAAAAATAAACACACAGCTGAACAAGACTGCACTTATTTAATATAAAAATACATTTACATGTGACGTTTCGATCTTCTAGCCAAGATCCTCATAAAGTTAAGAATGACATATATAAGATTAAGGATGGTTTAAGTATAGGATCTAAGATAAGTCTGGTATTGTCTGATATCATTATGAATGTGTGGGGGAAGGATGTGGTAGAAAAGGGGAAAGAAAAGATTCAATTTTTATGTAGATACGTTGATGATTGTTTTGGGATATGGGAAGGATCAAAAGAAGAGTTGATAGAGTTCGTGGGTAGTATTGAAGATAAGAAGAAGGGAATAGAATTAGAACTAGAGACAGAGCAGGGAGGTGTATTACGTTATCTTGACATTTTAATAAATAAGGAAGGGAAGAGCATTAAGATTCAATGGTATCAAAAAGAAATGCAATGCTGGTATTTATTGTAATAAGAAAAGTAATGTAGATAGAAGCACAAAAGTTAATTTCGTAAGAAATATGTTAGAAAGAATTACCAAAATTTGTAACAAAAATGTAGAAGAGAATGTGGAAATCTTTAAAGAACAGCTGTATGAGAATGGTTATAGTAAAAGGGATATCGTTAAAGCATCTGTGGTCTCTGGGAAAGGTAAAAGTGGAGAGGACAATAAGGGGGTATGGAAAGGAATTGTAGGGCTAGGAGAAGATACCGAGATTTTAAAAAAGATGTTAAGAAAGAAAGGGATCAAGGTCAGTGGCGTAAATAAGGGCTTCGCAGACCCCGCATTGCGGGGGCTGCCCCAAGCCATCAGAGGTCCTCCAAATCGTGAAGTGGGACGTAGAGAAAGGGCCAAACTCCACGCTGTCTGCAGGGGCCCTTTAAGCCTTTAGTTACGCCACTGGTCAAGGTGTATAGAAAAGGTAGCAGAACGTTCTTGGACATGGTCGAAAGCAAAGGGAGGAAAAAAGAAGAAAGAGATCAGAAAGGTGTCATTTATTGTATGAATTGTAAGGATTGTGATATTAAATATATTGATGAGACAGGGAAATTATTGAAAGAAAGTATTAAACAACATAAAAGTGATGTGAAATATGGCAGAGAAACTAAGGCAATCTTTAAACACGTAAAAGAAAAAGGTCATGATGTGAACTGGGAAGAAGTTATTGTGCTGGAATGGGAAAAAAGGTTGTGGCCGAGAAAGTGGAAAGAAGACTGGTGGATAGAAAAGGAAGGGGATGTAACTTAATGAATTGGACCAAAGGTATCAGCATTAATAAAGAATGGAGAAATATTATTGGTAAATACAGAAAAATGGATGTGAATTAGTGTATTCAATGGTTGCTTACTCCTCGTTGTTTCTTTCTGGTAGAATGTTATATGTTCCCATTGGTCAGTTCAAATAGATTTCCACGCTTCTGATTGGCTGTTTGAACGGGCCAATGAGATAGCAGATAGGGAGATGAATTGTGTATATATACTTCAGTAATTTAAGCCAGTAAAGAGATTCTCCGCCAGCGCATTAATGCCCTAACCTCACAAAAACGTCACATCTGTATCAAATACTCCGACATTGTCCAAAATAAACACACCCCAAAAAAATAAAACTTACATAAACACAAACCAAGATGAGACCGGATAACATGACCAATAATCAACAAGGAATATCGAGGGCCAGAAAACGCACAAAACAACTAAAACTACTATTCATCAATATTCAAGGAATTAAAGACAAATACACCAACCTAAGCAGCTATCTCCAGGATAATATTATAGACATCGCAATCATAAACGAAACAAAACTAAAAATTAAAACTCTATTATATATCCAAGGATACAAATGCATCAGAAACGACAAAACAACTGCAACCGGAGGCATTACATGCAGCGGCACGGCCATACTCATCCACAACAGCCTTCCCCATAAAAAATACCCATCCCCAGTAACCCTGCTAAAACGTCATCACCCCCATCATAATAGAAATTTCCATCCCTCAACCCATCACCATAGCAACGTTAAACAACAAACCACGATACGCTGTTTCCCCCTCCTTAACCACCTAATAACCTTTCCAAACCCACTACTCATGGCTGATCTAAACAGTCAACATCGCTTCCTGGGTGATGCCCTTACCAACAACAATGGAAAACATCTACTTCAGTACTTAACCAGCAATAACTATATGAGCATCAAACTCCCAGGACCAACTAGACCAGCAAGGCACCCTGGTGAAGAGGACTCAAGCCCTGACAAGATATTAGTCACTCCATCATTATACAAAACAAGACATGAAATCACAATCATCAACGATCTACCATCTGACCACTCAGGAGTCATCATGGAACTCAACAACCTAGAAGTAACCAGAAATCTCCGGCAAGTCAAGAACTACAGGGCAGCAGACTGGGATGGCTACAGAAACTTCATACAAACCAATGTAAATAACACCTTCCTAAATAATAACCCACAGTCCATCGAAGACTTGAACAACCACATAGTCCACACCATGATGGAAAGACTACAAGGTGGTTGCATGCGCATTTCGCCTGGAGCACTGTCGTGGCTGTGACGTCATCTGGTTTGCAAGAGACAACGGGAAAAGGCGCGGCTTTAAGTGACAAGTGGAAATTCTTTGTTACTTTGTTCTCTTAAATGATATCGAGAATGCCTAACTGTGCAGTGTACGGCTGTAGTAATTATTATAGAAAAACTAAGGGAACTAATATAAAATACTTTAGATTTCCTCAAAAAGAGGGGGAAAGTCTCCAGAAATGGATTTTAGCTTGCAGGTGACAGGACAAAATAAACCTAAAATATGGTAACTTTTACATAAAAGTAATAAATAAATGCAATGTTAAATGAAATTATAAAAAACAATTTCATTATGTAGTTTCTTTTTAGTATTAATAGTATGTAATAATAGTATATAGGGCTACAGTAGCTTGTGTTGATTCTGCATACAAAAATCCAATAGTACAATTTAAAAAGACGAACTTTGAGGCAAGACCCAGATTCGAAATCATGAGGGAGGGGGACCGACAGAGGTGATCATTTCTATCATCATTTCCTTCTACATAAGATATTGAGATAAAATTTCCCCACAGAGGCAGAAGGGAGGGACGATGATCTAGGAGGCTTACCTCCCTCGAATTACGCAAATGGAGAGCATTGAACGCGTTAAAGTAGTTCAGGTCCCATTTCATTCTGGAGGCCTGCATTCCCTATAGCCTCGGTGCTAAAACGGGACGTTGCACTTCAAATTAACTAACTAATGGAAGGTTCGTAATAACGATTAACGGTTACAAAGATATATAACAATGTATTAGATCAAGAGAATAAAGTATCCACCTACCATGTCAGGACGACATTGTCGGGACATTTTTACACTCAGATTTTGAAATTTTTGTTCATTTTAATCATAACTTTGGATAATTACATATACATATTTAGGGATCCCCTCCAGAATTACAAAATTAAGAATGACTGCAGTAAATTCAAAAATATGGTAGATTCTCAACCAATCAAGGAAGCACGGTGGCTCAGTGGCAGAAGGCTCACCTCTGGTCCAAGGGATACTGGTCCGCTTCTCGGTCAAGTGAGTTTGAGGTGGACAAGATCGTGTCCGTGAGTTTCTCGGGGTATTTCCGCATTCTCATTCCACCAAATTCCACATAATCATTCACTTGCATTTATCTTTTGTTTTCTTTAGTCTACGGTACAGAAAAGAGAAAACTTATCAAGAAAATTAAGCAAATTATGTAATTTATGGTTTATATGTTTTCTAGTCTAGCTGTAACACCCCTACATCGTCTTCACCTACGCCTAGTATTTGTTTCTTGCTTGAAATAGTCAAGTTGCAATTTCTTTGTTTGAGTTGCTTTGTATATACATATTTATTTCTATATATATTTTAGAACACAATAGTATATGTAACGTTTTATTTCGTACAAATATTTAATAATACAGTTTGTTATGGCGTAAATTTTGAGACTAATATTCAGAGAACTGTCAGTTTCACCAAACCTTTTGTTTAAATACAAATTCTATAAATAAGCGATCAGCGATTTCAAATAAGATGATTTTTTTTATATAAATCAAAATAAAAACGATGTTTAAAATATTAAATACGTGCGTCCCTGCTCAATAAAGTTTTTAATCTCCCCTGAGATTCTGACGAAACTTACGTGGGAGCAACCTCTTTAAAAAACTGTCCAAGCATAACGAAAATATACGTACGGGAATTTCAGTTTACGAAAACCATGAATTCTCCCTTGAGATATTCTCAAAATTTATATGGGGTCATCAGTAAAGAATTCTCTTTCAGGCAAAATAATAATAATAGTAAATCGAAACCGATCAATGTTACGAAAATATACTTGAGCATACATAAATATATAATAATGAAATGCATTAACGACAGACTGTGTTATAGACTATTCAGGCCTATACCTACTGTAGTGTATTACTTCAGATATTTAAAAAGAAAGAAAGAAAGAAAAAGCAGAAAGTGAGCAATATTGGCTTGTTCAAGCTTCAAAGTTGTTTAATATGAACTGATATTGCTGTTTCTTTTGCTATTGTAAATATCTTCCTTTGAATTCACTTAGCTTAAGCATTGATTACATTACGTTTATATAATTATTGTTTGTACTAAAATTTTTACTTCGTTAAAGATCACTCGTAAATAGAAGAGAAGTTTGCGTGTAAGATACCAGCGAGCAAGCGCTTGTTAAAAGTTCATCTGACTCTCGCTGGCCACGTCTGCGACCAAGATGACGTCATGCGCCAGAACGACAAGAATGTAGCACTGCATTGCATCCACCTTGTAGTCTTGGTCCACACTATATAGACAACAATGGACACCTACATCCCATTAACAACCATAGACGTCAACGAAGAGCGCCTACCCCGCAGAATATTAGAGAAAATACGACACAAAAAGAACTTCAAAGACTCTACAATAAATTTCACAGACCTGAAACAAAAACACACATAAATGTCCTGCAACACGAAATCAAAGCAGACATAAAACAACACAGAGAAGGTAAACTGTCAGAAACCTGTGGAAAACTAAACTCTTTGTACAAAGAAAATGTAAAGGCATACTGGAAAACAATCGCAAGAGTATCAAAGAAATACAAACAAAACCGATTCATAGCAGACACATTGGACGGCAAACGAACACCATCTACAGAAGAAAAATTCCAAATATTCCATAAAGCACTTCAGAAGATATGGGGGGCACATACCCCCAAACAATTCAACAAATCGAAATCTACAACAGAGCCCAACGAATCAAACAATTCTTACAACATCATCACGACCTCACAGCTGCCGACCTAGCAGATGAACACCCTGGCAACACTACTGCTCTACTGGTCGCCATTACTACACAAGAAGTGGAACTCGCTGTAAAGAAACGGAGGGACTCGGCCCCCGGTCTGGAGAATATTTCCAACCAAACACTCAAAAAATCGCCACACACCCTATATACAGTTCTAGCCTCCTTATACACTGCCAGCCTCAAAACCGGCTACATCCCTACCCAATGGAAAGAAGCTACAACCATTGTTATGGCCAAACCCAATAAAGATAAAACACAAACTGATAACTACCGACCGATATCCCTCACCACAACCATCTCCAAAGTACTCGAAAAAATCATAGTAAAAAGGATGCACACATGCATAATGGAGACTAACCTTATCAAACCTCACCAGGCCGGGTTCAGACCCCACCACAGCACGATAGACCAAGTCTTCTGGATCATAAACGACATAGAAAAAAACATGTCAAGAGGCCTCAGGGGAGGAGCGGCGTTTATGGACTTGTCGTCTGCATTTGACAACGTCTGGCACGACGGCCTGATCTACAAATTAACAAACATGAACCTGCCCACAACAATCATCAGATGGGTTTACCAATTCCTACATGAAAGAACGACATGCATTCGCATTGACAACAAAACGTCCGCGCCAATAGAGATCTCCAGCCGTGTGCCCCAGGGAACAACAATAGCTCCACTACTATACATCCTCTATGTAAATGACACACCGTTTCTACAAAACCTAAACATGAAGATAGGCCTCTTCACGGACGATACAGCATATTGGACCCGCACAGCAACTCGTCCCACATCATACTACAGAGACTGCGCAAACAAATCGACACATTCAGGAAATGGTGTCAGAAATGGATGTTAACACTAAACGCCTCAAATAAACAAATAATCATTTTTGATCCAAACGGAGTAGGCACCAGCATCGCACCATCAAATAATGGGATACCAGTCCAAAAAGCCAAGTACTTAGGCATCACCCTGGACCATTACCTCTCCCTGCAACCACACATAAAAGAAACGAAGACGAAAGCAGTAAAAGCAATTCACATTATCAAACCAATAATCACCAGAACGCCTCTAAATCTGGAACGCAAACTCCACCTATACAAAGCACTAATCCGTCCTATCCTTCTGTACGGCCACGGTCTTTATGATGAGGAAAACATAAAACTACTGAGGAAAACAGAATGCTACTTCCTCAAGCTAATATACAGCGACTTCCGAAGCACAGCACAACAACTTTACAACTTATCAAAACTGGAACACATAGAGGAAGTAATTGCACGACTAAAAAAGGACTACTCAAGAAACCTCCAAGACAAGCAATTCTTCATACTCAACTTTACAGAAGAAGACAGAAGACCAACTGAGTGCCAAGAAGCAGACTCCAGCAGCTAATCAATATGCGCTAAAGGCAAACAAACACCAGAATACACGAACACGAATACTCACAAGAATCAAATAAACAAACAAACAACTAAAATTTAAAAAAAAAAAACATGAACAAGTATACACGTCAACACCCAAAACTCACCAAACCCAGAAACCAACAACCTAAACCAAGAACAAGAAAAAATAACAAACTGCTAACAACAATATCTATTCATAATGTGGCCAAAGGCCGACTCATGATATTCATAAACCTAGTCGTGGCATGCCAAGCTCCCGCCATACAAAGCTGTGGAACACAGCCCCTGTAGTCGATCCGAGTTTGTCCATGTCCGGGCTCGACCATCGTATAACGAGCTCTATTTCCTAGACGATGGGAACTTGGCCACCAAATTTCCTTCAGATTCGGCCAGTAGTTATCGAGAAATAAAATACCACATGCAAGGAATGCGAGCCTCTTCTGACCAAGCCCGGCCACTTTTTATTCCCTTTACCATGGATTATTCGCCTACCAAATTTGGTTCAGATCCGGCCAGTAATTATCAAGAAATAAAGTACTAAATACAAGGCGAGCCAGGTCGAGGCGAGCATGTCCATGGTCGAGTCCAGACACCAAATAAAGCAATTTTTATTATTTAAGTAATGGGCTACTTGCCTACTGAATTTTGTTTATATCGAATTAGTAGTTACCGAGAAATAAAGTATCGTAAACGCACACAGACACACATATACATCTGGAGTGAAACTATAAGCTGTGGTATGCTTATGCCGGTAACTAGTAAACTCTAGTAGACAATAAAAAGGATCGCACACACTAGAGTTCCAATTTCATTCAGTAGATGTCAACTGCTGGAGGGCGTTTGCTGACATCTAACGGCGAGACGCATATCTTCTACTACCTTTTTCAAAACACAACAGAATTCAGAAATTCGCTTTCATTCAAGAGTTATCGTATGGAGTAACGCAGCGTTCCCCAACCTTTTCCAACTTGCGGCACACTACGGGTGTTACTTGGATTTTCGCGGCACACTTATAGATATTATTATTTGTAAATATAAAACACAGTGATATGTTTTCTGTGATTATTGATCTCCTCCTCTATCACTTGTTTTTCCCCGTGGTAAATCATTATGCTTACTTTTCATTCTAATTTTAAAATAGAAAACAATCGCAATGAAATATTAAACTCGGGTTTTTAAAAATACGCTTTCTTTTCAAAAACTGTATCCAACCTTTTACTAAGAAGGAAGATCACTAAATAACAAACGAACAAACAAATCTCTTTTACTTTTAAAACATAAATGTAGGTAATTTGTCGAGAGGATTAAATGATATTTTAAATTTTCAAGTTACGAAATAGTCTGCAACAATAAAGAAGCAATAATGGTCATAGTAATGATAACAAATACTTTCTTCAACATTAGAAATGCAGAACAGTAATCCGGTATGAAACTTAAAATTGTAGATTCATAGTAGAGGTTCATAGTAATGTGAAATACAAATATATATTTTTCCTTACGTTTTGCAATTTGATTGCTATAAAATTAATAATTTTGTTTCGATTCCTCGCGGCACACCAGCGGCCCATTTACGGCACACCGATTGGGAAACGCTGGAGTAACGGATGGACGTAAGTCACCGTTATCCGTTAAGATGATAACAGATTGACTCCGTTAACGAACCCGGTCGAGACAATTGCTCTAGTGATTTATTACCAAAAAGGAATTTAAAATTTCGCTTACGTTCAAGCACTATACGGAAATACTAACAGTGTAATAATTCTTTCTCCTCATCATAATCTATCTGTAACTACGCATTCCATGGAAGTGCAGAAAAGTCGTATAGCGGAAAGTTTATTGTTTCCAGGATGTGGCATTGATGCTCAGGTCCCCTGATCGTGGTACCCCAGAGCAGAGCGTGTTATTCGAATTAGGAAAACACTTCCGGCGTACAAAATCGTGACAGATAACTCAGGCACAGTATTGCAAATATATTCTTACTTAATCAACGAAAGAGGGGGCGCGGTGGCTCAGTGGTAGAGCGTTCATCTCCGGTGCTTGGGGTCCCTAGTTCGATTCCAGCTGTGTGGACTTTGTGGTGGACAAACGCCGTGCTCATGGGTTTCCTCGGGGTTCTCCTGTTTCCTCCTACTTTCTTCATTCCACCATTTCATTCATTTCTCATCATCACCGTCTCCTTTAGCCTAACCGGCATAATCGTGGGACGTAAAACTTAAAGATTTCATTTCATTTTATTTCATTTAATCAACGAATTATCAAATTTCGTTAACAATGTGAGTGATTGAAGCGCATGACGCTACTGCTAGACTAAACACATCATACAATTAATGTCTTCACATAACCCGTATATAGATATATAGGGTGTCCTATAGAGAATGTAACTGTTGTGTAACGCTCAGTGCTGCCAACTTACTAGAACAGAAATGGCGGGCAATTCAAAAGTTGTGTTCTTTATGGTTCACCCTTTACTTTCAGAGTTTGACTATCACCAATTTACATTTAAACAACATCAATTATTCGAAGCTTTCTGCACAAATATTCATAACTTCCCGAATTCAACGCATTTGCTTAATCTCATTATATTACACTATTCCTATTTGAAGACAACTCTACATATCATCGCAGAAATAAAATCATCTTAACCTTAGCTACGTGATCTTGATTTACCCTAACGTGTGTAAGACATAGGGAGGTAAGAAAATGCATTCAGTAATCGTGTTCATCTTATCTACAATTTGGATAGAGTACTCCTATTGCCGTGTAAGGATTATTTTTTAAATGAGAAGGGGCGGTAAAGGACGGTTCCATTTTTTTGCCAAGAATAAAGTGTCTCACAAATCCCTCAATATATAAATCGGTACCAAAGCTCCTTAAGCGTATTTCAGCGTTCTCGATAATTCCGTTCTTAAAGGGGAGATGGGGGAGGACAATTTCTATAATACTAAAATATCCTTTTTTTCTTTTTTATTCAGAAATAGCCCAAAGTGAGGATGTTAAGGATGTGTGAATGAAGTACAAGGATTTCAAACACCTAACATCTAAGAAGTGTGAAATTCGTTGTATAAAACTTTTCATTAAATTTGTAAGGGTTTTGGGCTGTATCTCATTAATCATCCTACACAGTGGTGTATTTAGGGGGGCTTCCGGGCTTAAGCCCCCCGAAATCTTACTTACTATAGTAAAGTATATGAAATATGTAGAATTTTCACACTTTCAGGTAAATCCCTTCCGAAAGTTAGCAAATCCCCCACCGAAACAAAATCGTAAATACGCCACTGATCCTACATATTGCCTTAATGCTAGGATCATAATTAAAACCTTGATTAATGTAAACTTCAACATCAGTTTCATTCTAATAGGTACCATGGTTATCGTACAACATAATTTTATTTTTTGAGTTTACAAAAATGAGGTTTTCTTTAATTTTGCCGACAACTACGATGAGAATTTACAATATGCCATATCATCTTGTCTAGTTTAATGAGTTGTATCAATTGATATTCATCTTATTTGTGGACATTTTTGTCATTAAACCCTAATAATACTGTAGATTTCTTTCTTATTTAACAACTTTTAAATAGTTAAAATACTATGTACAATTTTTACGAAAAACCGATTACCATAACCAAGATTCAAGTAGGTATGTAATCAGGCAAACATCCAGAAATTTTTGTTGGGAGAGGGCCCAGGGTTTTGAAGAAGAACAATAATTCAAACCTTGCTCCATGCACAATGTTATGCACAATGAGACTCAATATATAGTATCAAAAGGGTGTTATTGTACAGTGAAAGAAAGAAAAAAACGATAATTAATTTTTAAGTACTGACATGTACTCGTATATTCTCTCGAAAAACGATAAAAATTAGATTCGGTTGTTTTTACAAGAAAATAAATAGTACAGATGATGAGTAAGGTCAAATCTCAGTTCCGTATCAAGAATTTCCCTGCTAAATAAGTACAGTTTTATTAACAATATATATTAAGCTACAACGTATTGGGGATCCCAGACCCGGTGGCTCCGCGCGAGTACGCCACTGTGTATAATATTCATAAACTGACCGACACTTGTTAAGGTATAAATAGTGTTTAATGCAATATAAGAGACTTAAAAAAAAAAAAAAAGATAAAACACAAAGGAGTTCGATCTAAATCCATTTGAACAAATATACAAAAAAAAAAAAAAAAGATAAGCTTCCTGTTTACATTCAGATAAGTGACGCGTTGTCTTTATCATCATTCCTACTTGTAACCACATTGAACATGTCGAATATTTGTTTAATAGAAAGTGTTATCAGTTATCTACGCTATAACATTAGCAGAAACCCAGCTGCGAGAAATACTAACAATTTAGTTTATCAACCTCCAGCAGGAAACGGATATCCATTGATAGTTCAAATGTAAGTAAGCTATTAACACAAATATATATTTTAAATATATAGCATTTTTAAACACTCTCAGAAACATACATACTTACTCGTATATATGTAAGGAGTAGCCAATCTTCTGTACAATGTGGGTCATGTATATACGTAATTCCATTCGAAATTCATTTTAACGATTTTTCTATATATCTATAAGCAGTGATGCTAATTTAGCCTCTTTGGCTAAATCTAGATTTTTTGGAGAGGCATTTGGTCATACAACTCTACGAAATGCTTATAGCCATAAATATGGCTTATTTTATGAAACTCTTTTGCCATTTTTCTTTGAAAATAAAGTGCAATTTTTGAAAATTAGCCTATTTGTTATACATTATCGTAATAATTGATTTCTCTAGACAAATGATGTTTTATTACGCAATAAACCCTTGTTTTTCATTCTTCTTCTCTCCTTCCAACCACAGATTTACAACTACTTAACAATACTTATCGACTCAAAAACAATTTTAATGTCCCTCCCGCAACGGCCCCGTTGCTACTTTTAGATCATTTTAATTTTCGCATTTGATTGCAAGAATGAAAGTTATCTAATACAAATTTAGTAAACTGTTCGGTTCTTCAAGCCACAGAGATTGTTTTTGGTTATTAAAGGAAACAAATAGGATATCTAATTAGCTTGAAAACTCTCAATGTAATCATGTTGATTTATGCGGGTGTACGGAGAAATAAGAAGTGTTTGGAAGGACTATGATCTGTCGAAAGAAGTACTACTGAAAATTGGGACAATGGCAGTTTATACAAACACAACCAATCCACAATCCAACGATGGTGCATTCAGTTCCAGCGCCCCGGGCTAGCCGCGACGCCATCGATGATGACTTATTTCAATTAATCTGATAATATGTCTGTTGACTTTCACAACTCAGATGAGTTGTTGATGAATTTTATTGTAACTTAAAGTCATGTATGTTGCTCGTTAGTCTTCAGCGAATAATATTGAACATTTCTAATTTTACTATACTCACTTATAATCCTACACACAGAAAAGGGGTTTAAAATCTACAATGTGGATTATAGGTTAGTAGTTCAAAATCTAGCCACTTTCTGCGTAAAAAAGCTTAATTTTTTTAGACCATCTAGCCTATTTTCTTCAGAGGTTGTTGACAACACTGACTATAAAGAGTTAGCAATCTTAAATGGGACGTTCAGTGCACAACGGTATCATGTTCACTTTGTCATCATGTTGGACATATTTAATCTTTCGGATCGCTATGTAAAGCTCATTTCAGATTTTAAATACTCATGCCCAGATATTGTAAATAACCCTTATAATGTAAAAACCCATGTCAACTTTTGCATGTAAGCTACTAAGCGCATCTTAAAAACGTATGTCTTTCTTTCTCACAACTTTCGTAACTGGATTTGGTTCCCTTGTACTCTGAACGAATCAATTATTACTTGGACTTTTGTAATTCCTAATTTTGTCACTAGATACAGTTCAACTGCTCATTATCATTTTGTTAGCGTCGTTGAAAGCGATAATCCAATAGTTTGACTATTAGCAGTTACGTGCAATGACAGATCTAGCTCAGGACCGCCGAAGGACCTAGGTCTCCAGTTCTTTGAGTGGCAAAAATGATTTTAGCTATTATTTATATATTTTAGAAAGTTTATAGTAAAATCATGATATGCCTATCATAGTCTGGGTTCGAGTTGCCCACCCCAGCTTTCACCGTCTAGATCCGCCTCTAGCTACGTGTGAGGCATTGCAAAGTCGCGCTTCTTAAATTTTTATTCGAAAATGTTTTACATTACAAACTGATACAGCGTATTGCAGAGCAGGTACTGAACATTCAATCTAATATTTAAGAAAAAAGAAAGAGAAAGAAAAAGAAATCATTCTGCACAAATAGAATAAGAAGAACATACTTGTAGAGTAGACTACTGTGGTCGTCCTTATGTATATTATTGTTACATGTTTTGTCAAATTTTTATATTTTGTGAATTTTATGTCGTACACTCACGGAATTGATTGGCTTACCCTCCTAATGAACACCTTCATGAGATAGCAACATTGTCCCTGCTGGAACGGACATGAACCGGTCATTCGGACATCCGAATCAAACCTAGTCCATTCGATAAACATAATAAAGATATGTTCATGTACAAAAAATTAGGTGTCATAGTCAACGGAATAAGCCCTTGGGGCCCATTAAGACTGTTAGTATAAAGAAAATCGTAGACTCGCAGTGAAATAGCTATTGCATCAACACTGTTCATTGAAAAGTCATAATTTAGAGTTCAATCTCTTCAGCATGAAACAAGCTTTCCAGAGGTTCTCAGTTTTGGGGCCATAACGTACTTAAACAGGCAAGATTGGGAGAATGTCGGGAAAATTCCCGCCAGAAATCCCTCCCATGAACTTTGGACCTCTCTGGAGTAGCACCGGGTAAAAGCACAGAACCCAAATTATCTCGAAAAATACTATATGGGATAAGAAATGACCGTACCAAGTTTTGTATTAATAGACGGAATAGATGTATATACGCTTTCGTACTTCTGAACGCTGAAACTTGAAAGTTCATTCTGAAGATCAGGATTGTTGTAGATTAAGATCCAAGTACGAAACATTTTATTATAACTTATATTTCAGTCATGAAATTATTATAAATATCAGCTGCTAACTAACTAACTAACTCTATGGCCTATGGAACCCGGAGGTTCAATGCCGCGTTCACAAAAGCTCTCCACTGACTTCTATCCTTAGTAACTGCATCCAGTTTCTACTTTGTATTTCAATCTCTGCGAGATCCATCTTAATATTGTCCTCCCATCTGCGCCTAGGTCTTCCTAATGGTCGTTTTCCGATTGGTCTTCCAGTCAAGACTTTGAACGCGTTTCTACTTTCTTCAATTCTAGCTACATGACACGCCCACCTAAGCCTCCTAGACTTCACGACCCTAACAATGTTGGGTAAATCATATAAATTATGTAGCTCCTCGTTATGAAGTTTCCGCCATTCCCTATTCCCGTTCCTCTTGGGTCCGAATATTCGTCTCAAATATCAGCTGCAGAATCCAAAAATTTCTCTCTAAACATTGATTTACTTACGCATGTGAACAGGGGTAAATTTTCAATCTGCATATGCGAACAGCATATTTCCTTGACAGTTTTCCTATAAGAGTCGTAAAGCTCCAAAACAGCTCTTGGCCATTTACAGAAAATCCCAGAAAACCAAGAAAAACTGTAGGATCGATGCGTTTTGTAGGACTGGAAATACTTGAGGACGTTCAGTTTTTTCACATGAACACACTGAAATATTCCCAGTTCTACAAAACATGCAGATCCTAATTTTTTTTTAAAGTTTTCTGGGAAAAAATGAAATGAAATCTTTGAGTTTTACGTCCCACGGTTATGCCGGTTAGGCTAAAGGAGACGGTGATTATGAGAAATGGATAAAATGGTGGAATGAGGAAGGAAGAAAGTGGAAGGAAACGGGAAAACCCCGAGAAAACCCACGCACATGGTGTTTGTCCACCACAAAGTTCACTTGGCGGGAGCAGGGTTTGAACCCGGGACCCCAAGCCCCAGAGGTGAACGCTCTACCACTCAGCCACCGCGGCCCCAAGTTTTCTCTGTAAAATAACAAAAGCCGTTTTGGAACAGGATGACTCATATAAAATAGCAAATGAGCCCTAACAACAACTGGAGAGATAGAGTAGTGGTAAAATAATAGGAAAAACAGAACGAAAAGCAGCAGGAGTAAAATTAGGAAATAAGTGAAGAAATAATCGTTGATAACAACAGAAGAAACAAGCCAAGAAAACATACAACAACAAAATAGTGATACAGTAACACCATATACACCAAGTTGATTATGAGTTTATCTCCCCTTTCAGTAGCGAGGCTATATGAGACGAGACCTACTGATTAACGTGGAAGACGAACCACATGAGCTCCCGCTGGAAATCGAACCGCAGGTCTCCCAAGCCACAGGCGCGTACGCTAACCGTTTAGCCACGGAGGAGCTCAATATACACCAAGAAATACCTTGCTTCATGCGAAAATATCGCTTATGTGAAGCAATAGTTGTCAGCGTTCTTCGATAGAGTTGAAATGTAGATAACTTTACGTCAAGAAATCTAGATCCTTCATTCCATTTCTTATTCCATGCAAAATGTCATTTCTTCACTGGTGTGCATTGTAAAAAATTTCGATTAAACTTTTGTACTAGACAATAAAACTTCAAATCAATAAATAATGCCTTTGTATATAAATAGATGCTGATTATTTTGCAAATATAATTATGTGGAATTAATCACATGATTTAAATAATGAGGGACATGCTAGATTTGGTGGCAGGAAAAAGAGGGAGGTGGCGAAAGAAGATGCAGTCGATGGAGGTATTAAAACAGAAAAAATCATACGTGAAGACGAAGAGGTTCAGGTGTATGAAAGTTTGTCAGTTGCGGCAAGTGCTCTTTCAGTGATCGTGAAATATCTAGGATGCATGCGCGTCCGAAAGAAGGGACAGTGTGGGGACCGGGCATCCTTGCTCACGAAAATGTATATGTAATATAGCAAACCACGTACATTAAATATCAGAAATTCTAGACGTAATAAAGCACCCAGGAGGTGAGCGCCGCCCCTAGAAAATTTTCTTCGGGCGCCACTGCTAGGATGATGTTGATTATGTGATTTAAGAATCTCGACGGATTATCTTTAAAAAGGTAGGAAAGTAACCCATTTTTTTACAGCAGATACAAAGAGAGATATTTTTGAACGGTGATGGAACAAAAACTCCGCAAGTACACTAGTTAAACATTCGAAGATTAGCATTGCCGTTCTTCAGTCTCCAAGAAGATAATAAACCAGTAATTTGAAATCAGTAGAGAAAAAGTCAACATTGACAATGAGATAAGATAGACATAATTCGCGGTGATATCATCACTTTAACGTTTTATCTATATTTTTTTTCAATGTGCCTACACACGCTTTCCCTGAATACCAGAAATTGATATAATGTATTACTGTGTACATTCACCATAGAAATCAATTTCACAACATCAATATAACGAAGCCTTATTTGCGCAAGGACCATATGGGGCCGAGCCCAGGGCGGTACATGCAGAAGAAAATTAAATGAAATCTTTGAGTTTTACGTCCCAGAATTATGCTAGCTAAGCTAAAGGAGACGGTGGTGATGAGAAATGAAGGAAATGGTGGAATGAAGAAAGTGGGAAGAAACGGGAGAACCCCGAAAACCCCACGCACACGGTGTTTGTCCACCACGAGACTCACTTGACGCGAGCTGGGATCGAACTAAAGACCTCATGCACCAGAGATGAACGCTCTACCACTAAGCCACCGCAATCCCTACTGCACGAGAGCGTAGCATGGTTTTTGCTCATCGTGCTTTCCTTTGTAGTGTCTTTCGCCCATAATGATTTACTACTCGTGGTTATTTCCCGAAAATCACGAGTCCCGGAATCAATTCCGAGCTTAATATTGGAGAACTTCTTGGATCTATCTCAATCTTGAATCGCGAACAAAAATATTAAAACCAACTAAAAATGTGAACAAAACTAAAAAAAAAAAAAAACAAAGTTTTAGTTCATCTTTAACTGAAATAAAGTGAAATACCATAATCGAAGAAGTAGTATGTATATAGCTACACTATATTTTAGATAAAGAGTTATACATTTTAGATATTATATATTTGAGATTAGGAACGCACGCAGGAATTTATTTCGTGGAGTGTCCAAATTCAACATGAGGATAAATTATATTAAAAATTGTAAAATCTCTCCTAAAATTAGATAAAAACTTACAGAATAGTCGGTATTTCGGACCCACCCACTGTGTATGTCCTTGTTTGAGGTTAGAGCAAAACAACAATTTTTATAGCTGCTGTAGTTTACATCCTGTGGGTTAGATCCTGTGTGTGGCATCTTTATCTGTTTTGTTGATTTCTTTGAAAGCTGAATAAGTTTAGAAATAACTTTTAATTTGTAATCTGTTTCCAAATATCTTATATGCAAGGAAAGTTCTTGATGTTAAAGGGAAAATAGTTTGTGTGAAGCATGAAGGCACAAATTTAATTTTTACCTTTCTGTTCGTGTTTCATTCTTCTACTGAGGTAGAAGTTCTTTTGTTAGGTTTTTTCACTGCAGCTGCAGCTGTTACAGATTGATTAAATGACACTTTTCCTCACTGGATTGGGAGAAGAAGTCAGTGGAGTGGTCTCCTCGTTCTCCAGACCTTTCTCCCCTTGATTTCCTTTTTTTGCGGGGGGTATGCTGAAAGAGAAAATTTACTCAATGAAGATTAGAAATTTAAACCACCTGAGAGAAAGCATTACCAGTCAGTGTGCTGAAATCGACAGCAATTCAGACTTAAAACATCGAGTTCACCTTAATCTTGCAATTTGCAGCAAATCATGCATTCAACAGCATGGAAATCGTGTTGGAAATATTATTCATTAACATTAAATTGAATAAAATGTGCTTTCTCCCCTCATACCCAGACTTTATGGACATCCTGTACATAATTTAATTCATGTGAAATTTGTGCACATTCCGAATGATATCTGACCAAGATATCCCCCGAAATTCTTCATAACAATGCACAATTGTGATCGAAATGACTTAGTTTGTGTCAAATTCTGACATTAGCAAGTTGCTCCGTGCTTAATTCCATGTGTTTCTAGCGAAGAAAGATGATTTCCACTTTGGGCAGCTATTGGAAATTCATTATCGTAAAACTGCAAAGAAGCTAATACTACTACTACTACTACTACTACTACTACTACTACTACTACTACTACTACTACTAATAATAATAATAATAATAATAATAATAATAATAATAATAATAATTATTATTATTATTATTATTATTATTATTATTATTATTATTATTATTATTATTATTATTATTATTATTATTATTATTATTATTATTATTATATAAAAATTAATCTGGGCAAGCTGTAGTGCTACATTTCAGCTATAGAACTCGGTGATTGAAGCTACATTATTTTACTGCAGTACTGGGAAAAACAGTCACGTGAACTGGAGCATTCTCATGCAGTATGCGAGTTAACACAGACAGCAGGTGATTCAAATACTGTTTCCAACGTAATGATTCAGCTAGGCAGTTGAAACTGATGCATCATCCCTTCCATAGATGACACGATATGTCAGGGATGGCTTGTTACGAGTAACAAGATATTTGAATTAGTGGTGAGCAAAAAAACCGGTTTTTCGGTTCTCAGAGAAAAACGGTTCGGTTTTTCACCGAAACCGGTTTCGGTTTTCTTCAAAACCGGTTTGGTTATCCCGAAACCGGTCATCGGTTTTCTCCAAAACCGACTCGGTTTTCACCGGATCTGGTTTCGGTTTTCTTGAAATCCGGTTCCGGTTTTTCCAACATGTGTTCTATTTCTGACCAGAATAGTGCTTCGTTGTTCTCCGGAAACCGAATCCGTTTCCATAGAAATAGTTTTGTCTTTTCCAAAGGTTTTCACCGAAACCGGTTTTGGAGAAAACCGAAATGTCAGTTTTGCGGGTTTCGGTGTTTCTAGGAAACGGTTTTTATAAAAAACCGGTTTTGCCCATCCCTAATTTGAATGTCAGGCGGAAAAATTTTGGATATATAACCATAGAACACTTTCACTATTTAAAATCATTAAGACACTACGGGTCTTATGCAGAGTCGTTTTGACGCGTGATTAGTGTCATACTAAAGAGTTCGACTAAGATACGTTTCGTTCAGTAGTCAGACCTTTAGTATGACACTAATCATACGTCGAAATGACTCTGCATAAGGCAGTACATTTCTAGATTTAAAAAAACCGCGATAGTTTATGAAAATATACAGTGTATTCATGGTGATGCACATGATTCTTGCTGAAACATCAGAATTATTTAAATAATAAGTCAACACTCAACAAGATTTGGTGAGAGAAAATAGATTATTTTTATAAAATGTATCAACTGCATTGTATTGGAAACGAGCGACATATTTTCTAGCACCATGAAAATTAGTCTTTTCTCGATCGTTAAATATGGCATTTTGTTCCCCCCGATATGACCTATTGACTCATATAGTTCATCTTCGGAAAATACTTTATTACGGCAGAAATTAAAGATTAAGAACTAATGATAATTATGTATTTGATCTCATTACACTGTAAAAAATGAGGTGTTGAAACAACACAAAATGACTACCACTTTAGCGTGTTACTTGTGTGTTAATTCAGTTTTTTGTTGTTGTTGTTGTTGTTTTTGTTTTGTTCGTCGTCCCGTTTAAAGGGTTATACCCTTTCTTCGGGATATCACCAAGACATCGCCCTCCGAGCATATCAGAAATAACTAGTTACTACCTGAGAGAATTTGCATTGGTATTTATCGCTTAATATGAGCAAAGCTTTACGAAATATCTTTGGCACTTATGCCAAGTAACGAATAATGTTCTATGTTTTCTGTAATCCGTCACAAGAATAGTATTATAAACCTGTGAATCGTCTGACAACAGTTACATAGGCAACAGTTCTGCCATTTATGTTCATATATGCTAAGACACAAGACTAGTAGATAAAGAAAACAGATGGAAGCACAGCTATCTGTGTAACTGTTGGTCAGAGGATTCACAGGTTTACAACAATATTATTGTGACCGATTACAGAAAACATGGAATGTTATTAGTTACTTGCCATAAATGCGAAATATGTTTCGCAAAGCTTTGCTCACACCAAACAATAAAAAAAACACTTACAGCCAGTAACCAGGTATTTCTGATATGCTCTGAAGGCGATGTGGCTGGTGTTGAACTGACACACAAGTAACACGCTAAAGTGGTAGTCATTTTGTGTTATTTCAACACCTCATTTTTTGCTGTGTAATCCAGGGGCGGATCCAGGACGGACTTCTGGGGGGGCGGTGGGTTGTAATCCTGCTACTTAGAGCTACTTTTAAGAGCGTCAAAAATAAACTATATACAGGATTTTCATAAAGTCTGGACGGATTTAATTTGCTTATAATTTTCATAAAAATGCTCATAATGAAATCAAATAAAGTGCAAACGGTAGCGGAAGGATTAAATTTTTAGTTGGTAACACTGTTAGATAAGCGGCAACTCTGAACACGTTGAGAGAGAGAGAGGGAGGGCAAGGGTCAGTTTCTTACCAAATTCCATCCATTGTTGTTTTCATTCTTGTTTCAATGTTGACTGTTAAAAGTAAGTTGTAAGCTGTATTGTTGTGTGTGTCTTTTAAAGAAATAAATAAATGAAGAACTCCTCTGAGAAGACTATTTTTTTACCGTATCAAAGATGGCGTCGGTGAAAGAGAAAGCGCAATGTGTTCTGTGGTACGCAGAGCTAAAATCACCAATTCTGGTGTGTCGAAAGTTCACCAACGAGTTCAAAAAGCCGGCACCGACTGAGAGTGCAATCCGAAAGTGGCATGCCAAGTTCTTGGAGACAGGAAGCGTCCTGGACCGTCCTCGAAGTGGAAGGACGCCAACATCGCCTGCAACAGTGAGCAGGGTAAGGGATTCCAGCGCCGCCTACGCGAATGTGTGGACGTAAATGGCGCCAAGTTGGAGGTGTTGCGGTGAATGAACTGAGCTGGTGCAGATTACAGGTAAAAATTTAATCCTTCCGCTACCGTTTGCACTTTATTTGATTTCAATATGAGCATTTTTATGTAAATTATAAGCGAATTAAATCCGTCCAGACTTTATGAAAACCCTGTATTTTATTTATATATAAAATAAAAAATGTTTCCTTTTCTGGGGGGGCGATCGGGGCGATCGTCCCCCCCCTGGATCTGCCCCTGGTGTAATCATATCGTATACTGTTATGTTCCTAACGCCATAATGTTGCAGTAAATCAGGGTATACTTCAGAATCAATTTCACCTTCATGGATGGTATGGTTCTTGTACAGCACAAATGTTGAAGCAGCTTAGTTTACCAAAACTCCTTTATATATTTGGCATGTCCGTCCGGGAGACCAAAAATCTGAAGAACTACTTGATCAACCATCACCAAATTTAGTCAGAATTTTGAAAGTTAAAAAAAAAAAAAAAAAAAAAAAAAAAAAAAAGTAATGAGTTCGTTTCCTTACTCAATGCTCAAGCTGAAAGTGGTAGAAATTAGCCATTTCATGTTTTAACGTTGATCGCTGTAAAGCAAAAACGGTAATTGATAGAGAGATGCGGTTTTCAACAATCGATTAAACGTCCGTAAACATACTGCGTTTCCAGCATTAATTCTCTACTAAGACTGAAAGAGGTTCAAATACACTATAATTAGGTACCATCTTCTGTCATAGCCCTCTCTTCAAAGCAGAAGTGGCAAAAACCAACTTCTGGTTTCAACAAAACTGGGTTCCGGTTGATTGCTATAGAACAAAAACCGTAATTCTGTAGATAGCAATAAGCAATTTTATATAATCAATTACGCGTCCCGAAAGTATATTCCATCTGCACTGAAATCGGAAGGGGTAGAAATCCACTACGACTTCTGGTTTCAATATTGCTCTACGTAGAGCAAAAATAATAAGAAAACAGGTTGATCGTTGTACAGTGAAAACAGTTCCAGATAGCGAAAAGTGGTTTTCTGCAATCGATTAACCTTTCCTAGAATACATTCCACCTCTACCCTCAGCTCTCTACTGAAACTGGAAGTAGTATAAAAATATTACCACTTCAGGTTTCAACATAATTGAGAAAATATCACATCATAAAATAATTGAGAAAATATCACACCATAAAATAATTGAGAAAATATCACTCCATAAAATATCACACCATAAAATAATTGAGAAAATATCACACCATAAAAATCCAAACTCCTTCACGTGGTATAATTACACGTGCCACTGCTACATGTTAGGTTTTTTTTAAAAAAAAAGGTTTTTCCTCGATTTTCTCGGAAATTACACATGGGCTCTTATAGTGA
Organism: Thermobia domestica; assembly: GCF_964235325.1. Lineage (NCBI taxonomy): Eukaryota > Metazoa > Arthropoda > Insecta > Zygentoma > Lepismatidae > Thermobia > Thermobia domestica. The sequence continues at coordinate 277,551,788 of NC_137456.1, read as the reverse complement.
CATATATCTATAGTCGCAGTGTATGACCGAAACATAGAAACATTTTTCTATAGTTTTCATACTGTTGGACGACAAAGTCCCAAAGATAAGTTTACCAGACAGTGACGAAGATATCAAAACAGAGATACAACGTTGGGACGACAGTCAGCATCCTTTTTTTTTTTTTTTTTTTTTTTTAACGAAATCTCGTCTTACGGTTACACAAATGCCTCACTCATCTTGGCAACAATGTAGTAGTGTATGTAGTGTGGAAAGCAGTGTTGACTATAGCATATAATGTGCATTGGTTCATCTAAAACATAAAATTAGATTACTTCCACATCTGTCTTCTAAACTTACATTTGGGACGCACGTCGCTGTTTACTGTATTCTCCTGAAAAAGAATCTAATAAAATAGTTATATAGGTATAACATAGTCAAGAGGCCCGTTTGCCTCTGGGATACTGCACCTACCAAGACCAGGGAATCGTGGGATATTATCCAGACTGCGAAATACAACAATCCCGAAGTTTACTGTCCACTTGAGAAATCAACACCACTTCCAATTGTTACACTCTACAAAGCGACCATTCTTTAAAAAAATAAAAATTAGGTACTAATCATATTACTCTTGGTATCATTAGACTCACTATTCTGGATATGGTAAAGCTCTAATAGGTTTACTATGGTATTGTTCTGTCACAAGTCAGGAGGGAGGGGCATTTGAGTGGGACAAGGGGTTAATTGTTCTCTTCTGAGCTCGAGATGCATATATTTAAATTAATTTTGTACTAATATAGGCCTACTAATGTAAAATATGAAACTGTAGTTATATTGATGAAGATTCCTGCGAGCTCAAAATAAAACATGAATACGCTGTTGACAAAACCATTAACCCTTTTAAGTTTTAGTGCCTACTTTTAGGCACTACGTAATGTCTTCATTATTAGATCAAAAATTACAATACTTTCTACTTTGTACTTTAAAAAAAAAAGCATGGAGGCATTGTAGAACACGTTACGTATGGTTTCGGGACTTCATGCGTCGAGACAAGGGGTATGATGACGTCATAACTTTAAAAAAAATTTTTGTTATGCCTATTTTTATTATTTTTTGACCTACTTACTTTTGCACCAAGAACATTCAAATTTTGCACACACATTCAGTGCATCTCTTAAAATTGTTTAAAGATTTTTTCAGATCTCTGCGTTAAAACAGAGGGTCTAGAGAGGCAAAAAGTAAAAAGAAGGATAATGTTCAACAAAAAATCCCTTTTTTGCGATTTTCCCGCCTTAGATATATGATGGAGACATGTGAATGATACAATTTGAAAGATTGTTCTGTTCTGAAGAGAATGATGTACGAACTATGGCCCTAGGATAAACAAGGATGCCTCAGGAACATTTTATATCACATCCGGGTCTTTTTGAGTAATTGGGGCATTGTGGGCCTCATTGGTAAATATTTTTCCGCCCTTACTATTCAAGATAGAAGCTTGAAATTTTGTACACACATTTAGTACACCCCTTAGTATTTTTCAGTTGATTTTGAAATCTGTGCGTTAACACAGAGGGATCAAGAGGTTCTCAAATTTAAAAAAAGAACATAAAAATCGAGATTTCTCTCGAAATGTCCTTCCTCAGGGACACGATAGGGAAATGTAGATGGTTCCGTTTGAAAGACTGTACTATTCTGAAGAGAATGAGGTACGTACCTTGATTTCAGGGTAAATAATGCTGTAGCTGCGTGATTGAAAGTCTATAATTTACCCCAAAAAACCATAATTTAAAAGGGCTAACAGTTACGACATCAACTTTGAGCAGTATTTACTGTTAGCGCTTTATTTAACTACTCAGTTAACATCAAATGGGCTCTCCACTCAATAAAATTCGTTTAATGATTTTTCAACATATGATAACAGAGAACTGCATTATAGTTCTATAATTACCAATATTTGGCAATTTCTTTCATATTAATGAAAATACCAATGGCCATTTCAGTTAAATTGCTTAAGTTTTACATAAACGTTTGTTGTTCAAATAGTCTTATAATTGAAATTAATTTATATTTTCAGATGGCCACTGCAAATGCTACAGGCGACGTCAAAGCTTTCATGAAAATTTTCCACGAAATATGGAAAACAATTCAGTGTCCAATATGTAAGGAGATAATGACCTCACCTATCTATACATGTTCCATGAACCACTACATTTGCAAAAGATGTCGCCACCTCTCTCGAATGTGTCCAGAGTGTAAAGAAGTGTTTCCAGCAATCAACGAAATGCAAAGAAATACATTGGCTGAAAATATTATTAGGAAGTTACCTCTGCCTTGTGTCAACAAAGCATACGGATGTTTGGAGATATTAATATATGACGAAAGAGAGGAACATACCAATATATGTGAATATGAACCTCATAAGTGCCCCGTAGTTTCTTGCAGTAAAGTGATGCCAAGAAGAATGATGGAAAAACATTTTGAACTCGTACATTCCGACATTCGACGTATAACAACACAGAAAGATTTTGGTCTCCAAAGCAGAAAGATATCATGGTCAGCCTCATTGTCCAAAGGTTACGTCATTATTTTAGAAGTCCCCAACTGGGGATTGTTTATCTATCGGAATCAGGTAACTGTTGATGGTTGGTGGCACTTTTGGATCCAGTTTCTAGGGACAGTTAGGGACGCAAAAAATTTTCATTATCAACTAGCTATCGAAGACCTAGAGAGAAAACAGGAAGTAACGTTTTCAGGGCCTGTAGAATCGCTTCGTGTCTCTTCAGATGACATTATTAAGTCTAGCAACTGTCTTTCTTTGTCCCGAAGTCTTACGGATCGTTACGAAAGAAACAAAGATGGGTTTTTGTATAGAATTGATATAAAATTATTGGAAGAAATTGGGGACAAACATGAGACTAACACAAAACATTTACCTGTTAGACCACCTACTGCTATGTGAACGTGTTACCACTTTACAGTAGGGGTTTACTAGTATATCTGGCGTGTTTTGGGGATTTATGCGTGTATTCAAGAGGAGACTGTCAACTGTCATGTCACCATAAAGAAGTTAAAAACAAAATTATATATTTCTTTTTCACCTTGTATACTCGTATGTTGTGTCTCATGCGTAAAAGATGCAAGAATTAGCCAGACTGTAGAACTCTTAATGAAGCCTAATGTTCAAGTAATTTTTAAGATTATCCATAATTCAACTACATCCCAAAAGAACAAAGGAAGGGAAAAGGTATACGTATACGAACGATTATATTTCTGTAGTTGGAATTGGGATAAAGATTGTTCTAAATCGTAGCTGGTAGTTAGAGTACACTTTAGAACATTTCACCAATAAAATCATGATTTTACTTGCTTCTTCAGGATCTTGGAAGAGCTCAGCAATTGTATCGCCAGGAGCCTCTCAATTCATTCTGCTCTCATTTTTCCCAGGATACTTTGTGATCGGTGACGTCACTTGGAGGTATCGCCACGCCAAGGATTGTTATAAAATAGAGAATCTGCCCATACCTCAAAATCATGAAGTCATACTTATCTTATGGTTGGTGATTTTCTTACCTGTGAAAGGTTATTTCGGGTAATTTCTTCTCGCTTCTATTTGTACACCCATACGAGCAGCATATAACCATTATATAATATAAATCTGAAGCAACGAATTAAATAAAAATAAACGATAGACACACTACATGGCTACATATGATGATCGCAGTATTTTGAGCCAATATTTAGTTGGCTCCATATGGCGGTCATTCAGTTACCTAATAGGATGAAGGTACATATGGGCAGATTCTCTATTTTATATCATACTTGGGTATCGCGAGGTATCGTTCAAGAGAACACATGTGAAGTACTATATACACAATTACGCTAGTTGGTATACTGTTTCAGGCTCGGCAAAAGTTCCTCCATAAGACGTCATGACAGGGAGCCAATGAGAACGCTAAACGTAAACTGGGGCTAACTGTTATTATATATACCTTGTTGTTTCGCATTCCCAGAATAATACAGCAGTGTCGTAAAAAAAAATAAAAAAAATAAAAAAATAAAAATTCTATCTAAAGACACTTTATTATCTTAATTAAGGAATTGTACTTTTATTTTAACATGTATTATAGTACATAATCTTTAGAAAGACCTTGCTTAAGGACATACAAATTATAATTATATAAAGATACAACAGTTTCATTTTAATGAAAACTTTTAACTCCAAAGGGAAAACTTTTAACTTTTAACTTTTAACATGCTCTTTTATTTCAATTACAAATTTAGTTTTCATCAAACCTGCAATACTGCTTGGATATCAGATTATTTTTACATAATGACCAATCTTGTTTCTTCTTTCTTGTAAATAAGTTGTAATTGAGGTTGGCTAGGTGCACCATAAGGATTATGGCGAACTGGAATAGTTTTGAATTTCTGATCATCATATTCAATTTTTACGTTGTACAATTTTTTGGTGTCTTTTCTAATCGGAGGATTCTGGTGTCTTGTCATTAAACTTCGTCACCATTCTCATCTAATGTAAACTTGTTAGAGAATAAAAATCCTTCAGACCATATAAGTTTTCCGCATCCATTTTCGTGTTCATATGTTGTGTCCCAGTTTTCTTACCTGACTTAATTATTTACACACATTGACTAAGTACTTACATCAGTACACTTCTAATAAGTTAACTCTCCTATTCTACTTTTCCATACAAGAATGCATATTGCCCACATGTTTCCACATGTAGAATTATATTTCGCCATAAAAAATAATATTTATTAGCATGTTTTGAAATTAGGCTGAAAATTTTGCATACCATATAACGACTTTATCAAAAAGATAGTCGTAAACCTGGTTCGTTTGCTGAGATAAAAATCCGAAGTGGTAGTAATTCTTTGGCATAAAAATATTAGCTTCGATATTTAAATACCATTAATCTCACCCTTTTAATAAATATGACAACGTCTATAAACGATGTTAAACTGGTTTATTATTTGATATAACTTATAATATCCTTTTCTTAAAACTATTAAGTACACAAACTCACCGACTAGGTAACCATAAAACATGTCCATATCAACAACTATCCCATAATAATCTCTTACATATATTAAAAACATTCTTCTTTTGTTAATATGAAATTAACGTTCTACTAAGTATAGTGCATATGTATGAGTACTTTCTGCCCAAGGTACAGGTAAATATTACACAAGCCAAAGTATTTTGTTATATAAAAATGTCGCTCGACAAAGGGACTGAATATAAAAGTCATGAGTAGGCTTGGCTTTTATCTTCAAGAACCACTTGTCCGTTTACATTAATGTTCTTACATTGCTCATGTCCATCATATTTTGATCGCACCTTGTATATCTATTCATTACATTTCACATATACATTAAACAAATCCTACACTTCATCAATATTTATCTTTAATTACATTAATTATATTTATTTCATTATTATCCACTATATTATTAATATATCTTCTTATTAAAATATCGTCGCTTATTTAATTAGTCGTCGAAGAGTGCGATTTCAAAAAAATGTAAAGGACAAACGTGGGTTACAAATAGTATTAATCTTTACGGGCGCATTAAATAACAAATAAGTCAGATGTTGCATTTAAAGATATACATCGTAGCACTAAGATGTTATAATAAAGAAGAATATCATTCAAGTTAGTCGTTGAATAATTAGTTTTATAGAATAGATCTTCTTCTTAACATAATCTTTGACAATTAAGTTTTCAACACAAATCAATCTAATATAAATAATCTTTGCTTTTAATTAATTATAAATCGAATTATAATTCCTCATATTGCTTGTATAGCGAAATTATAAGGATTGTTTTCATTATTGATATTCACATAAACTTTAAAATAAAAATTTACAAGAGTCTACAACTAACATGAATTTAACCTAATTTCAGTAACGGTAATCAGGTTACATTCGAACTTGCATACGGTTCTAATAACGTACACTGTACTGCGCTATCATGATTAGGTTCTACATTATGTTGTACATGTCTTTCATCGTGATTCTGATTTTGGTATGAAATCCCATCTCTTGATCTCCAATTACGTCTATCCACGTAGTTCGCTGTATTTCTGGAGTTTCGCTCAGTACTTCGATTATTTTTATATCTATTTTGACTATATGGTCTAACATATGAATTGCTACGATTAATTAGGTTAGGCGGATTCTCTACATAACCTTGTCTATTTTGCTCATTTTGATTGCTAGAGTATACTCGGCTTAGGTTAGGTTCTGTATTATTCACACTCCGAATATTTAAATTCCGAACAGGCACCAAATGATCTGAATTATTCTTATTTTTACCTATTCCTGATTGTGGATTCATGGCATGGTATTGAGTTTCGTAGCATTGGACAAGCATCAATAAATGGCTGAAACTCATACACTGTGTGGAAAATAAGATCTGTTGCAACTTAAATGGAAGCAAATTTCGAATCGATGCTATTATTCTCGATTCCGATTGCAAAGGATTAACGACCTTTAATTCGTTGTAGACATTTACAACAAATTCTACAACAGATTTGTGCAATCGAGGATTGAAGTGTTGATTTCTAAGGGTGGCATCTCTATTTGCCAGCAAAAAGTCATTTTCATAATTTGCGATTAAGGCCGCTTTGAATTCCTCATATGTACTAATGTGATCACGTATTGCCTTAAACCATAAGGAACAAGGTGGGAGTAATACATGGGGTATTAATTTCATATATTGTGATCGATCGATAGACATTATATTGCATTCGTCTTGGAATTTCTCTAAGAAAGAAGTAGCATTCTCATTACACTTACCACTGAATTTGCTCATAGCTCGAATTTCACTCATTTTAACACTTAATTTGACCTTCTTTTTCTCATTCCTTGTTCTTGTTGAGTGATAGTTCCTATCCGTGGCATGCTGTGTCGTCACACCATCTATGTTTCGCTCATCAGTACTCTTCGGACAACTTTCTTCTAGTATAATATCTTCATCAGACCCCGGCGAAGGCGAGTTCATCTCTGTTGAGTGGGGCAACTCAAAGCGATCACTACCCAAGTTATTACGGTAAATGTTGTCTTTAGCCTGTAACGTTCTTATCTCTTCCTGAATAGTAACTAACAACTGTGTATTTACACGTATGTTATTAGAGTTGTTGCTGACCTGGATCTTTTGCTGTTTAATGGAAGATTCTATTACTTCTAAATCTTTTTTTACAGCACAGATTTCTTGATTTTGGTGATTGTGCTTTTCTTGACAATCATCGGATATCCTTTTTAACTTTTCCTCGAACTGTGAGGATATGTCGTTCACCGCCTGGACAATTGTCCGTTTCGTTTCATCTGATTTCTGTTCTATCCGTCTACTTAATTCTTCATATTGCTTATTAGCTTGGTCAAACTTCTGTTCCATTTCGTCAAACTTCTGTTCCAATCGTCTGCTTAATTCTTCATTTTGCTTGTTAGCTTCGTCAAACTTCTGTTCCATTCGCCTACTTAATTCTTCATTTTGTTTGTTAGCTTCGTCAAACTTCAGTTCTATCTTCTGTTCCATGGTCTTGTTAGATTCGTCGAATTTCTGTTCCATGTTTTGCTTTAATTCCTCATTTTGCTTCTTTATCTCGGTAGACATCTGCATTAATTGTCGCTGTAAAGCTAACAAGATATCTTCCGATGTCAATCCTGGCGTTACATTAGTCTCATCGCTGTCACTAGTATTTGATTCCTGCTGCATTGTTTCGTTGTCCATTCTTCTTATGATTACTTTACCACTTCGCAATATGGTTAAGTTCGTATTCATTAACTGTAATATAAAAGTAAATTCAACCTTACTCTTCTTCTTTCGGGAACTGAATTTACAAAGTCCCGGGTGAGGTAAACCAAATTTTTATAACGACTTTATCAAAAAGATAGTCGTAAACCTGGTTCGTTTGCTGAGATAAAAATCCGAAGTGGTAGTAATTCTTTGGCATAAAAATATTAGCTTCGATATTTAAATACCATTAATCTCACCCTTTTAATAAATATGACAACGTCTATAAACGATGTTAAACTGGTTTATTATTTGATATAACTTATAATATCCTTTTCTTAAAACTATTAAGTACACAAACTCACCGACTAGGTAACCATAAAACATGTTCATATCAACAACTATCCCATAATAATCTCTTACATATATTAAAAACATTCTTCTTTTGTTAATATGAAATTAACGTTCTACTAAGTATAGTGCATATGTATGAGTACTTTCTGCCCAAGGTACAGGTAAATATTACACAAGCCAAAGTATTTTGTTATAACCAGTACTTAAAATAAGAGCCAGGATGACTCATTTGGATTTTCAAAATTATTGCTAGTGTATGAATAATGCCTATTGATGGTAAATTTGTTAACGCAAACGCTTTCTGTACACACAGTTAATGATTGAATTGTTAGATGGGTTATTAAACCTCGGATACTGGTGTAAATAGTACGTCTATCTCTATAGCCCCATGCTGTAAAGTGACGTTGAAGGCCAACGAACATATACCCGCAAATAAACCACCATTGTTCACGGGTATTGTTGAACTCGTCTCCTTACGATTATGCTAATATTGATTCAAATAAATATGTCTTTAACCTCAATTTATAAGATTATCTGTACGCGATTCTATGTCTGATACTTGGAGGAGTAAAACACTAGGGTGGTCCTCATTTCACAACATTGTATTTTTTGGGGGGGAGGCTCCTTCATTTGGTGGCACTTGTCGAGAAACTATCCTGTGCAAAATTTCATTCCAATCGAATGAGGATAAAAGGTGCCGCATAGACCCAAAATTTTTCTTCATTTATTGGGAGCTTTTGAATTACCCAATTGATGGCAGCACTTATAAGGATGTAGTAACAAGCACTTACAAGCAGCATTTTCAGATTCTTTCCTGTAATTTTCAAGAATAAATAGTTAAGAAAAACTACACGACACGGCCAACAACATTCTTCAGATTGCTATGTATAATATCCAGAATAACTTACCCAGTGAAGATTACCTTGAAATTATTGAACTTGCTGTTATTTTTCTCGGAGGAGTTCCACCTAGAGCAATATCATTTCGAATGTCAGGAGCTTATCACCATGCTAGATGCATGGCAAAAGCCATATATTCCTTGAAGATTTTACTCTTCCCTGATTCATTTTCACTGACAGAAGTTGAAGAATACAGACTACGCGATATTTGTATTTTCCTTGTCAGTTTGTATATAAGAGCTTGGCTTAACGATTCTACTGCCATCAAAGCTCCCTGTCAAGACTTCAAATTCTTGAAAATTCTTCACCAATATAGCATAATTGATCCTGAAATAAGCCTTGCAACGTTGAATAAATTTTGTAATCATTTGTGGTATCTATCTCCAGAAACCGTTGCGTTAGCATTTTTCCATAGCAAGGTGCCTACAGATATCAAAAGATTGATAGTGAAAGCATTACACTGCAACAATAGCAGGAAAGAGGGCCCATTATCACTCAAAACAAAGACATTTATTGTCAACCCAGAGAATATTGAAATACTTGCAAAACAAGGACTGGAACAGTTTGTTTATCCACGTTCCGTGAAATTTTTCATCGATTCAGTATAGACGAAACTTTTCTTCAGGAAGATCAACAGTATACTTGTGGAAGAGCATACTGTGTTGACAAAGAATGAAGAACTGAAATAGTTTATTATGCAACTAGTATTTCATTAACGACATACATTTCGTGACTCTAAAAGAGTTACAGTGGTCAAACATTTTTAAAGTCTTCGAAATAGTCAGTTTTTTTTTTTTTTTTTTTTTTTTTTTTTTTGACAGATTGAAAATGGTACCGGTATTACGTGAAACAGTTTGGAAAGAGAAATAAATAATAATAGATTTTAAAAATATTCTATATAGTAGTCCCCAAATGAGAAGGTAGATTTCATAGTAGGAAAGTTATTTTCTGTCGATTATCATAATCGATTTCATAGTGGGAAAGTTATCATAATCGATTTGCGATTGCGTGCCAAAAGTAAAACCGAAAAAAATATTTTGACAGAATTCGAATTATATATAAAGAAAGAGTAGAAGTCAACAACTCGACCATCGAAATGTAGAACGATGTTAAAACACTCTAATAAACATATTTTTTTCTTTCATATTTTTCATAGAATAAATATTTTATTAGATTTTGCAAGTAACCAATTTTTGTCGAAGTTGATTATTTTCAATTGTCACTAAAATATTCATTGGATGAAAAAAGTATTTAATTTACGACAGTGTTTAACATTCTTCTTATACAGTGCATCTGTATCCATGCAGTGATTTAGCTTTTACGACCTATAGCCCAAATCAATAGTTCGATATATCAAAAACTATTGGCAATATCGTACCGCGGGACAATAGGCTTCGAAATCTCCACCTCACAATTATGCATAACAAATTTCATCAAAACCTGTTGAGAATTACGGACGCTATCATTTTGCAGAAAGGTTAGCAAATATAGAATATTTTTTATATATAATTGTATTATTTATATTTGAACTGATGGTGGTTTCGGGGTGTGGAAGACATGTATCGGATACTATCACAAAAATTTTCTGGAAGTCGTGACATGAGGTTAATTTCAACAAGTAATATTTCTTTGAAATCTACCTAATAACTTGATTACACAATACACAATATCTGACAAATTGCAGAATGCAATATCAATCTTTAGACTGGATGCGGCACCTTTTCCCATTTAGCAAAGAAAGAAAAATTTTACACTATATATTCTCACATCAAACTGCATCATATTGGCAGTTGTCCGAGATTAATTTCGGAAATTTATATTTTTCTACATAAATAAGGACCACCCTAGTAAAACACTTACAACAGTTTTTCGATATGACGTTGGAGAAATTTCAGTACATTTAAAAAGGAAGTTCGGTGTTTTCTCCCCCTCCTGTTGCAACTCTGATCCACTGATTCAAAAGCACAAGCGACCCACACTTACGTTAGAATCACAAAATTATTATTATTATTATTATTATTATTATTATTATTATTATTATTATTATTATTATTATTATTATTATTATTATTATTATTATTATTTATTTTTGAGTTATAGACAATTTTATTCTGGGGGTGCGTTTTCAACGGAACCGTATGAATTAGCAAATTTTACATTGACTTACTGAGTTGATTAATTTGTGTTGCTTTGTTTGCTTTTACTTTCCTGAAACGTAGCTCTCGAAAAGGTTAAAAGAGCATTTGACTCCTCAGGCATAAGTACAGGAGAGAAATGAAGAAAACATAAAAGAATATGCCTACAGACATCAAGTTAAAGTATGCTTTGAGATACGAAAAATACGATTTTACACGGTGTCTTATCTGAAGAGCTATAGAACTACAAAGAAAAAAGATATCTTCTAAATAGTTTCTTGGTTACGCTATCGGAAACCATATATTATTGTAACAAAGCTCAAACAGAAACCTCATTAAAAGTACTCCAAAAACGATAACCAATCTCAAAAAACGAACATTCCAAATTAAATTAAATTCGAGTTTTAAGTTTAACATCCAAGGACAAGGATAAAGAAGATGGATATTAAGGGTCTTCGCTACAGCGAAATTAAACTACCGCTAATTTTAGAGTTTTCTGTATTATCTTCAAAGCAAATAAAAATATTCGAAAAGTAAAAACGTACTGAACTATACAATACGATTTTGCATGTGATACCGTTATCACAACTCATCTATCTGCTTTCGATTTGCAACTGTAGATAGATTTAGTATTTTTTTTGCGGCTTCTGTAAATAGCGGCATACTAAAAGCAGATAGGTAAATTTTGGTAAAGATACCACATGCAAAATCGTATCGTTTAGTTCACTACGTTCCTGCTTTTCGAGTATTTTTATTTGTTTTGAAGATATTGCAGAGAAACTCTAAAATTAGCGGCAGTTTAATTTCACTGTAGTGAAGACCCTTAAGTAATTTTAAATTATTGAGATAAGAAAAGAGAAGTTCATAAGGACTAGATAGATGTACTAGTGCTTTGCATAAAAGATAAGATTCCACCACTGAACTAACGCGTCTACCTAGGTAGTCCAAATGAACATTCAAGTTTACAAATTGTTGAAACTATTTTTGAGAAAATACATCTCAATACGCCTTCATAAAGCCCCAAAATTCCCTTAGTATGAAAATTGAATTTAGTTGCGATAATCTGAACAGCATATTTGATCATCTTGTTTATTACATTCATTACATGTAATTTATTCAATTGTCAATGATTATAAAACCAATGCTACAGCTGTTTGATGAATTACACAATCTTACTCCTAAGTGCGAATAGAAGAGGGCTCGGCACTCATAATAAGTTACATAAAAACAAGAAATGTAATCTGATCTGTTTTACTTTATCGTGTCATTTAACACAGGAAAGATCTACCAAAACTCTTCTGGGTTCTGTAATGTGTCATCCCCAACATATAACCTTAGTTGGTAATTTAGTCGATGAGCTGTGTTGCCCACACAATGTCATTATGTCATCAGAACAAACGCACACCTTAAAATGTACGAAAAATTGCTGCATTATCAAGAGAAAAAACTGATTTCGTGTATTTAAAGATGATAAGTTTTTCTTGAAATGAAACGCATAAATATTTATATTTGATTTACATTAAAATTAGTTAATTTAAAGATAGTGAAAATGGTGTAATTGAAGTGTAAATACTGAATATAAAAATGTTATGAATGGTATTCTTCAGAATGTATTGTAAGAAGATATATATATGAAGATTTTTAAGACAAATTGCACTCAAATTATGCCAAATATTCTACACTCATTAATACAATAGGGGGCCCACATGAGCTTTGGAGGAACCCGGGCCCCCTCCATCCCCCAGGATCGGCGCCCTTGGATAGTTTTGTTGTTGGCTACCGGACGTACGCCTTATGGTAGTTAGATTTTACGATTACTTGAAGCTTTGGGCTTCATCCTTTATAAAGCTTTTTAATTGCATGTCATATCTTTGTTAATTTAACAAATAACACAATAACAACGCAAGAAGAATGTGTTAATCCTTAACTATGTATGGTTTTATTCCTAGGTATACCTAGGTACTTCAATCATAAAGGTAAGAACCAAGATTGATAAACTATATAATTTTGCTAATAAAAAGTAACTTTATACATACTGCTCGTTTTTTTTTTTTTTTCTTATTGTAAGGATGATTCTTAATAGAATTTTAGTTTTGTACCAGCTAAACAAAGATTTTATTCCCAATGTTCGTGTACAATATGAATGTATATATTTGTTACTTCACTAAAGTACAATAACAATGCTAAAAACAATATTCATACTAGTGGACTGTAAGGCTTGATTCGTACACCACATGAATGCTACCAAATATAAATTCACTGTATTTAATGATTACAACTTCAATTTGCACACAAAACATATACACGAGAATAAACATGTTCACAAGGTCTTTAGTTGTAAATGATTGTGATTGCGATGGCTTATTGTTTATGTTATGTTATATGATTTTCGACCATGATATATGGTCCACCAAACTTCATGTTCTTGCTGCCTCCACATTCACACTCTTCCCCAAACAATAGAAAGGCGTTAAGCAACTTGAACACTGTTGCCAGCTAAAGGCACACACACTGTTAAACACACAAATAATCCCAAACATACTCCCCCCTGTTGGTCAGCTAAGGTCTGACCAAATAAAACAAAATGATACATATAAAAAACGAAACAAACACAAAACTTGAAACAACATTACAACTGTACTTATTTTTTATTACTCAAATCTCAATTCTAATCCTGGTTATATGGTAATGCAACTAGTTTCTTGATGGAACGTTTATATGTTCCAGTTGTAGTACGAACTGTCACTACACGAACTAAGAAATCCTTTCCTGGGAACACCTTTTCAATGATGCCCAATTTCCACTGCAATGCAGGAACGTTGTCTTCAATCAGCAAAACTACATCTCCGACCTTGAGATTGTGTTGCGGTGAAGTTGTCTTAGAGCGTTGTTGAAGACCATGTAAATAATCTCGGGACCATCTCTTCCAAATGTGTTGTTTTAGTTGTTGTATCTTCTGCCAACGAGATAAGCGGTTGTGTGGTAGATCGGTGAGGTTAGGCTCTGGTAAAGCTGTAAGTGTTTCTCCAATTAAGAAATGTCCAGGGGTGAGAACACTAATGTCGTTAGGCTCACTTGATAGCACTGTAAGTGGTCGAGAGTTGAGACAGGCCTCAATCTGTGTGAGTAATGTTGCAAACTCTTCATATGTTAACACTGCACCTTTTGTAATACGAAGTAGATGGTATTTCATTGATTTTATACCGGCTTCCCATAGTCCTCCAAAATGCGGCGAATTTGGTGGTATGAAGTGCCACTGAATTCCTTCGGTCGATGTAAAATCATGAACTTGAGAACTAAAAGGATCTGATGAAAACAGCTGATACAATTCTTTCAATTCGTTGTTGGCTCCAACGAAATTTGTGCCATTATCGCTGTATATATTGAGACATCTTCCTCGTCTGGCTATGAATCTGCGTAAAGCTGCTATGAATGACTGCGCACTAAGATCTGTTACTAATTCCAGATGTATTGCCTTGGTGGATAAACAAACAAATACCGCAACGTATGCCTTACGTACAGATCTATTTCTAACTGCTCCTGATTTTATGTAAAACGCTCCAGCGTAGTCCACGCCTACGTTTAGGAATGGTCTGGCTTGCTGCACACGAGCTGCTGGTAACTGTCCCATAAGTTGTTTTGAACCACTGGCCTTTAACTTGAAACACGTGAAGCAATGATGGATCACTTGTTTTACCACCTGTTTGCACCTGATGATCCAATATTTCTGGCGTAGTGATGATATTAATAATTGGGGTCCAGCATGAAGTAATCTTAAGTGTTCTGCTTCAACTATAAGTTTTGTCAAGTGTTGGTTTGAAGGCAGAACTATTTGATGTTTGGCGTCAAATGGAAGCTGACTATTCTCCAATCTTCCTCCAACTCGGATCATGCCTTCACTATCTAAAAATGGATGTAAATTGTTCAATTTACTTCTTGACGGAACAATGTTTCCATTACGAAGATGCTAAAATTCGCTGTGAAACCCAATTTCTTGTGTCCATTTGATGCAAACATGGAGCGCTATGTGGAGTTCTTGTACTGAAAGACCTTCTGTTAGTTTGTTTTGCTTGTGTCTGATGTTATGAACAAAACGTCTACAATATGCTATTGTCCTAACTAACCTTGACAATTTTGAGAATCTTGTTATGGTTCCATTGCACCAATTGTCTAAAGTGACTGTCAATATTATGGTTCCCTTACTCTCTGGAACTTGATCTGGTTGCAATGAATCCTTACTTGTCACTGACCAATTAGATTGTAAACTAGAAAGCCATTGTGGACCGTGTCACCATAATGAATTGTCCTTTATGGAAACTGCATCTATTCCTCTTGAAATCAAATCTCCAGGGTTGTCCGAAGAAGTTACATGTTTCCAACAGCTAACGTCAGTTAAGTCTTGAATTTGAGCTACTCTGTTGGCCACGAAAGGTTTCCATTTATTACACGGAGAAGCTAGCCATGCCAACACGATTTGGGAGTCGGTCCACAAATGGACGCTACTTATGTTCAATTTTAAAATTGGTAAAATCTTGTGAACTAATTTTGCCAAATCAACTGCTGCGCATAACTCCAGACGTGGGAGAGTGATTTTCTTGACTGGGGCCACACGTGATTTAGCACATAATAACTTAACTGATATTTCTCCTTGTTGATTGATCGATCGCATATAAATGCAGGCTCCATATGCTCTTTGAGAAGCATCTGAAAAACTATGGATCTGAATTTCCGCTATGTTTCCTTCAACGAGTACATATCTGTCGAATTTAATCTGATTGATTAATGGAAGCTGCTTGTATAATTGAGTCCATTTCTTTGCTAATTCCATTGGTATATTGTCGTCCCATTGAACCTTTTGCCGCCACAATTCTTGCAAAAATATTTTGTATGAAACGACAACTGGTGAAATTATTCCTAATGGATCGAATATAGTGGCAATGATGGAAGCAATCTGGCGTTTAGTAATGCACTCTTGAACCTTCATTGGTGACGTCTTGCTTTCAACGAGAAATATATCCTTGTCTGGATGCCATGACAATCCTAATGCCTTGACGCCTTGGCCTTCGTGGAACTGGATTGGACGCTGCACTTCTCGAAGCTCTGGCGAGATGGATTCCAATAATCTTGGACCATTCGAACTCCATTTTCTAAGTGTAAAACCTCCCTTTCCCAGTAACTCTATCAATTGCTTCTGGACCTCTAAAGCTTGCTGTATGTTGCTCATGCCACTACAAACATCGTCAATATAGAAATCTCGACGTAATATTTCTGCTGCTACAGGGTAATTATGCTCTTCTTCGTCTGCTAATTGCTGTAGGCATCTTGTGGCCACAAATGAAGCACATACCGTACCATACGTTAGTGTTTTCAACTCAAAAACTTGAATCGGTTCATTTCTAGATCTTCTCCACAATATACGTTGTAATGGCGTGTCTTCTGGATGAACATTGACCATGCGATACATCTTAGCGATATCTGCAGTGAATACTATCGAATGAGTTCTAAAGCGCAAAATGATAGAAAACAAATATTGCTGTATTGTAGGACCAACTAAGAGAATGTCGTTGAGGCTTTTTCCGCTGTCAGATTTTGCTGAAGCATCAAACACCACACGGAGCTTCGTTGTAGAGCTTGTAGGCTTAAAAACTGCATGATGTGGCAAATAGTATGCAACGCTGACGTCCTCCTTTTTACGCTCATCTATCCTTACCATGTGACCAAGATCTTCATATTCTTGCATGAATTCTGTATATTTAGCTTCAAAATCCGGGTGTTGATCGAATCTTCTTTCCAATTGCTTTAATCTAACCAATGCCTGCTGATAAGAATCGCCTAAAACTGTACGGTCTTCAAGCAAAGGCAATCGTACAATGAAACGCCCTGTATGATCTCTTGTTGTATTCTGAACGAAATGTCGCTCACATGCAAGCTCTTCGCTTGATCTAGGTGTAACAGTAATTTCTTCTAGTTCCCAAAATTTTTGAAGTTGTTGCTGTAGATCTATGTTTGTCTTCACAAAACATGTTGTTAATGGAATATGGGGGTCACGTTCTTGAGGAATGCGTCCTGCCACGATCCATCCCAATTCTGTCTCCTGAAGCACTGGAAAATCACCTGGCCGTGTTTTGTGTCCTGACTTCATAATTATGTAGAATACTTCCGCACCTAAAAGAATATCTATGTCTCCAGGTGTATTAAAAGTAGGATCTGCTAAAACAGTGTCCTTGGGAATGTTCCAATCGTCATAATTAATTCTTTCTTCCGGTAGTTTACTTGTAATGTGAGGGAGAACTGAACAACTTATATTCAATGAAAATGTGTTAACACATGAATGGACACTAATATCTACAGAGTACTTTGTATTAGATATCGCTTGATTTATACCTTGAATTGGAGTATACTGTCTATACCGTTTGATGTTCAATTGTTGCACCAAATTCTCTGTTACGAAATTGGTCTGACTAGCACTGTCTAGAAGCGCGCGACAAGGAACCAAATTTCCCTTATTATCCCTTACTTTTACTATTGCAGTAGATAACAACACTCTTGCGTTGGGCCTAGCCTTTAATGCACAATATGACACTTGCCCTAAATTTTCACTGGAATCTGAGTTGTTACTACGCTCTTGCACCGTAGCACTGCTTACACTTGGAAACCGCACTGATTTGTCCTTTGTTACGTCTACATGCAGTAATGTATTGTGCTTTTTGGAACACTTTTTACAACCTCTCGATTTACAATTCTTCAAAAAATGATTACTTTTCAAACAATTCATGCATAATTTATTTTTACGAATGCACTCCAATTTTTGGCTGTGTGCCGCATTCACAAAGGACGAACAAGAATATAAGGGATGCTGGTTATTACAAAATTCGCATGCATTTGAAAATGTTGATAAATAAGTCTTTGATGACTGAATACTTTTTGTTTGCTTGTTTTGTACGCTACTACTCTGCTTCACACCATCAATACTAGTTCTCATGTTCTCAAGCACCTGACAACGTTTCTCGAGAAACGAAAAGAATTCTGATAAAGCAGGAAAATTAGAATTCATATTTTGAAGCTCCCATGACTTTCTAGTACTAGCGTCTAATTTTGATACAAAGTGTTGGGTCAAAATTACGTCTGTGAGGTTTACGTTTGGCTCAAGTGCTTGTAGCGCATTTATATTACTAGTAGCTGTATTTATAAAAGCGCGAAGTTCACTTACATTTTCTTTATACACTGGCTTGATTTGTAGTATTTCATGAATGTAAGAAGAAGCAATTAGCTTTTTATTTGAATACCTGTCAACGAGTAATTGCCATGCTACTGAATAATTTGTTTCGGTAATTGGTAAATTTTCAATTAGGTTTAACGCTTCGCCCTTAAGAGAAGTTCGGAGGTACTGAAACTTCTGTACTGTGGAAATGTCTTTATTCTCGTGAATAAGAGATATAAAAGTGTCCTTATATGATAACCAATGTTTACAATTCCCGTCAAATGCAGGCAACTGTATGACCGGTAATCTAACTTGTGCGCTACTGCTAGTGTTATTATTAACAGCTGATTCTTTATTTCCATGCTTTAAAACAAGTGCTTGCATTTGAGCCTCTAAAGAAAAATACACATTTTCAATTTCTGCACGAGCGTTTACTGCTTCCGCTTCGGGTTCGATTTGATCAATTTCAATAGTATCTTGCACCTCCTGCAACTTTGACCAGACGTTATTTAGATGTTTTAAGCGTGCACGTATTTCTTCTATATTGCCTTCATTTGGATCAAAGGCCTGAACAAAAGTGTTTATTCTTGTTAACTGGCCTCTGTATGCAGATCTTTGCCTTAAAAGACGCTGGTGTGATTCAGCCATGATTAAATGCTACGCAGAAATATGAAGAATAAAAAACTACTGACCTGATGATGATGTTTTTTGTTTTCTTTTACCTATGAAATATACTCCAGAAGCGTGGTTCTGGTACAACAGCTGTCCGCCTACACAGAAAACGTGCTGATTGTCCAACGTACGTGATAGCACCACATATAGGCCGACACAAACACATTTCTCTTCATAACAGCACAGAACAATTCTCACAATTGTCAGAAAGCTTTGCACTCATGTGGCCCGGATAGGACCAATGTGCAATTTGAATGTATATATTTGTTACTTCACTAAAGTACAATAACAATGCTAAAAACAATATTCATACTAGTGGACTGTAAGGCTTGATTCGTACACCACATGAATGCTACCAAATATAAATTCACTGTATTTAATGATTACAACTTCAATTTGCACACAAAACATATACACGAGAATAAACATGTTCACAAGGTCTTTAGTTGTAAATGATTGTGATTGCGATGGCTTATTGTTTATGTTATGTTATATGATTTTCGACCATGATATATGGTCCACCAAACTTCATGTTCTTGCTGCCTCCACATTCACACTCTTCCCCAAACAATAGAAAGGCGTTAAGCAACTTGAACACTGTTGCCAGCTAAAGGCACACACACTGTTAAACACACAAATAATCCCAAACAGTTCGTTTTGTTTTGATATACGTATTTTCTTACTTTGTAAATATATATATGACACCTTATGAGCTTACTTCTTTCGGTCAGTAGCATGGAGCGCCGTTACCCTAATTCCTCATGTCTACCTATTATTCTGTTGGCACTAAGGGAGACGTTGAATAAAGCAAGTGAATGATGATGGATGGATTGGTGGAATGAGAATGAGGAAAGGAACGGGAATAACCCCATGGACAGAATGTTGTCCACCAAAAACTTACTTGGCCGTGAATCGAACCAGGGACATCAAGCGCCAGAGGCAAGCACTCTACCACTGAGCCACCGAAAGAGTTACGAAGGGAAACAGAGAGTAAGGGAAGAGATTTACAAAATAAAATGCAAGGACATAGAAGAATTAGAAACAGTGTGGAAATATGAAGAAATGTACAAGGAAGTAAAATTCATAGAACTTCTCAATTAAAACAGGATATTACGACGGCAGTAGAAAATAAGAATGAAAAGATAGTCAGCGAGGAAGTTTTTTTTAGTTTAGCGTCCCTTTCAGCAGCGAGGCTATATGAGATGTGGACCTACTGATTAACGTGGAATCCGAACCACATGAGCTCCAACCGGGAATCAAACTCAGGTCTCGCACGCCAAAGGCACGTACGCTAACCGCTTCGCCACGAGGGAGCTCAATGTGAAGTTTTAGAAAGATGGGAAGAATATGTTGCGGACTTATATGAGAGTAAGAATAGACTGTGTGTCTTAGATGAAGAAATACAAATATCTGAAGTCTCAATTGTGTTTCTAGCCCTTCCATCTGGTCTAGTATCTAGCGCCTCCGCTTTTGATGCGTGTGTAAAAGCCGTGGGAGAGCACAAAAAAAAATCACAATTATTCACCTTCTTTGAATATCCGTCTTCTTGCACCTAAAGAGCGTCGTGACTAAGCAGTTAGCGCACGTACCTTTAGTATGGGAGACCCGGGTTCGATTCCCGGCAGGAGCTCATGTGGTACGTTAGATTCCATATTAATCTGTTGGTCCACGTGTCATACAGCATTGCTGCTGTAAGAGACGCTTAACTAAAAATCAAACATGCAATCAATCTTTAGCGTAAAGGGCATAATCGAGGGACGTTAAACTAAAATTTTTGCTGAAGAAGAATAGACTCTTGCAGTTCCTTCGTGGCTAAGCGGTTAGCGTACGCGTCTTTGGCTCGGGAGACCCGAGTTCGATTCCCGGCGGGAGCTTAAGTGGTTCTAATTCCACGTTAATCAGTAGGTCCACGTCTCATAGAGCCTCGCTGCTGAACGTGACATTAAACTCAAAATCAACTGAACTCAAGAATTGACTTGTTAATTTTGACTCTGTCCAGGTGTATGTATAGAGTACTGCTAAAGAAAGGTTTAGAAATTTGATTCTACCTTTGGATTTAAAGAAAAATCTCTGTATATAATTTGTTCCTTTTACTTTCAATTATATTGTGAAGAGAAAGTCTAACTATGTAATTTGTTCCTCATCATTCTCTCCTACCAAATTGAACAAGCATTTTTGTTAAAATAATTATCCGTAGCTGGGTTCTCCATTTAGTTCTCCATTTCGCCGTTTGGTAGCTCTTTTATGCAGAGTCCACGGCGCCATATGACGGCTGCTAGTGACACTATGTGGACGAAAGAAAAACTAACTGAAGCTTGATTTTTTCTTTTTTTTTTTTTTTTTTTTTTTTTACAATCAAGAGGATTGGACGAGCATGTTTAAAACTAATTATCAAATTACTTACATTAATGCCACCTTCGCCAACTTCCAGTATTTATCCACATAACTGCAACGCTCTTGTCTTGTATAATAGTGTTATTACATTTATTTCAATGGTTTCCAACCAGCGGTGCACCGACGCCAGGGTCCACCGGAGCCGAACTCCCCCCCGCCACATACAAAAAAAATTCAGTATCTTTTCTACACTTTGTTAATAAAACTATACTTGTTTAGCAGAGAAACTATTAATGTCGCATAAGGATTTTATGTTATATTTCATCTGTACTGTTTCTGTTCTCATAAAAACAATCCACTTCTAATTATATATTCAGGGTGTCTACTGGTCATGAAAGTCATGAAAAGTCATATAGCCTAGTTTGCTTCGTGGTCATGAAAGCCATGAAAAAGTCCTTTATTTACCCAACTGGTCATGAAAATCTGAAATCTCAGAGTATATTTTTATACTTCATACTTTTATACCTCATACGGCATGTACTGAAACAGTTGTATCAGGTCAGTAATTGTGAGAATTTCGCCATGTGCTGGCTAACTGGTACTTTACTGTCTTCCTAGCTCCTCCCCATTTCATCTTCTAGTCTCTGTAATATAGTAACAACTTTTTACTGTCCAACTTTCTGATCTGCTATTTCTTTACTTCTAAGAAATGTAAATTGTGTATTTTTGGGCCTTTAGACTTATGCAAATATTATTCGTTTGAGTTTGCAGATTTTAAATTTGATGATCTACTTTTTAAAACGAATTTCTTTTATAATTTGTTTTGTCTTTGGGCAGTTCTCTGAGTGCTTAATTTCAGACAAATTTCTGCTAGATGGATAATTATACTCAGAATTAAAACTTCAAATACAGTATAGAGTGATTCACTGGTAAGAGCAGGCCCGTATTTAGGTAAGTGCTATTCTGTGCTCGAGCACAAGGCGGCAGAATTTTAGATTCTTTCTTTAAGATTCACAATAAGTGATATTTAAGACTAGCAACCCGCATAGTTCCGTGCAAGCACGAGAAAATATGTTAATGTTTTTAATTCGCTCTAATTACAGTAGTTACTAATTAGCTATCTTATCTGAATAAGTCATCCTCTCCTACCCCCACCCCAAGGGATGACAATAAACGTGAACATCGTGAAAACTGATATCGTTAAACTCAGAGACCTCGAAAACTATGAATTTAACACTAATATCGGTCGTTTTTGATTACTTTTAAAATCTCGCCCCCCTCCCAACCTCACTCCTAGAGAGTGGAGTATGACCTTGAAGTTGAATTGGATTAAAATGTCACTATTTATCTCAGCGACCCCTAAAATTATGAATACTTTGGGAAGAGCTTAAAAGTATAAGAAAGTATCCAGACTCTATGTAAACTAATATATTTTTTTTTTACATATAAAGCTTTATGAAATGTTTTTTACTAAACTCACTATGATCTTTAATTATGTGATAAGTTCAATCTTTAATTATGTGATAAGTTCTTTAATTATGTGATATTCAATCAAGATGTCCATTTTTGTGTTCACTTTTTTTTTTTAAGTTTTGATGTGATACTAGTATGCAGACTGTGAGAAAAAAATATTTGTAAAAGTACCCTTGAAAAAAGAAGAAAGAAGGTATCAGACCCCATTCCAGGATGAATGTTCCATTATGAACAAATTCAGTAGGTCTTATCAGTATGTTTATGCACGCTAATTTCAAAAATGACACGATGGAAAAGAATTGTATATTTACGTAATCAGTCTTTTCTTGTAAACGAAAATTATAAATTTAGAATTCAGAGTACATAAAATGCAGATAAAAAACCTAGTTGAATGTAACGGGACTGTTCACAAGATTTTTTTTTAAATCTATAGAACCTGGTAAGCCTTAAACCCATACTTGAACCGCAATTAAAAATTTGTTTACTGCCTTTTAAATTGCTCTTGCATTTTAAAATTAGTTGTCAGCTAATCGACATTATGTAGGAATGTGATCTTAACCGATAAGAACATAATGTGATCACTGATGGTAGGGGTTTATTATTACTAATGGTAAATTTTTATCGCCATGGTCATGAAACTTTGAACAAAGAGGTCATGAAAAGTCATGAAAAAGTCATGAATTTACTTTCTGGTATTCCAGTAGACACCCTGATATTTTCAACGAACTTAAAATGTCCGTTATTGAATTCTCTATGTGTGTCTGTTATTTGCGATTTTTTCAATTTTGAACCTTACATTCGATAGAGCATCAAAAATTATCGGAGAAAGTGATTAAGAGTGATTAAATTAAATTCACTCTTACCGTGCCCGAGATATTGGCCAAACAATGGCCGACTTCCAAAGATTTAAGGACCCATATCTCGGGAACCGTACGTCATAGAGAGATCATATTGGTGTTGATCAATATCTGAAAGGATGGTAAATTATTTTGGTACCAAATAGTAACCGGTGACCACTGTCCAACTGGTTCCTGATTTGACCAATGGTCAGTTGGCCAGTGGCCACCAATTATTATCGGTACCAAAATGTTTACCATATTTTTAGGAATTGATTAACACCAATATCATCTCTCTATAACTTACCGTTCCCGTGATATTGGCCAAAGATGACCAATTTCTAGATATTTAAGTAGCGATAGCTTGGGAACCATAAGTTGTAGAGAGATGATATTGATGTTGATCAATACCTAAGAGGATGATAAATATTTTGGTACCAAATAGTAACCGGTGGGCACTGATTAACTGTCTACTGCCCAACTGGCCACCGTTCCAAAGATATTGGCCAAAAAAGTTCGAATTTCTAGATATTTAAGCAACCATATCTCGAGAACTGTAAGTCATATAGAGGTGATATGTTGCTAATTTTTGCGAGAAAGAGAAGGTGCGGATAAAAAGAGTTACTTTTACATGAATTAGTCCCAGAAGCGACAGTCCTATTAGCGACAGGAACTGTTATCTGTCCTATGAGTGACCGATTCATTTGCATTGAGATGATGGAAGATGATATGATTCCATCTCGTAAAATATGTTTGCCTCTGGCGTTATTAGCGTCCGAACAACCTTGGTACGAAATATGTACGTGCCAGTGATGCTGTTCGTCAAATATATTTTTCCTCTACTGTGAATGCAAATAAAACATTTTAATTTTGAGTTAGATTTGACATAAAACATACCAAATAACTTAACGAGACAACAGGGATATTTCCATGAAAAGTATATTCCTATGTAATTATTGAAAATCCAGTTGTAATATCCCCTTTCTTCAAAAGCTCTGTTTTCTGTACTTAATTTGACTCAAATCTAGTTACTCACTAAGCACAGTAATATATTTTATTTTGAAAAACTTAAACGTGTAACAGTTTCGCCAATTATCTACTTTTTAGACTTCCTAACACTCTATGAATAAAATGAAAAAAAAATGATAAAAGACACCTCTTGAGATCCCTTACATCTGATTGGCTATTCTCAACCAATCCCACCAATTACCATGCAGTTCACTCTAAACAATGCAAAAGGTAAACAAACTCTTTAAACTACCTTCCTCTCTATTGTAAGCTACTAAAACGTAAACTAATTGCTGACTTTGCCTTCCTCCCTTCCTTTGACATACATAAAAGCTTGTCGTGTAGCAATCTGAAATAATTCCTTATAACTGGACGAACTGTTAAGTCCTGCGAGAGATTTGTAACTTGTGTAATATTTTTTTCGAATACATCGTGTTTTCTAGATTTCTTTGATATCCTCAAATGGTGAACAACTTTTTTCCATGGGCGCCCGACGGGAAGGCAGGGGTCGCCCCCCTGGCTCACAAAAATGTATACGTAATATAGCAAACCACTTATATTAAATAACAGATATATTAGACGTGATACAGCAACCATGGAGAAGCCCCTCCCTAGAAAATTTTCTTCGGGCGCCCCTACCTCTTTCTGATTTCTTTCTTATGCCATAAACATATTCAATCTAAACTTATGCTCCGTATCATTTTAACATATTTTTTAAATTATATTAGAATCATAGACAAAGGCGGAGCTACTCTAAATATTTAGTTAATTTTCCCCTTGATGGAGTCAATGTATTCATAGAAATTAATTTAAAAATATAATATTAGGAAAAATGTATAAAAGATTGTTAATGTAATGAGAACATTCTCACGTATTAAATTCAGGTAGAGCGAAATTTTTCATAGTACATTTTGTTAGGTTCTAAATCACATTAGCATAAAACAAGTTAAAGAAGGGAGAACCTTATCTTCTTCCATTATCTTAGTATGAACGAATCAGTGACTCATAGGGCAGTTAACAGATCGAATCGGTCGCTCATAGGACAATTAACAGTTCCTGTCGCTAATAGGACTGTCGCAAGTGGGAAGACACCCTTTTACATCTAGAAACAAAGACAGTTATCTTTCCCACTCCATCTCTCTATTCTTTTTAAGTTCGTTCTGGCAATGCTCTTGGAGCAAAGTGTTGTAGCATTGGACTCCCTCAAACTTTAGACCCCTCCCAACAAAAACTTCTGGGTGTGCGTCTGCTTCCAATTGTTGAGGAAAGTCACATAAATAAAAATTAAACTTTCAAATTAAAAGAAGGAAAGTTCAAGCATGCATTCCATTTTGATCGTTACTAAAATTATTAATATTCATTCGACCATTCAATTTCAGCATGAAGAGATAGACTAACTGTTTAACGTTGAATCTGAATCACTCCTACCATGAATTAAACCCCGGAGTCCGTACCGAAGCTACGTTCGCTAACCATATATCTACGAGGAACGCCAAAAAATGCAAGAAGTTCTGCAAGTCTAACAAAGACTAAATTTACTGAACCCGTGGTGAGAAGTCGAAGAGATTAAATGTCGACTAAAAGCAGGGAATTCGTGTTACTATTCGGTTCAAAATCTCTTGTCGTCGCGAATTCTGTCGAGGAATTTGAAGCTTAAAATATATAAAACGATAATCATGCCTGTTGTTCTGTATGGTTGCGAAACATGGTCGCTTACTCTGAGGGAAGAACATAGACTGAAAGTATTTGAGAACAGGATCCTGAGAAGAATATTCGGACCCAAGAGGAACGAGAATGGGGAATGGCGAAAGCTTCATAACGAGGAACTACATAGTTTATACGGTTTACCCAACATTGTTAGGGTCGTCAAGTCTAGGAGGCTTAGGTGGGCAGGTCATGTAGCTAGAATGGAAGAAAGTAGAAACGCTTTCAAAGTCTTGACTGGTAGACCCATAGGAAAACGACCATTAGGAAGACCTAGGCGCAGATGGGAGGATAATATTAAGATGGATCTCGCAGAGATAGGAATACAAAGTAGAAACTGGATCCAATTAGCTAAGGATAGAAGTCAGTGGAGAGCTTTTGTGAACGCGGCACTGAACCTCCGGGATCCATAGGCCATAGAGTTAGTTAGTTAGTTAGTTAGTTAGTGGTGAGGGTTCCCCATCTTGTGACAATTGACTCACATCCATGTAATTCTGACTTTCATGCTAGTAACGGCAACCAAAATTCATCTTTATGTACTCTTTTTTATTATTTAAAATTTTATTTTTCAGCGTTTGCTATTCTCAACCTATTGGAATTATATAGTTATTTATTTGAATTACAAGTGGAACACAATTCGCATAGACCCCAGCGTAGCATAGTCGCTAACGCTTTCTCCTTCGGTGCGAGCGGTCCGGGGTTCGATTCCCGGTGTGGGCACTCGGTCGAAAATGTGTAAAACGCTTTTTCAGACCAGCCACCGTGAATGAGGTTTTCCTGGGTTTTCTTCATTCACACCAGACAAATGCCGGGGTGGTACCTAACTTATAGGTCCCAGGGAGCTTCCTTCCTTCCCCCATCCTTTCTTCCCTCCTTTTTCCAGTATTGTGTGCTCGCCGAGGGACGTCATTCCTCAAAACGTGAAGAGCTAAATGGCCTTAGATGCCGAAAGCCCAGAAATCCTAATTCCCCTACAATTTGCATATAGCTTTGCAATCATACTTTCACTATAACATTTCAGTTTACTAAATCAATTTCTAAGAAAATTAAAAGAAATTTCATTCGTTCTTTAAATACTTGGGGGAAATTACGTGTAAATCTAAAATACATTAAGGAAATCTTACGTTTTCCAGAGTCTCACTGTAGATGAATTTGTACATGTGACCGTTTCTTAGATTGTCATTACGTATCAAACACCACACTACCAAATACCAGCTAGAGTTAGGTACTGGTAATTTTAATATTTTATACGGATTGTTCAAAAAGTGAGATTTATGTTGGTTGTAGTTTCACCACAGACAAGGACGCTTTAGAATTTAGTTTGAATTACCTGTGCTCAGTATCTACTGCAGAACAATCAGCAGTTAAACTTGCTCTGGACCACACGTTTCAGCTTTAACTGTGGCGTGGACTCTGACGCACAAAGTTTTATTATAAGCCTGCAAAATGTCTTTACCAAACATCTTTTAGTTCAAAACATTCTTAAGAGATGTCATGAACTACACTAACAAAACTGAGTCGTTGTTGTCTGCTGTTTACCAACACACGTCGGCATTCTTGGAAATGAGCGTGCTGACACAGCAGCTAGGAACACTGCACTGGAAAGTGTTCCACTGGAGCACTATTTCCTGTGATACGATCTCCGTAGTTGTTTCGTCTAAAGGATGCGCATTCACTGGCAGGCCAACGAAAATAAATTTCAGAGTAAAGCCTATTCGGACAATAGAAGAGTTTGATGCAGTAAGGGTGTGAGTCTGAAATATGCATTTGGAGAAAAACGATGTTGAAAATTTAAGTAGTTTTTTTTTCTTTTTTTTTTTTTACATAAAACAATGTAGTTTTCAGCATTTTAATCCGATATTGAGTTGAAATTTTGACATGAGGCTAAACAAGCATGGTAAAAGCCACTTACCGGTATGCGTTTGATGCAAAAAGGGCAAAACCTCGCTTACTCCCTTATTACATCAAACTCCTCAATTCACAGAGGTCGTCACATACTACTCAGCGAGATGAAGTGAACCGTACATTGTTGAGTAATGGTCTCATATCTTACAAATTCATATTACTACGTGCCCAGGACCGTGCCGTGGGGGGGCGAGCGGGGTGACGGCCCTGGGCGCCGAAGTAAGGGGGCGAAAAATCCGATAGAAAAAAGGAAACAAGATAGGAAAAATTGCTTGGAATATATGTATGGGAGGGCCGTCGTATACTTTTCGCCCCGGGTGCTGATTTCCACGGCACGGCTCTGTACGTGCCCTAACCTTTCATATTGTGAATACTTTGTCGTTCCGTTGAAAATTCGGAACATTCTTGTAGAATGCCTACAACATTCAAACTCTAGAGGACGTTAAGTGCTTCCTAAAGATCTTAATCAACTTTTGAGGAATAATTCGGTCTTTAGTGACCGTACCGTGGTACGCCTGTGCTACTGAGGCTTACCTGGGCTCAGAGGCACAACATACACTAAACGCTCTTTTCCAGATGAGGTTTCAATACCTACAAATCCAGAATGTATTTCCATACTTATGCTATTAGGGAACTTATTTAGGTAAATAAAAAGTACACAAATTTCGTGGAGGAAATGTACGTAAAAGGAAACATCTATTAATAGCAAAGGTAGTGTGTGAGGCTTAACGCGAGTACCTTTGTTTTTAAAATGAGTCTAATTTCAAATTTAATATTTGGGAAAATTTTGATAAGTGTCGGACTGAAGACCACAGTTAGCCTAAAAGCAAACATTTAGGCGGGAGAGCAGAATCGGTAGGCATTTGTAAAAGAAACTGCAATAGACTCAGATGTGTCAATAAATGATTACTACTTATGGATATAAGTTTCTCCATTTCAGTTTGCCGTAATTGACACAAACACTTAACTAATAACACAGTTGGAAGAAGTTGTTTGGCGGGCACTTGGTTAGTCCAGAAAGTAGCACGGAAAGTCCTCTGATTTATTGGGCATCGAAATTGATTGAAGAACAGTTCTGGGCGATGACCAATGAGAGACCGGGACTCCGGCATCGTAGTCGGCTAATGAGTGCAGCTTCTCTTCTCTTCTGCGAGGGCGACTTGTTTTGGCGAAACTTCGCTCTTTTTGGAAGGCCATGAGGGCATCTTTTGAATATTTTGAAGGAACCAACGATGTCTAAAATAGTCCTAGTTAGTCCTTTTACATGTCAGATGTTTTCCTCTGAATCTTAGTCCCATTTTCGGTTACAGTGAAACCTGTCAACTTGGCCACCTCTCTAAGTTGGCCACCTGCTTATCTTGGCCTAGTTCGTCTTGAACCTGCATTTTCCCATAAGACATTCGTTACTTACTACTCTATCTTGTCTTACTACTACCTGTCTATCTTGGAAGTTGGCCACTGAAGCTATGTTTACCCTATGATCATAATGATAAATTTACCTGAGTATCTTGGCCACGAAAAATACAGTTTTGTTATTTTTCTTAACTCTTTCGAATTCCCATATGAGAGGCGGATGTTCTGTATTTGTGGCTGGACACAAAGAAGCATAGATTCGCACGATTTGTTCTTGGAGGTCAATGGCCAGAACACTACCCTCATAAAAGGGTGGTGAAGGAAGATGTGAATAAGAAAAAGCACGTACAGGAGTTCAGGAAATGGTTGTACGTATTTGTTTACCCTGTCTGTTTTGATAAAACCATTAGCTATATCGGCTCCTTTCATCAGTGGGAAGCTTTAGTAATTCCGGAAAATTCTCAAGGTTAAAGCTCAATTGTCATTTATTGGAACCTGACTGCATGTCAAAAGGTAGCGGAGGTTTTGAGATATGAATTCCCTCAAGATTTTCTCAAAACATATTTTGCTCCGAGGGAAACACTTCTAGCTCATTAACAATAGGTAGTTAACTACAATATTAGAATGTGCATATCTGCCAAAAAGAATAAAGCAAACATGTCTAGAATGAACCACCATTCAGTAACAACTGAAAAGAAGTCATATAAATTGCATATGAATTTCTCAATTTTTATAACTTAGCTTTTTTTGTTTTAAATCTGAATAACTCAGTGTGCTATAATATCAATTTCAATAAACTGCGTACATACACTTCTATTTCATGATTGTTTGTGTTATTGTGTTTTCAATCCGAATAATCGAATGTAGCAGACTAGTTTTCAGGAAGAGAAAGATATGCATATATATTAAACATACTATCAAGAGCGCCGATCCTGGGGGACCGAGGGGGTCCAAAGCTCATGTGGCCCCTATTTTATTTATGAGTATACAATATTTGGTATAATTTGAGTGCAATTTGTCTTACCTTCTGCATCTCAATGGGCTCCCCCAAATTTACAGAGAAATCGGCGCTCTTGCATACTATAGTAATTTTCTAGTACTGTATATTTTTATGATTACTCTATATACATTATTTATAAGTAGCTGTCGTGCCACTGCTTATTAAAATTTTACAATCAAGTAATACTAGAAATTCTATTCTAAAAATACACAAATCACACTTATTTTCTGTAAGTTGGCCACCTGTCACTTTTCAATGGAACCGATAGTGGCCAACATAGACAGGTTTCACTGTATATACAAAAACAAGCAGAATGAGCGCTAACATGGAGCTGTTGCGATGATGGGTTTTGGAGACAAAAATCTTAATGTTACACGTTGTCAGTCCTATTTGTAAGTTTGTATGGCGTTCTTCAAGAGGTGAAGCGTCCATATCTCAACATAATGACAAATTGATTTCATAGCGATGGGAAAGCTCTTCTCGGTGCGTTTCTACCTTAGGTTTGCAGTTTCGTTAAATTCTTATATTTTCTGCTTTGCTTGCATGTCTGTTTCCTGGCTAATGTTGAAGGCCAATTATACGAAGCAAGGAAAGTAATCTTTTCTAAGCAATGAAATATAATGACAATTAATTTGGAATTCTTGAGCTCTCTGTTTTTATTTTTTCAGGGTTTGTTCTTTTAATCTGTAAATCTTATATTTGATTTACACTGTTTTAGAAATTATATTATTAATTGCTATTGTGCAGCTTGTGTCGATCATTGACATTTTCGTGACGGGGACAAATAGCCTCGCTGCTGGCGTCTCCATTAAATTTTAAGCAATCAATGAATCTTGAGTTCGAACGTTCAAGTTCGAACACGCGAACCAGCAATACAAAGCCACTCAGCCAATGTGGATTATTTGGATTGAAATTTACCTTCATTTTCATCTCTGGTACGTGAGGTCCCTGGTTCAACCCCTTCTGTCACCAACTGAGCTTTGTGGTGGCAGATCCGTGTGTCTGAGAATTTTCGGGATTCTCCCGTTTCCTTAATGTTCTTCATTTCACCATTACCATCCATTTTGTAATAATCTCCTTTACTTTAGGTGTGTATCCGTGAGACGTTGAAATAAAAATATATTTCGCGCCTTTTACAGCACAGAGGCTATATGAGACCTGAACCTAGAGTTTAAAAAGGGATTCGAATCACATGAGCTATCGCCTGGAATCGAACCTGGATGGCCTGTGCCAGAGACACGTACACTATCCATATAACCAAAGAGAGTTCTGGGATGCACTATGAAGAAAATAACTTCAGAATGGTTTTATTCTAATTTTCCAGTTTACGAAAGACTTGCCAAAATAAAATGATTAGAATGCACCTTATCACAACAGCAGCCAATCAATTAAAAAAAAGATTCAGCAATTGCACTGATAATAAAGTTGTGATTGTCAAAGAACTTCGTTATCTCAGTTAGGAGATCTGATTCAACGCTTCACAATCGTTTTTAATAATAGTGGTTCATTGCTAGGAAAAACACAGCAGATATTATCGGTAAGTGATAAGTTGTTTTCCTATGTAAATAGGTCTTAATGTCCCAATGTAGCATGAAATGGAGTCTGAGGTTTAACTACACCATTCTTGAAAGTAAATTGTGTATAAATGTTCGCTTTTTAATATTCTTCTATTTCTTAGAAAAACAAACACACTGCTGAACAAGACTGCATTTATTTAATATAAAAACACATTTACACGTTACGTTTCGATCTTCTAGCCAAGATCCTCATCAGACGTACACTCTGCGTTCTGGTGAGGATTCTCACCGATCTTCTAGCCAAGATCCTCATCAGAGTGTACGTCTGATGAGGATCTTGGTTAGAAGATCGAAACGTCACGTATAAACGTGTTTTTATATTAAATAAATGCAGTCTTGTTTAGCAATGTATTTATTTTTCTGATTTTATTCGCAAGACGTATGACTATGATTGTCTGTCAGGTCTATTTCTTCCTCTTGTAAAATGATAGAAAATTATTTATTTATAAATTATGTTTTTTCCTTATTTAATCATGGAACGAGCTCATTATAATATCTGAAAATATTTTCAAAAACCAATTATAAGTGCAATAACCATTTCTAGCAGTCGTCTTAGGGAAGACAATTATATTGAACATCTCTATGTGTACCTACTGTCGAGTGCAAGGGAGGAAACTCTAATGATTGAAACATTTCTGTAAATAACTCAAATCTTTAAGTTTTACGTCCCACGGTTATGCCGGTTAGGCTAAAGGAGACGGTGATAATGAGAAATGGGTGAAATGGTGGAGTGAAGAAAGTGGGAGGAAACGGGAGAACCCCGAAAAAACCCACGAGGACGGTGTTTGTCCACCACAAAGTCCACATGGTGCCAGGGATCCCAAGCACCGGAGATGAACGCTCTACCACTGAGCCACCCTGTAAATAACTCAAGTATGCGCACACGTTATAGATTGTGATTACCAAGAACTTTTGAAATAAATCACCAGGTTTGTGATTTATTCCGTAAGTTCTCAGTAATGATGATAGCAACACTTACAGATTCTCATTCGTTTTAACAAGAAAGATATACAGGGGAAATGAACCGGATATGGAGCTGAACGTGACGGAATACACAAAAATATATTCTAATTTATTAGCGATTCTAATTTTCTAATTTTATAACGCTAATGCCTTGTTCTATTTAATAATGACACAGACAATAGTAATTTCAGAAGACTTCTTTCGAAAGAACAATTGAATACATGAGGAGTGAAAAATAGTATTCTTGAAATACTAGTAAGTCACAATCAGAGAGTATAGATCCTGCTGGGCCGAAGGGGACCGTGCATCTCCTAACGTTTGCTTAGGCATCCAAGATCTGGATATCTTTGTTGGATACTGATAGTAAAACATGCAATCTTAAAATACCTTACCAAAGTTATACAGAAGTCGCCTTCTCTATTCAAAATGAGCATGAACGTAGATTTGGCCAGTGGCGGTTCTAGGCTAGGACCGGGGCCCCCCAGCTTTTTGAGTGACAAAAATAATTTAAGTTATAATTTATATATTTTTGAAAGTTTATAGTAAACTCATGATATACCTATCATAGTCTGGATTCTAGCTGTCCCCCCCCCCCAGTTTTTACGTTCTAGATCCGCCACTGGATTTGGCGCTAGGAGGAATTTCTGTGCTTGAGGAGAGGAGGCGAGTTTCTTTCGTTCGGCGCTACTTCTTAGATCCATCACTGGCCACAGTTGCATGTTTGTGTGTAACTCCCTGGTGCTTTCAATCCTGTTGTTTCTGTCTTTTGAGTTTAAACAGCTTCTTTCTCAATTACTATGCAGTATTAAATCGAAAAGAAGCCCTCTCCGCTGATATAGTGCTTAAAACGCTCAGTTCTGGTGTATGTGGCCAAGGGTTTGATTCCCCGTACAACAGTATTAAACGCATTATAGTGGTTCGGATTCCACCTTTTAAACTATAGGTCCATGTCTCATTGTAGCCCCGGTGCTGAAAAGTTTCGTTAAATTTCAACAAACAAAACAAATAAAATTTAAATATCCTGAAATTTACGTCAAAATGGGTCACTTCCATCCAAATCAGTAACTATTCGGATATACGAGGGTGTCTTCTTTTGAATGTATTTTTAATTTTGATTTCTTGTTTGAGTTTGTTTATTTATTTTATTGTTATTTTATTTTGGCATTTATTCCGAAGTTGGGCGTCCGCTTTCGCCACATTTTTTTTCGCTTTCCACACTTTCTGCAATTTGTTATTAGGTTCATTAATCTGTGCTCTTCACAAACTTTTAAAAGATTTTGCTCGTTATCAACGTATTGCTTCACAAATGTTAAAACTGTTAGTTCATTGCCCTTGCACATTCGCCATGTTGATAACATAAATGCTCGTTTCTTTCCCATAATGCAACTGTTCGGTTACCTTGCGCCAAGTAGTTCCCTCCGCTTGCCGTAAAATCCGATGTTTATAACCGCTTATATATAACAAATAAACAAATTTTTCGAAACTTTTATATATTATCAAGCACACAAACGATCAAATTATCCATATCTATCATGTAAATTTTTAAAAAATTGCTGGAAACGGACGCCCAACTTTGGAACTTAACCCGTTATTTTAAACCAGTAAAGCATCCGAGTTCGTAATGTATCCAACCCTTTAATTGCACTCAATTCTAACAGCCTCTGATTTTTAAAAACTTTGTATCATTGAAAAATCCTTTATATATTTGACCTGTTTTGTCTGTGTATCCGTGCAGGAGAGACAAAATTTTAAGAATTACTTGATAGATTACGATCAATTTTGCTCAGGATATTGAGGGTCAAACGATAGAAACAGAGTTTCTTGATGGAGATGATCCATTTAGTTAATCTCAAAGACATACAAGACAATCAAAAGTTGGTTCTCATTCTCGTCATAACGGTCTTTCTTAGTCTACATGGTATAACCGCAGTACGTAAAACTCAAACATTTCATTTGAGGCGCCAAGTATCAAAGGTCGCCAAATCCACTTTTTACTGGAATTGAGTTATAATGGTTGATCTAGAGGAATTCCAGGGAAACTGAATTTTGTTTAAAAGCTTAATATTTCATACTAGTTCAAATATGGGACTTTGTACGCGTGTATATGGAGCTTCACTGCACGTTTTGCGAGATTATTCGAAACTAAGCGAAATGGGTGTGATGGATTGTGATACTACGCACCTAGTATCATTTTTTTATACATTGCTACGAACATTTTGTGAACTTTTACTTGTTATTTAAATTAAATCTCTCAATTTTACACCCCATGATTATATCGTGAAGGCTAAAGGAGGCGTTGGTGATGAGAATAAATGAAATGGTAGGCGAAAATAGGAGAACCCCGAAAAAACATGGTATTTCTCCACTTAAACGGCGTTTCCCCATTACAAATCCCATTTGGGACAAAGTAAGATGGAACCAGGGACCTCACGCACCAGAGATGAATACTCTACAACTGAACCACCTGTTGTTGTTATTTAAGAACTTATATCCATTCTGAGCTATTGACCAATATGTATCTAGCTCCGTAACGAACACTTCTTCAGTCCCCATACTATATGTCCTGCGGAACCCATAGCTAATTGAGGGCACATCTCATAATACGCAGAGATTTCCCCATCTCAAGTGCATGACGCGCCCACCTGACATTTATGCCAAACAAAATCAATATCTGATTTAAAGTTCCTCAATGGTTTTTGTTGGGCAATCCTTCCGTTTTGTGTTCATAGTGCGGATGTGAGTAAAAGTATTGTTCTAATGCCCTAATTTCATCCCCTCTCCAAAATTTCAACGAAGCATTCCTCGAATGAAGCGAAATTTCAATGGATGTTATAACTTTTTGTGTCATAGTTTCATGTCTGTCAGTTTCCACGACTTATAAGCACCATTCGGAACTTTAATTTGCCACATACGTTACGGTTCACAGTTGACTGTGACGCGTCCAATCGTCTTGCCATCACATGTTACGTAAGAGGGTTTTATGCAGGAGTATTCGACTCAACTTCCGAGCTACAAGTGGAGTTACCGTAATACACGGTAGCTTTCTGCTCCCCTTATCGATGGGCGTAGTGCTGAAACATTATGGTGTTTATGTCGATTATATTCTTGATAGTTGTTAACTTCCACGTATATCCGTTTTCCCTTAATGTTTTAGAGCCTTTGTCACGGAAAACTTGGCGTGTAAACAGGCTACGACGTAACCTTCCCCAAACCTGTTAGCCTTGGAAGCTATGATGCACACACACACACACAAAGATTGATCTTGGCGAAATACTAGAGGTCTTTGATTTCTCCTGCTATTTGAATCATTCAAATAGGTTGATACTATAAGTAGGAGTAAAGGTTTAAAATCGGACACGTATAGACGGATCAACCTTCTGTACTCTGTACAGTAGTTATTATCGTCATTGTTTTCATAGGAAACTTACATATGAATATAATAGACATAAGCAGCTTATTTCATAAGCTTCATTTCCTTTTATTTGATAAAAATAAACTTAAGTAACTAATAATCTTATCGTATAGCAATACAATTGGGAGATATAATAAGTCTGAAGAATAAACAGCATGACAATAGAAGTAATCTTTATATATATATATATATATATATATATATATATATATATATATATATATATATATATATATATATATGTGTGTGTGTGTGTGTGTGTGTGTGTGTGTACCATATATATATATATATATATATATATCATAACTCTGGAACGCCTGGAGCAATTTTAACTAAACTTGGTACACATATTACTTACTGTCTGGAAAAGAGTACTGTTGGGGTATGATCCCCTAGCACACCTAAAGGAGACATATAAAATGATTAAAAACGACCGATATTACCGTGTAATCTGTAATTTTCGGGGTCCATAAGCAAATTTGTGACAGTTTCGGTGCCCTTTAAGATCAAGTTCAGCCCTCTACTGAGGGTAGGATACCCTTGCACACCCAGGGGAAGGGGGAGAGGGATACATATAAGAATGATCAAAAACAGCCGATAATAGTGTCAGATCTGTAGTTTTCTGACTTGATGAGATGAACAGTAATACTTCCGATGCCGTTTTAATATAAATTCATTCCCCATTATTACCACTGAGAGAGGAATAGTGACATAAAAATAATTGAAAATAACTGATATTGGTGTCGAATCCATAGTTTTTGGGGTCACTAAGTTGATTGGTGACAGTTTTGATGCCCCTTAAGTCCAAGACCAGTTCCCAATTGGGGTAAAAAAATCCCTAGCACTCTTAGCGGAAGGGAAGGGAAAATATATATAAAGATGATCGAAAACGATAGATATTACTTAGTTTTCGGGGTCGCTTAGATAAGTAGTGAGACGCTCGAAGGCATTTAAGTCCGATTTAAGCCCTTACTGGCACCCAGAATGGATAAATGATGACGTGTAAAAATATCGAAAACGAGCTGTGTTAGTGCCGAATCATTAGTTTTCAGCGTCACTAATAATTGGTGACAGTTCTGATGAAATTTAAGTCCAAGTTAAGCCCTCAATGGGTGCAATGTCCCCTTAGCACTTCTAGGGGGAATGTGATTAGTAAAGATAGACACAATAAATGAGTTAAAACATTGAAAGCAGCAACAGTTAGTAGTTACGTAATACCAGTTTATAAGTATAATGACAAATTAAATGCAAATAATTACAGAACAATAACTTTATTGAATGTGTTTTCTAAAACTTTTAAAATATTATTCACAAACATTTATTTTTTAATACAAAGAATGTATTGATTGCATGAATCTCAGCATGTTTTCATAAAGGAAAATTCATTGTAACGAGTATCTGTGAAATCACTGATTATGTCTACCGTGGATTGAAACAAAAGTCACAAATGTGATATCGATATGAGTAAAGATTTTGACTCAATAGATTATAACCTACTTTCCAAGAAATTGTATATCCCTTGTACTTAAAGTTTTTGAAAGTTAATTGAAATATTCAATTAAAATAGGAAATTTCTTGTCAGACTCATCCACCATCAGCAATGGAGTTCCTCAAGGTTCAAGTTTGGGACCATTACTTTTTTTTACCATATTTAATAATGACTTGCCAACTGTTCCAAACCATTTTAACGTTTTAATTATGTTGACTACATTAAACTTTTCACCAAAGGGCACGATGGCTCAGTGCTCGAGCACTTAGCTCTGGTATGTGGGGTCCCTGGCTCCATTCCCGGCCAAGTAAGTTTTTGCTGAACAGCATAATATTTGTGAGTTTTCTCGAGGTTCTCCAGTTTCCTCTCACATTCTCACTCCACCAATTTTTTCATTATCATTCACTTACTTTAAACTTTCGTCTCCCTTCATCTAGTGGGTGTAATTGTGGGTTGTTAAACTGAAAAAATTAAGTTAATTTCATCAAACATTTTAGAATAGTAAATAACATTGAGAACAATATTATGCTACAAGATGATTTAAGTAGAACTGTTGTATAGTGTAAACATAACGGTATTAACGTAAATTGTTTAAAAACTGTGTGTATACAGTAATCTTAATATTAGGTTAGTTAATATAAATACTGGTATTATCTTGAAAAAGATTTGAAAAAGATAAGAGGTCTACGTGTAATGTTTAATAGCTGTTTATGTTTTAGTGAGCACACACAAAATTTATATAACGAAACAAAGAAAATAATATATTATATTTTTAATAAATAACCTGCTTTTTGTCAACCGGATACATATATATACTTCTTTACAAATAGTTGATAAGATCGAAATTAGAATATGCATAAACGATTTATGCTCGTTTAGCCTTATGCTCTCAAAACATATTTTGACTGACAACCGATAAGGATATTATCTTAAGGCGGAACTGTAGAGTCCGTTTTGCTTTTTCCCGTTTCGTCTTACAACATAAAAGGGAATTTTCACTCCGTATTTGTAACAAAGAGGGATTTATTTTATTCTCAATTCAACCTCTCTTTTTATTTCAGACAAATTAAACTCAAATATCTTACAAAAAAATAAATTATATTTGTCACACCGAAAATAGCATATCAAGTTTCTATGTGAATATAATATGAAACAGCATCAATATACGAAATTACATCAATTTCACTATTCTTAAATCTATCATACCCAATGAATTATACTACTACTAATGAATAATACGTTGTTTGAGAAAAAAAACTCTGAGGACCTCCGTCTTCTACAAACGTATATTACATACTGAAACAATTGCTTATACAGTCTCAGTGGCGTATTTAAGGGGGGCCTTCCGGGCTTAACCGCCCCCGAAATCTTACTATAGTAAAGTAAATTAAATATATTGCAGAATTTTCACATTTTTTGGCAAAGCCCCCCGAAAATTAGAAGCCCCCCAAAAAAAGTCGTAAATACGCCACTGTAGTCTCGTATACAAACAGTTATTTAACTGTGTAACATTTTCACCACATAACTGATTGGGTTCATCAGACACTGAGACAACATGAGAGAACATGAACATAAGACGAAAGCTACAATTGTACTCTCTACATGTGATTGGCTAACTTTCGCCCATCCCACCAATCACGTTTCAGGATTTGTTTACATTTTACACCGAGTCCAAAAAGTTCTGATTACGTTACCCCGCTTGTTTTGATGTTAGAAGATGTTGGTGTAAAATGTATACAAATCCTGAAAGGTAATTGGTAGGATGGGTGGAAGTTAGCCAATCACAGGCTAAGGGTACAATTGTAGCTATCGTTTTGTGTTCATGATTCCTCTGTTGTCTTATAGTGTCTGATGAAGATAATTTGTTATGTGTTTAAACTGTTATATACAGAATATTGCTTTGATCAGTAAATTAATTGTATTTCTAAAAATATGTAAAATAAGCAAGTATTAAAGTATTAACCACATATGTACTGTAGAATTAAATATAAATAAATAACAATAAAAATAATGCTGTTCTACTTGATCAAAGTACATTTCTTATCTCATTATCATTTCTTATTTCTTCTTTGAGATACAAATACAAGGCTGCATGAGCAATTGCTTCAGCGTGTAATATTTATTCTTCTGTTTATTTTTGTGTATTTGCTCAGCTAACATTTTACTAAAAGTCTTTGCAAATATATTGGTCAACATAGTTATAACATAACCATATCTCTCACTCGCTTTGAATTAAGGTTTTGTTAAACTTTTTTTTTAAACCCAAATAATGCATTACTCTGTATACTTACTTTGATTATACGATGTTTTATTCGTTCAAACGTAAATACTGCTAGCCTTACAATGTTTTGCAAACTGACATTAAATTTCCTTTATAATACTATTCCCTACTCTGCTGTGAGGCGAAACGTGAAAACGCCAAACGGGAATTTCCGTTTCCACTTCCAATCAAATTAGCATACACTATCTTAGAATCATAGCCTAAAGTAATGGAAACGGGCATAAGGCGAAACGGGAATACACCTGTATAAACAGGTTGGTGTAAAGGAATAAGTTTTGCCGATAGATGTCACTTCGGTCTTCGTATCTCTCTCATGTATTTTTTTACCTTTTACGAAAATTTACAATTTCTCTTATAAATTTCAACCTGGAGACTTCAAATTTTAAGAGAAAGAACTTCATAACCTATCGAAGGCAAAAATCCGTGCCGATTTTTCATTTAGAATTTTCTTCATTGTTGAAACACTTCCATTGTTAAAGGTTTAGATATCCAACTCAACAATGAAGCCATTTTAACAATGAAGAAAATTCTAAATAAAAAAATGGCACGGGTTATTGCCTTCAATAGGCTATGAAGTTCCTTCTCTAAAAATTTGAAGTCTATAGGTTGAAATTTGTAAGAGAAACCATGTATTTTCGTGAAAAGTAAAAAATGCATGGGAGATACTAAGACTGTAATGACATCTATTGGCAAAACTTGTCCCTTTAAACCTAAATGGTTAATATATA
Source organism: Thermobia domestica (assembly GCF_964235325.1). Classification (NCBI taxonomy): domain Eukaryota; kingdom Metazoa; phylum Arthropoda; class Insecta; order Zygentoma; family Lepismatidae; genus Thermobia; species Thermobia domestica. The sequence continues at coordinate 277,510,729 of NC_137456.1, read as the reverse complement.
TATATATATATATATATATATATATATATATATATATATATATATATATATTAACCATTTAGGTTTAAAGGGACAAGTTTTGCCCTTATCATCTATTGGAATAATATCTATTGGAATAATAATCAAAACCTAACTTAAAACGTAACTTAATAATATATATATATATATATATATATATTATTAATGTTACGTTTTAAGTTAGGTTTTGATTATTATTCCAATTCGTCAGACTACTGGAGAAAATATTTTAAATTTGAACCATTAGAAGATAGGAGGAAATTGCTGGATTTGAATTCTATGAGAGAGATATTTGGCAACCACTGTTATTCGGAGTATATTTTTAAAGAAATGATTTAAAAGTCACAATATATAGTACATGAGTTAGAATATTGTTTCATCCGAACGACAGGAAACATATTTTAATTACAAGGCTTTTAACTAACTATAATAATTGTATATTCTACATTAGAGTTATATTTGAATTTATTTCTTAATGTGTTTTAGGATTTGACGCTAAATATATTGTCAGAATTTAATTTTTTCTTCGTGCATAATACTACAAGTATAACATTGAATTCTAAGACTAGGAGCTGTATTTTGCTTTCAGTTATAATAATAATAATAATAATAATAATAATAATAATAATAATAATAATAATAATAATAATAATAATAATAATAATAATAATAATAATTATTATTATTATTATTATTATTATTATTATTATTATTATTATTATTATTATTATTAAGATTTGAGAATTCAATGCTGCATCTGAAATCACAGAAGGGCTCAGACAAAAGCAGATATAACCAACGAGCTGGATGAGAGGCGTGAAGTATGCAGGATTCACAAAGGGAGGCACCAGGTAAACAAGATTGGGAACCCTACTATAAAGTCGAGAGAGACCTGCACGGGCTGGACTCGAACCGAGGCCCAAAGCCCTGGATGGGCCGACACTGATTTCTCTTCAGGTCCGGCCGAGGTCGGGCCGATTAATTTCAGTTCTTTAATAATTATTGACTTTCGTTAAACGATAATTGGAATAAAGCCAAACGTTGCAGAAGTGTGTTCGTGAAAAATGTTACAAAGAATCCAATAGCTATTTACAGTTTGTGTTGGTTAGCGGCACTTTAGAGGATTGCAAGCATTGCGCGGTAAATTGAGCTCTGACCTTGACCTTCACTGAACCCAAAATATGACAAGAAGAGGTGGGAAAGTTTTGCCTGTCGCTAAATAATATTGCCATCTTCACTTTATGCTAAAAATCAATTAAGTTATATTTTTGTTACAAGAAGTTTAGTTTTTGTTCTCTCGATGACAGGCAAAGTTCTAGGAGGCAATGGTACCATTCGGGAGGAAAGCGTCAGGTTGTGAACCAGAGTTTAGAAAATGTTTCTGAGGGTTAGGTCAAGTTTAATACTAAATTTTGAGAAAGATTGGGGCTCGAGCTAATTTTTTAAAAAAATATCGGGCCGCGGTTGGGCCAAAATTTTTAAAATTTATCGGACCCGGGTCGGGCTTGGGCCAAGAATTTTTAAAAAACTTATCGGGCCGGGTCGGGCTCGGGCCGAAAATCTCCAAAACTTTTCGGGCTCAGGCTGTTCTGGGCCTAGGCACATTCGGGCTGGATTGGGCTCGGTCCAAAAAATTCGGCCCGTGCAAGCCTCTACTATAAAGTAATCTGAAATCCAGAAATCCGCACGACTCATAAGCGTAATATAGAAGAGGCATCGTCCTCTCACTTCTAGAAAAGTGGTCCACGAAAGGAATAATTAATTAAAATACAAGAATGAATCTAAATTCATGTAAGGTAGCGAAGACACGAACGGAACAAAATTACTTCGCAAACTAGTTTCCCAATAACACACATCTCCCTGATAAAGACTTCGTTCTAAATTTGCTAATTACCAATCATTTCAGGCTTATTGATGAATCATTTTTTGTATACTTCATTATGAATTTTTTTTAAAAAATAATCTTTTTGAACCCATTCAAGTAATCTATAAGTGTGCTTTCGTCGTAGTTAATCTCAAAGGTGATTTACTATTAAAACCGTTGATACTTGCTAAGTTGAATATTTTGTTGGGTGTGTATGAAATATCTCATCATAGATTGCCATTATTGCATATCCAGTAGCCACAAACATTTCACTTATTGGCGAAGGTGACAACTAGAGATTGACCACCCAAAATCAGTGAACAAAACTTAAACCTCGAAGCCCTCTAGCAGTGGGAGCGTACAACAAAATATATTTAATTTTAAGTTGAGAGCAACACGTCCGAACAAGCTCTACTTTTAAATTAATATGAATTATGTTGATTGTCATTATTAAGGTTTGATAAAATACTCTCTAGCTCATTTTTTGCTCATTTGTTTTATTTTTAGAAAGTTTAAAAAATGGCAACGAAAGATGCAACATTCGCGTTGGAGCAGGACCAACAGCTTTGGCGGGAGCTTGAATGCCCTGTCTGTTTACATATAGCAACTTCAAGCGTCATCATCTGTATCAACGGTCATCATGTGTGTAATCAATGCAGAGAAAGATTGGAAACATGTCCACTGTGTAGATGTGTATTTATAAAGACGAAAATTCCCTTTCTAGATTCTATGTTGAACGTTCTTCGCGTACCATGTCCAAATAGGGATTTCGGATGTTCTAGAATGTGCAAAATTTTGGAGCTACCAAGTCACCAACTTATATGCACGTTCAAAAAATTCAAATGCCCAATAGAAAACTGTGATTTGTTCGTAAGTACAACCACAGTATTATCTCATATCAAAACAGAACATTCAAATCTTGAAACTATTTCTTGCCGTATGTATTCTACGGAATATATGGTCAAATCAAGGATGGCGTTACTAATTGATTTGTGGGGAAAAACATTCCTTTATCGATGCCGACACGATGCATCGAATTTCTTAATTCATTGCGTGCAATATGTTGGGAATATTGAAGAAGCATTGGACTACGAGATTAAGTTAAATATTCAAATTAAGAACAATGTACGACTGTGTTATACTGGACCTGCAGAGTCTGTTTCAAAAACTACCGAAGATATTAAATCTTCTGGTAATTTTTTAGCAGAATGTCTTTCACAGAGGCATCAATCAGTATCTATTAGTATTCAAAATATTGTTCGTTCGGGTTTAATTACGGAATTAGTACCAATATGAGCTATTGGTAGAAAATATGCCATAGGTCATCAGAAGACAAACCATTATCATTTAGTGGCATCAAGCACAGTGTTCATTAGCATTTAGAAATTTTTAAGCGCTTTCTTGTATTTAATACAGTGTATTAATTATAATGTATTCAGAATATAAAGGGAAATAAAATATAATCTGTTTCATTTGTGAGAGGTCTATAGAATTGAAAGAAAAATTTAATGTGCTTGATTAGTGAGAATACTATAGAATTTAAATTAAGATAAATTGGATGTGTTTGATTTGTAACAATTCTATAGAATTGAGAGGAAAATAAATTTAATTGTATTTTTCTTTGTGAAAATTCTAGTTTTAAAAATGTTTTACTTGTGAGAATTCTATAGTATGTAAAGAATAAAGAATCAATGTGTTTGATTTGTGAGAATACTATAGAATTTAATGGAAAATAAAATTTAAAGTATTTGATATGTGTGTTTTGCATATTAGCAATAAAAAGTATCTTCACTGTAGTTATCAGTACAGCCCGAATTTATATGGAAAATGCATGTTTATAGTAACATTTACAAACGTATGGAAAATATTATTTTCTTTCCGACGGATTTGTAAGGATTTGTTTGAGACGCATATGATAGTGCATATAAGTGCATATTTTGAGTGAATTTCGATGTGCATGCATATTTCGTAAACTTTGCAGGATACTGCATATTTCCGAATTTTATTGCTGCATACTAGCATATTTCAGAGTATATCACAAGCAAATAGGTTATAATTAAAGTGAACTGAATCACTTTGTAAACGCAGAGGTAGAGAAAAATGTTGTATAGAATAATAGAATAAAGTTGTATCGAAAATTAGTGCACCTGACTTGTCTTTCACACGGTCTTCATCGTGTAGCAAAATCAATCAGATGCCAATATCTGAAAGTATACGCGCTTGTACCAAATATAAAGAAAGTATTTGTGAAAACTCAATCGCACGTACGTATGTTACGAAGTTGCGTACAATGTTCCGCTACCTCCGCAACCAGTTTAAACCCGATGGAGCTCATGCGTTTAAGCTGTGTTGTATTATGCAGATAAGTTAAATCAAGTGAAGACAGTTGTAAACTCACTAAATCCCGATGATGCAGCCGCTATTTATGTTACAAAAATGTTTCTCTACAATTGGCATTGAGAACAAAACTAAATACATACACAATCACTTCTCAAGAATACCTGAAATTATCAGACAGTCAGAATGCCTTAACAACGCTTTGCTGAATTCACTCTCCTTGTTGGGCAAATTATCTCATATTTTGTCCAGTGAAAGTCACGGTGTTTCGAAAAAACCTGTCAGATAAACTTTGCCAAGTATTAGGCAAAAATCCCGGATATAAAACAATCTGTGACACTGCAAATATACTTAATGGTGAAATCATGGAATTGGAAGAGGACCTAACATTTGGTGTTTCTCACATGCATCAGTAACTTCTACTGATGTAGAAAGGAACTTTTCGATCTACAAACCGTTTCTCACTGATAAACGCAGAGAGTTTACAGAAAAAACCAAAGAAGAAGTTAATAGTTCGAACAACAGAGGTCAAGATGAGATATTTTTATAAGAAATTGAAATTTTATTTTCTTATTGTATATTGAAGTGCATACGTTAAAATTTTTAATACATAATTTATTGCATATTGTTTATATTTTTATGCATATTTGCATGCATATCTCGGAGTTTGTTTGTGCATGGAAATCCGGGCTTTAGTTATCAGGATTTGTAGTACCTTTGTCGATTAATATACGACAATAACAAAGAAGCGTATACAAAATACAATTTTAAGCCTCCTTCATTCATCTCACTTGTGGTTTTCTAAACAAAATATGTTATAAAAGTGTTTAAATACTGTTTTATTATTTTTTTACAGTATAATTAAGAGCTCCCTCATGACAATATGTTTAATATACGCGTCTTTGATGTGCGAGACGTAGCACAGAGGAACAAAAGGCCAAAAAATAGATTTTTTTTCAAGGGCAAATTCCCTGTCTGTACAGTATACGTTGGTTTCCACCTGGGGACATCAAAACTCGTCAATTTGTCTCTCTTCTGCCAGTCAACAGGTATCAAAAGGTCATATGAGAATCAGAGGGACGTAAGTCCAAAAATCGGATTTTCATTTTTCTTTATATATCTATATAATTTTGAAAGGCCCATTTGGTGACAAATCTACGTAACTCTCTTTTCCTTGTGTTAAAAGGCAGTAACGTATCTCTCATTTACGAACTGATCTTAGATTCAGAGGAGCGTAACATCCAATACGTTCTTCTGTCTCAAAAGAAGTCATTCAATTTTCAGAACTAAAGAGACGTATTGGCTCTTACGTTTCTCTGACTCGAAACTCGGATGAATTTTCAAAAATACGTTTTAGTGAGTAACATTTAGTGTTGTCAACAAGCTCTGAAGAAATAGGCTAGATGGCCTTCAGAAATAGGCTTTTTTACCCAAATGATTGCTAAATTTTTAACTGCTAACCTATAACCCACATTGTAGATATTAAACCCCTTTTTTGTGTGTAGGATCATAAGTGGTAGTAAAATTTGAAATGTTGAATTTTATTCACTGAAGACTAACAAGCAACATACATGACTTTCAATTATAATAAAATCCATCAACAACTCATCTCATTTGAGATAGTCAATAGCAATATGATCAGTTGAATTGAATAAGTCATCATCGATGACGTTCACCCCTAGCCGAGGCACAGGAACTGGATGCACCATCGTGGATTGATTGTGTTTGTGTAGACTGTCATTATCTCAAATTTCAGTAGTACTTCGCAGGTCATAGTCCTAACAAACGCTTCTTATTCTCCGTATACCCACATAAACCATGATGATTACATTGAGAGTTTTCAAGCTAATTAGATGTCCTATTTGTTTCCTTTAATAAACAAAAGCAATCTCTGTGGCTTGAAGAACGGGACAGTTTACTGAACATATATTAGAAAACTTTCAATCTTGTAATGAAATGCGAAAATTAAAATAATTAAAAAGTAGCAAACGGGGCCGTCACGGGAGCGACATTAAAATTCTTTCTGAGTCCATGAGAATTGTCAAATAGTTATAAATCTGTAGGTGGTGAGAAAGGAGAATGAAAAACAAGTGTTTGTTGCTTAATAAGACACTCTCTGTCAAGAGAAATCAATTAATGCGATAATATATAATGGCAAATAGGCTATTTTTTAAAAAAATACACTTTAATTTCAAAGAAAAACTATCTTTAGAATTAATTTAAAGGCTTATAAAAAAGCCAAATATGGATTTTCATAAAATAAGCTATATTTAAGGCTATAAGCATTTCGTAGATTTGTGTAGGGATGGGCACGATCGAGCTAAAATTCAACTCGACTCGAATTCGTGTCGAGTCAAAGGTAATTTTCTCGAGTCGAGTTCCGAGCCGAGTCACTGTTTTGAGGTCGAGTTTCGAGTCGAGTCGAATTTGATAAATATCTCGCTCGTTCAGCTCGTCTTGAAATCATGGCCTGATTAGACTGGAAAGTGAAAATTATGAGAAATGTAAACAGTAATATGCAATACTTTTAGCGTTGCTCATGACAGGGGATACTACTCGCGTCTCGTCTCGTCCCGTCTCGATAACGAGACGACAATAGATTTTTATAACCAGACAACCTCAAATGTCATGAGCACCAATACAAAGTAAATAATGTAGTTCTTACCATGAAGGCTGAGACCTGCACGTCGAATGTTTGAGCTCAAGCAGAAGCCCGACCCGGATAGTGATGCCAACCGGCTAGTCTTACTTCAACTGAGTAAACAGTTCGAGCTGGTTCGGTTGGGATGAGCCATAGGCTCGGTTCAATTGAGCCAATGGCTTGAGCCAGCTCAGTTGGGGTGAGCGACCGGCTCGAGCCAGCTCCGTTGGAAAGAGTCCACGGCTCGGCCGAGCCGATGGTTCAAATAGTGTTGCCACGAGACGAGACGAGACTTCAGACTGTCTCGTCTCGTGCAAAGCATGTCGCGTCTCGTCTCGTTTGTCTCATATAATATTGTAGCATATCATGCGAACTAAAGTAAAATGTAGCAGAGTGCAATATGCTGATCAAGATACAACGAACTTATTATTCAGAACACATAATACAAGAATTGTCACGATAGCTTCACCGTGAAGCATTCACCTCTAGTGCGTGTGGTGGTCGATTCGATCTCGGTTAGTGTCATGTGAGCTTTGTGGTGGACAAAAATCGAGTGTGTGTTTTCTCGGAATTGTCTCGTATCCTATCAGTTTCTTTATTCCATTAATTCTCCCATCATCATCAATTCGGCGTGAGCCAAAATTGCCTAAAGGTCTTAAAAATAAATTCAAATAAGTCTCAAGACTAGGACAAATAGTTTACAAATAATATTTCTCTGCTGTTAGTTGTCTGAGACTCCTCGACCCAAACTATTTTTTTATACACTCTGAAACATTGAAATTTGTTTTACCAGTTTCAATACACGAATATAAATTGCTCATAGGTACGTCGAAAACGAAGACACTAATGTCAAGTAATGTTTACACGACAAATAAAGTTCGATTATGTAACTTCACTGACCACAATGCTGCAGCTAGGTGTCACCATCTCCGACACTACTGTATACTATCAGCCCACTTAGTCAATGTCCATGCATACACACTTTGATTTCGTATAATCCAGTCTTTAGGTTTTACAGTGTTAACCCAGAAGAATCCAAAAACTACTTTCCATTTTGGCATGTTTAAGTCTGTTGCAATTATTAAAATAAATAAATAAAATGGCATGGAACAAAATAATTTTATTGAGCAATAGAAAGTATTTGATTGAAATTTTATAGGTTACTACACAATAAGCTTTACTTAAAGTGCCATAGTAATAAAACTGAACGACACATCGGATGAAAGAATATATGAGGACGGTCTACACACCCATGGTGCAAATTTGTTCCCATACCCGAGGGTTTGTGCTCCCATATGGTGTTTGCCCTGTTTGTGTAACATATCCATGACGGTACACCCAGATAAGCTTGTGGTATAAAACAATTGGTTTTTGGGTATCCATTTTGGAATAACACCTTCATACCAAGCTGACTGGGTGGTCGAGCGGTCTGCAGCGATCGACCATCGGTTCGAGTCCCGGAAGGGGCATGTGTATGGATTTTAAAAGTACTTGTCTTTTCGTATCAGTATCAGAGGGGCGAAATTGTGCTGCATAAGAGGGATTTCAGTCTGAAATATTTGGGGAGAATATCCTCCCCAGGCTACTTTCATGGTGTAAAGAATTAGTAAAAATATAGGCTATTTATTTTATAGCAGCATTAAAAATATGGTTTGAATATCCTATTTCTTTTCTGTTAATTATGTTCTTCAATGTTCGAATTTTGCCCGTTCTCAAGATATTTTCTGCTTTCAACGGAGTTCCATGAATATTATACCAAATGTTCTTTACACTTATCAAGTTCGAAAGGTTCTATGTGCCACGTAGGAAACAGTTTCTGAAGGTAATTCAGGTTCTAATTAATATTATTCACTAGGAAAGGGAAATACTCCCCTCCTCTCTAGATGAAAGCAGAGGTCAATTTCGGACTTTGTTCAGATCCAGCATCTTCGCGAAACAAAACAAAGATCCCCTTGTAAAAACTCTTCACCTCCATGTTATTCCTAGTATCATAAACTTACTGAAGGCAAAGAACAATTTGAAGGGGCCATCGACGATCTCTTGGCTTTCTTTGTCCTTCGCCAGGCTTCCCCATGAAGAGGGGAATTTTACATTTTGTTTGTGTGTGTGTGTGTAGGGACGTAAATAAGGGCTCCGCATATCCCGCATTTCTGGGGGGAGGGGCTTCAAGCCATTAAGGGCCCCCAAATCGTGAAGTTGGACGTGGATAAGGGGACCCACTCCACGCTGCCTGCGAGGAGGCCCCCAGACCTTTAGTTACGCCACTGTATGTGTGCGAGAGAGAGAGAGAGAGAGAAAGAAAGCGTGCTTGAATTTTAGTTGCAAGATGACGTGCTTGAATTATCGTTTTCGGTGCATTTAGCAAAAAGAATACTGCCACGAGATAATAAAGACCAATGTAGTCTAACCTCTTCTGCCACCTCAGTCAGAACTTTCAACATTCTGTTTGGCGGGCCGCTAGATTCATGTAAAGTGGCAACGCAGTCCAATTGACAGCATTGACTGGTCTGCTTGACTCGGGGTCTGTGAGAATTGTAATCCCTACCCAGTTTTCAAATTGAATGGGTGGTGGTAGTCGGCTTACTGACTTTGTAAAAATCTTCCCTGCCATTGTTTAGTTTATCATTAAAGCCAGAAATGAAAAATAAAGTCCTTAGTTTACAGCAAGGGGAATTTGGGACAAGAGATAAAGGATGATGTTCCTGGAAGTTCATGTATCATGATTGTTTCATTCAATAGACAGAAGACACTTTTCTATTAAGGTTTTTCAACATCTTTTTTCACAAAGAGGGTTTTCCTTTTGCAATCTATATGACCACTGGAAGTTTCAATCTTGGCCTTTCCCGCCAACATCTGCTGCTGCTTTACAAGTCACATGACTTGACCTGAATATGTAGTGTTTGATTTTGAAAATGCAGGTAACTCTCGGTCTCCGAGTTAATAAATTTTTAAACAAATTTTTAAAAATGTCTCACATCAAAGGGTCCTGTCTCGTCTCGTTTACGAGACCAGTGTGACCACCACTAGTACCTTCGTACTAAATCTAGTACATTTTCTAATATTTTAGGGTTCTATTAATAGTACGTTCACCAACAAATCTAGTACTTTTCTTCTCCTCTTCTTTTCTCATAAATACACTTGGGAGAGAAAAAGGTATGTCATGAAAACTGGGAATGTACGAAAATTTAACTCTTCCTAGTAACATTTCCTTCCTTCTTTTTGCAACAGTGGTATTTATAAGTATGACATAGGTGTCATCCAGTCGCCTCCTAAAACTTAAAAGTCGATTTTCTCAATAAACCCATTTTATGGTATTTCTTGTTTTCTCCCGATATCCTCTATATTTGTCATACCTGTGTTACATTAGTGGTTGTATGGTGACAATTAAGTAGGTATTCCGCCAGGATTTTTAGTTTAGGAGCGAAGTCAAAATTGGGAAGGTGTAAGTAGTTTGCACGGTTTGTATCGAATTTTGGCTGTAAAAAAGAAAATGAAGTTGGGATTCTTTCAATAATGTGGGATCACTCCCCCACTCACAGAGGAGAGGGAGCTGTCGGCAACCTTCTAATAAGATATTATCATGAAGTGTCATAAATGGGGTGAAACGGAAGTAGATAAAATTTTAGTACTTTTTCCCCAAATCTAGTGCTTTTTCTCTGCATACGTTAGTACAAAATACTTTTGCTCGGTGGTTACACTGTACGAGACAAGACGAGACGAGACACGTCTTGTGGCAACACTAGGTTCGAACCGGCTAGGTTGGGTTGTAAAAATTGTCGCGATTGGGGAATGATGTCGCTAGTTTGAGTTTAATCGGATAAATAAAAAAATATTAATAAGTAAATTTCGATGTTTTGTTTTATGCGTATATCTTATTATTAGTTAAATTTTTATCGGACTTCCGAAGAGAAACATAAAGAGAATCTGATGACCGTGTCTATAGCGACGTCTCCCAGTCACGACACCTTTACAGTTTTATTAGAAAGAGAAAAAGAAAGAAAATAAATTTAAGAAGAAGGAGAAGAAGAAGAAGGTGGGAGAACAGGAGGAAGAGGAGAGGAGGAAAAGGAGAAAAGAAGAAAGAATTAGAGACGAAAAATTACTGGATAATAGTGGAAACATAGAAAAGAAACTTGAGTAGCTATTAAAAAGTAATTCGTATCCGAATTATATTACTTGAGGATCAATTTTGAAGTGATCCGAAAGATACACATGCTCCCTCATATCACCCTGACCTGGATCCAGCCTTGTAAGTAAGTGGAAGTGGAAGTGGAAGTTGCCCTGACCCATCACAGGTGATGAGAAAATTTAATTTAATAGTTTATCCACTATTTCGAAATGTTAAATAACCTGTATCTTGTATCTGCATTTTCGTAATGGAAATCGAACACACATTTGAATCAGCCAAGAAGAAAAAAATATGAGTAATGTATATATTTTCCACAAATAGAAGATTTTAAAATTCTTGGAAGGAATGTCGTGATTATAGATCGTTCTGTTGTTTTGGCTTTAATCCCAGAGCCGATTTAGAGTAATTTAGGGTTAGTTACCTATCATGACTTCTGTCATGCACCAATATATATAATATATTATTACACACAGTTTACAGACTATCGTCATCAATCAATATTAGATGCTATTACTTAAAACTAAATTTGTCATTCATTCACGCACACACACATACAAACAGGACAGCGTATTGACATGGGTGAAAATAGTTTAAAAGAAACCATCTAACTAAATTGGTGAACATTTATTACATCTATTGGGAAATTAAACACAAGATGTTATGAACATGCAATAGGTATGCATATAAAGCTATCAATTCACATACAAAATTGAATAACAGCAATACAATGGTGTATAGATATTAACAGACAGATAAAAAAATTAATATAATTATTTATCCTTTAGTAAAATATGCTGTAAGTCCGAGAATATCATTACATTCTACAATATTATGAGCCAAAGAAAGAAAAAACTTGAGACGAGGGTTGGAAATGAGTCTTTAACACATATATATATTTTTTAAAATTAATTCTACGAGTCCTCTCTCGTACTTTAGACGAGCTATAATATCACATGTATTATAAAAGCACCCTTTCTGGCGTCCATGCATTTAACTTCATTTCATTTTATTATACACCCATTAGGTTATGTTTGTTAATCGTAACCGACACATATTCGGTCTGTAGAAGTAGTTGTCGATATATTTCTCAAATTTCCGGAATTACGAGAACAAAGTTTCGTCACTAATATCACGGTGACTATGTTACTTATTCGGTCATTCCACTTATTATCCCATTCACTATCTTTAAATCAATATTACCTTGTATTACCAGGTGACACATTTATCGTTAGATTCACACAATCTATAAAGGAACGAGAATTTTCCTTTTCCAAAAGGGATTTTTCGTTTGTATCGAGAGCACGATTACAGAGGTGGAAACACTGGTCAGGTTTGAGGATTCGTATAGGAGGGATGGAATTGAGATGTGATTTTACAGAAGGATTTCAGTTTACTAATTTGAGAGTAGATTTAATAATACATTAGGGTTACGATGACCTGCCTTAATTCCATGCTACATGCAGTTAGTGTAATACAGACGATGTTAACAGTTACATATGTTACATAATAATATTACAAAGATTAAAGAGAATATCTAACATGCGCCAGTATTTTTTTAAAATTCACGTTTTATATTCATTGAATATTTTGGAACCATGGGAACCAAGAACCATTCGGGGTAGGTACTAAGCTCCTTTACATATATTCGTTTACTTAATTCAACATTATACATTTTACTTTAGTGTCATATTTATATTCCACACGTATTTATATCTCAATATACATATACTCAATAATCATTTAAACTTTCAAATTAATAACCCCGACAAATTTAAATTTTAGGTTGCTACACTTCACATAAGAAAATCCGAATATACCACAAATTTAACTAACTGACCGCACATAATGATAATATTAATATTCTCAAGCATTCTGTTTAAAATAGTGAACATTTAATTCGCAGGGCATTCACGTAAACACAGAATATATACAAATATATAACTCTAAAAATGTTAATACTATTTTGGGGCCCAAACAACTACGACAACATTCACATTTATGATAACCAATGGAAACAAAAGTAGAAATGACTGCTAGCACAACGGAGAATTTCAAACGTATATTGATAAAAGAGACAAAAAGCAAAATTTAATCCCTATCGCAGTGGGTCAAAATATGATGGAAAACGGTCCCTTGATATTCAACATCAACAAATACCTCCACGAATCGTGTCTCACAACATCTCAGTTGGTAATTTAGGTTCGACTGATATATATTAAATGGTTAATATTTGGTAAGTTCAAAACTTGAGGGAGAAGGTTGAAATTTTAAAAAAAATCTAGAAGAGAATAGGAAGGTAGATAGAGAAGAAAAAGAAAGAGCGGCGCGCCAAACGAAGATACACCAGTAAACTAAATACTACAAAGATAAGTGGTCGGATTTAGACATAGTACAATCCACAGCCAAATATACTTTTATATGCCGAAAACAGCTGGCCTACTAAATATGTAGCCTAAGATAAATATATCCCCAAGTGCGTGACAAGTCCGTGCCCACAATGTGATTTTCATAAAGACAAACGATTTAAGAAAATCCCACTCCTCACTGTATCAGGTCAAACGCCATTGGAGACCCCGGAGCTACCGAAAGGTCAGTGTGGTCTCTAATTTAGAATTTCTAAATAAAAAAATTATCCGACCCTCAGAAACTGAGAAGTTTAGAGTAAAGTATGGGAAACTAGAATAAAGTCGATAAAATAGAAGAAATCCCAACAGGGATTTGCCAATTTTTTTTAAAAAAAATTAAATTTAAATTTTGTACTAGTAAGTTGTCTGCCAAATCTTACTAGTCGCAAAAAGTCCTCAAGTGTGTTAACCTTGAGGCGTCCACTTTCAAACACTACATACTAGAAATAAAAGAAGTGAAAATTCACGGGTATTGGGATTTAGACGCTCTGGTATGGTAATACGAGTTTCTACTGTAATAAATCTACCAGGTTGTTCGATCTTATCCACTTCGTAGTCTCTGCAAACTGTGGAGAACTTGGCTTAATCAGGTGACGTGGAAAAAATCAGAGTTGCAGAGTAGTATTGCAAACGTAAGCTGAACGCGTATATTTAAATTGTATCAATTCTGCAAGCGGTTATTCTATTCTGTGATTAACTGGAAAATATCCGGAACAATTTACTATATGACTACCATTCATATCGTCAGGCTGGATGATCAGTTAGTATGTCCGATTACTATTGAATTTCAATCCACGAAGTGAAAATACAATCCATCATTTTTACACGACACACTACCCTCACACAACATTCTGGAGTAATGGTTAGTGTACTAGATATTTATTATATAAATAATACAATCAATACCTTGTAACAAAATTTACAACTGAATACAGATATGCATGGGTGTCCAATTATTTATTCACACTCACTAACATGCATATATATATATATATATATATATATATATATATATATATATATATATATATATATATATATATATATCAGTAATATTATTATTACTCACTTATATTTATTCATTTTTCTATAACGTCGATTTATTTTCAGACACCCTATACTCTACAATTACGCCCAACACCGTTCAAAGCAGTCTTGTTATATATTAAAATCAACAAATTTCTATAGTCAACTAATCAATACGCGTGTGCTTGTATGAACTGATATTAGATTCTTTTAAAACAAACTATAATATATTTCACTTTACGGCTTTAAATTATTTTGTATGCAATGAAAATTCAATATCATTAACTATCCTCTCAACTACATGCAATTTTAATTTCTGAAAGTGTCAACAATGCGAGCGTTCACTGAACGTAACGAAGAGAGAATTTTGAAACTGCAGCCTGACAACAGAAAATGCCATATAGACAAACTTCAATTTAACGAAAGACGCAAAGTTTAATTTTGTTAATAATTCGATTACCTCACTATATAATTGATTGTACTTTTCAGTAAAGCTAATTTATAATGTAACTCATTTCCATATTTATTTAGGGGCCTATATGGGCAAGAACTAATATTTACTCATCAATAATTACAAAAGAAGGGTAATTTTCGTGTCGATTAAATCTTTAAGTTTTGGAGTAACAAAAAACTAGCAGCGAATAGTTCTCAGCCTGACACGAGATGGAGTTGGTAGTATGAAATCAAGCTTTGTACTAGTAAATACATCTTTGTACTGTGCTATACTATACACTGTATATCACGAAATAACATCATAGAATTACTACGTAATTGCATTGCGGACTAATTGACTTATTTGAACCGCCCAAAAGAAATTAATAATTCAACAACAATATACTGTTCTTAAGTAAATTAGTTATACATGATCACACACAACACACTAAATTACACATATGCATGCTATATTACACAAGAACTAAGAAAACAAATACTAATACATACCACTACACAAAAAATCATATTATCACAACACTCGACTATACGTAAATCAAACAAATTACTGAACTTCACCATCCTAAACCGGATCCATGCACTGTGAAGATGAACGGAAGAAATCAGAGCCCAATGGCCCTTCTGTTAATTAAATCATGTTTTCAATTTTAAATTATTGCCAATGCCCCAGGAGGGAACGCGTGTCAAGTTAGACCAACCACCAACACCAAAACGACCGGAACATATCTCAGAATTATGGGCTATTTATGGGCTAATTAGTTGCTCTAATCCCAATTTTTGGGCTCCTACTGTTTAGCGGGAAATCGGATTCAAAGTGGGCGAGTCCAGCTTGATATCAAGCTAGAACCCCCCATATGGTTAGAATGGTCCGATCGAAAAAATTCAAACGCCAGAATTATGGGCTATTTATGGGCTAATTAGTTGCTCTAATCCCAATTTTTGGGCTCCTACCGTTTAGCGGGAAGTCGGATTCAAAGTGGGCGAGTCCAGCTTAATACCAAGCTAGAACCCTCCATATAATTAGAATGGTCCGATCGAAAAAATTCAAACGCCAGAATTATGGGCTATTTATGGGCTAATTAGTTGCTCTAATCCCAATTTTTGGGCTCCTACTGTTTAGCGGCAAATCGGATTCAAAGTGGGCGAGTCCAGCTTGATATCAAGCTAGAACTCCCCATATGGTTAGAATGGTCCGATCGAAAAAATTCAAACGCCAGAATTATGGGCTATTTATGGGCTAATTAGTTGCTCTAATCCCAATTTTTGGGCTCCTACTGTTTAGGGGGAAATCGGATTCAAAGTGGGCGAGTCCAGCTTGATATCAAGCTAGAACCCCCCATATGGTTAGAATGGTCCGATCGAAAAAATTCAAACGCCAGAATTATGGGCTATTTATGGGCTAATTAGTTGCTCGAATCCCAATTTTTGGGCTCCTACTGTTTAGCGGGAAATCGGATTCAAAGTGGGCGAGTCCAGCTTGATATCAAGCTAGAACCTCCCATTCCGTTACGGTTAGAATGGTTCGATCGAAAAAATTCAAACTCCAGAATTATGAGCTATTTATGGGCTAATTAGTTGCTCTAATCCCAATTTTTGGGCTCCTACTGTTTAGCGGGAAATCGGATTCAAAATGGGCGAGTCTAGCTTGATATCAAGCTAGAACCTCCCATTCTTTTACGGTTAGAATGGTTCGATCGAAAAAATTCAAACTCCAGAATTATGAGCTATTTATGGGCTAATTAGTTGCTCTAATCTCAATTTTTGGGCTCCTACTGTTTAGCGGGAAATCGGATTCAAAGTGGGCGAGTCCAGCTTGATATCAAGCTAGAACCTCCCATTCGGTTACGGTTAGAATGGTTCGATCGAAAAAATTCAAACTCCAGAATTATGGGCTATTTAAGGGCTAATTAGTTGCTTTAATCCCAATTTTTGGGCTCCTACTGTTTAGCGGGAAATCGGATTCAAAGTGGGCGAGTCCAGCTTGATATCAAGCTAGAACCCCCCATATGATTAGAATGGTCCGATCGAAAAAATTCAAACGCCAGAATTATGGGCTATTTATGGGCTAATTAGTTGCTCTAATCCCAATTTTTAGGCTCCTACTGTTTAGCGGGAAATCGGATTCAAAGTGGGCAAGTCTAGCTTGATATCAAGCTAGAACCTCCCATTCTTTTACGGTTAGAATGGTTCGATCGAAAAAATTCAAACTCCAGAATTGTGGGCTAGTTATGAGTTAATTAGTTGCTCTAATCCCAATTTTTGCAGTCCTACTGTTTAGCGGGAAATCGGATTCAAAATGGGCGAGTCTAGCTTGATATCAAGCTAGAACCCCTCATACGGTTACGGTTAGAATGATCCGATCGAAAAAATTCAAACGCCAGAATCATGGGCTATTTATGGGCTAATTAGTTGCTCTAATCCTAATTTTTGGGCTCCTACTGTTTAGCGGGAAATCGGATTCAAAATGGGCAAGTCTAACTTGATATCAAGCTAAAAGACCCAATTTGGTTACGGTTAAAATTGTCCGATCGAAAAAATTCAAAGCCAGAATTGTGGGCTAGTTATGGGCTAATTAGTTGCTCTAATCTCAATTTTTGTACTCCTACTGTTTAGCGGGAAATCGGATTCAAAATGGGCGAGTCTAGCTTGATATCAAGCTAGAACCCTCATACGGTTACGGTTAGAATGATCCGATCGAAAAAATTCAAACGCCAGAATCATAGGCTATTTATGGGCTAATCAGTTGCTCTAATCCCAATTTTTGCACTCCTACTGTTTAGCGGGAAATCGGATTCAAAATGGGCGAGTCTAGCTTGATATCAAGCTAGAACCCCTCATACGGTTATGGTTAGAATGATCTGATCGAAAAAATTCAAACGCCAGAATCATAGGCTATTTATGGGCTAATTAGTTGCTCTAATCCCAATTTTTGGGCTCCTACTGTTTAGCGGGAAATCGGATTCAAAATAGGCTAGTCTAGTTTGATATGAAGGTAGAACCTCCCATACGGTTACGGTTAGAATGGTCCGATCGAAAAAATTCAAACGCCAAAATTATGGGCTATTTATGGACTACTTATTTACTTTAATCCCAATTTTTGGGCTCCTATTAATTAGTAGGAAATCGGATTTAAAATGGGCAAGTCTAACTTGATATCAAGCTAAAAGACCCAATTTGGTTACGGTTAAAATTGTCCGATCGAAAAAATTCAAAGCCAGAATTGTGGGCTAGTTATGGGCTAATTAGTTGCTCTAATCCCAATTTTTGGACTCCTACTGTTTAGCGGGAAATCGGATTCAAAATGGGCAAGTCTAGCTTGATATCAAGCTAGAACCTCGCATTCGGTTACGGTTAGAATGGTCCGATCGAAAAAATTCAAACGCCAGAATTATGGGCTATTTATGAGCTAATTAGTTGCTCTAATCCCAATTTTTGGACTCCTACTGTTTAGCGGGAAATCGGATTCAAAATGGGCGAGTCTAGCTTGATACCAAACTAGAACCCCGCATACGGTTAAAATGATCCGATCGAAAAAATTCAAACGCCAGAATTATGAGCTATTTATGGGCTAATTAGTTGCTTTAATCCCAATTTTTGGGCTCCTACTGTTTAGCGGGAAATCAGATTCAAAATGGGCAAGTCTAGCTTTATATCAAGCTAGAACCTCGCATTCGGTTACGGTTAGAATGGTCCGATCGAAATAATTCAAACGCCAGAATTATGAGCTATTTATGGGCTAATTAGTTGCTTTAATCCCAATTTTTGGGCTCCTACTGTTTAGCGGGAAATCGGATTCAAAATGGCGAGTCTAACTTGATATCAAGCCAGAACCCCCATGTAGTTAGGGTTAGAATGGTCCGATCGAAAAAATTCAAACGCCAGAATTATGGGTTAATGTGTTGCTGTTATTCTATTTCTTGGATCCTAATGTTTAGCGGGAATTGGCAAACAAAACAGGCGAGTCTAGCTTGACATCAAGCTAGAACCTCCGATTCGGTAACAATGGTCCGATCCAAAAAAAACTCAAACGCCGGTATTATGGGCTATTTTTGGGTTAATTGGTGCTCTAATTCCGAGTTTGGGGCTGCTACCGTTTAGCAGGAGTTCTTCATCAAATTCTGGGATTTGGCTTAACTTCTAGCTATAAACCTAGTGCTATAAATAATCAAATAATTAAAATGCCGGAATTATGGTTTATTTGTTTTCTAATTAGTTCCTCTAATGTCGATTTTAGTTCTATCGTTCGCAAGAAATCTCATGCAAGATTGGTATTGATTTCTAGATAACGTGGGATGATAGTTGCAAAGTTGCAGTGAGAAAACGTCGATATCTATTAACTGAAAATTAATACGCGAATGCAAATATATATCTCTACTAGTAAATTTATGAAATGTCTTTTCACGTTTATATGTTCAGTATGTCTGGAAGCAAGTAGTGTATATATAGAATTTATATGGTGAAATATCATATTGTTTTTTAAATATTTTTTTTAGTTTATAGGAAATGCCTCTTCATCGTTGCTGGGGCCCGCAATGGCACAGCGGTAGATATGCCGATAAAACCCAAGTACATGGTGTTTGTCAACCATAAAGATCAATTGGCGTGATCTGGGATCGAACCAGGAATCACATGCACAAGAGGCAAACGCTCTACCACTGTGCCACTGACTGCGGCCCCCAGCAACGGCAAAGAGGCTTTTCCTTAGAAAAAAAATTGATTTAATAAATAATGATATTTCACTATATAAATTCTATATATACACTATTTACTTAAAAACATAATGAACATACACACGTGAAAAAAGAATTCATGGATTTACTTGTAGAGATATAGATTTACATTTGCAGAGAGTGCAAATAAATCAATTTTCAGTTAATAAACATCGATGTTTTCTCACTGCAACTTTGAAAGTATCATCCCAACTTATCTAAAAATCAATACCAATCTTGCTTGAGATTTCTTGCTAACGATAGAAGAAAAAACTCGACATTAGAGCAACAATTTAGAATACAAATAACCCATAATTCCGACGTTTTAATTCTTTTGATCGGAGTGTTATAGCCCTAGGTTTATAGCAAGAAGTTAAGCTAAATCTCACAATTTGATAAGGAATTCCTGCTAAAACGTAGCAGCCCTAAACTCGGAATTACAGCACCAATTAGAACATAAATAGCCCATATCTCTGACGTTTGATTTTCTTCGATTCGAGATGTCTAACCTTATGGAGAGTTTTTACTTGATGTCAAGCTAGACTCGCAGAATTTGATTCCGATTTTGCACTAAAAGGTAGGAGCCCAAAAATTGGGATTAGAGCAACTAATTAGCCCATACATAGCCCATAATTCTAGCGTTTGAATTCTTTCGATTGGACCATTTTAACCGTATGGGGAGTTCTAGCTTGATATCAAGCTACACTCGACCATTTTGAATCCGATTTCCCGCTAAACAGTAGGAGCCCAAAAATTGGGATTAGAACAATTAATTAGCCCATAAATAGCCCATAATTATGGCACTTGAACGTTTTCGATCGGACCATTCTAACCGTAACCATATGAGGGATTCTAGCTTGATATCAACTTAGACTCGCCCATTTTGAATCCGATTTCACGTTAAACAGTAGGAGCCCAAAAATTGAGATTAGAGCAACTATTTAGCCCATAAATAGTTCATAATTCAGGCGTTTGAATTTTTTCGATCGGACGATTTTAACCATATGGAGGGTTCTAGCTTGATATCAAGCTGCACTCGCCCATTTTGAATCCGATTTCCCGATAAAACAGTAGGAGCCAAAAATTGGGATCAGAACAACTAATTAGTCCATAAATAGCCGATAATTCTGCCGTTTGAATTTATTCGATTGGACCATTTTAGCCGTATTGGGGATTCTAGCTTGATATCAAGTTGGACTCGCCCACTTTGAATCCGATTTCCCGCTAAACAGTAGGAGCCCAAAAATTGGGAATAGAGCAACTAATTAGCCCATAAATAGCCCATATTTCTGGCGTTTGAATTTTTTCGATCGGACCATTCTAACAATATGGGGGGTTCTAGCTTGATATCAAGCTGGACTCGCCCACTTTGAATCCGATTTCCCGCTAAACAGTAGGAGCCCAAAAATTGGGATTAGAGCAACTAATTAACCCATAAATAGCCCATAATTCTGGCGTTTGAATTTTTTCGATCGGACCATTCTAACCATATGGGGGGTTCTAGCTTGGTATCAAGCTGGACTCGTCCACTTTGAATCCGATTTCCCGCTAAACAGTAGGAGCCCAAAAATTGGGATTAGAGCAACTAATTAGCCCATAAATAGCCCATAATTCTGGCGTTTGAATTTTTTCGATCGGACCATTCTAACCATATGGGGGGTTCTAGCTTGATATCAAGCTGGACTCGCCCACTTTGAATCCGATTTCCCGCTAAACAGTAGGAGCCCAAAAATTGGGATTAGAGCAACTAATTAGCCCATAAATAGCCCATAATTCTGGCGTTTGAATTTTTTCGATCGGACCATTCTAACCATATGGGGGGTTCTAGCTTGATATCAAGCTGGACTCGCCCACTTTGAATCCGATTTCCCGCTAAACAGTAGGAGCCCAAAAATTGGGATTAGAGCAACTAATTAGCCCATAAATAGCCCATAATTCTGGCGTTTGAATTTTTTCGATCGGACCATTCTAACCATATGGGGGGTTCTAGCTTGATATCAAGCTGGACTCGCCCACTTTGAATCCGATTTCCCCTAAACAGTAGGAGCCCAAAAATTGGGATTAGAGCAACTAATTAGCCCATAAATAGCCCATAATTCTGGCGTTTGAATTTTTTCGATCGGACCATTCTAACAATATGGGGGGTTCTAGCTTGATATCAAGCTGGACTCGCCCACTTTGAATCCGATTTCCCGCTAAACAGTAGGAGCCCAAAAATTGGGATTAGAGCAACTAATTAGCCCATAAATAGCCCATAATTCTGAGATATGTTCCGGTCGTTTTGGTGTTGGTGGTTGGTCCAACTTGACACGCGTCAGGAGGGACATGTTGAATCTATTAATGGTAAGAGTCCCTTTCCTGAAGGAAAAAGAACCCTTTTTGATTCTTTATTTAACCATGACGCGTTGGAAGCTATGATCAACTCAGGAATAAGTGAGAGTCCCTGTTCTAACTTACACTGACATTGTGAAGTTTAACTTAACTATAAATAAACCTACACATACCGCCATGTTAATAGAGAGAAAAAAATCACATTTACTACATACACAGACAAAAGCTATATTAGGACAGGTCTGTCGCTACCTAACATAATTTTTTTTCAGGATAACGGGAGTTATCAGGGGAAAACACTAACCTTGAAAACTGTTTAAAAAATCACTTAAAGAATAACCGGAAACTCAATGCACTTCACTGCTAATCCTGTCCATAGCTATCTGAATTTCCCAACCTGGCGATCCTGATACTTGAATTGAATATCCATATTTTGCAGATTCTAGTCTATTTTCAAGTGATATTTCAATACTCTTGGGAATCTGGATGCTTCGTGGATGGTTTATTTCTTAATAGCGACTAATTTTTATCTTAATAATGAGGCTTTTCGGTCCAAAATCCAAAATTTGAAAGAGTTGAGTTGAGTTGATTTTAGTTTAGCGTCCCTTTCAGCAGCGAGGCTATATGAGACGTGGACCTACTGATTAACGTGGAATCCGAACCACATGAGCTCCCGCCGGGAATCGAACCCGGGTCTCCCACGCCATAGGCGCGTATGCTAACCGTTTAGCCACGGAGGAGCTCAAAAATTTGAAAGAGCCGAAGTAGCGTGGTGTGACTGCAATCGTGTCCAAAGTAGAAGTAACAAGAGACGGGCCATAATACTTGAAGGTCAGAAATAGTTCCAATCAGAGCAAAGAATTTTGACGGCGGAAAATATAAAAAGAATGAAAAGTAGCAAAAACTGGATGAAACCGGATTTTGGGAGGATATGTGCATCTCAGAGGGACGAAGGGTGTCTAAATTATTCTGCCAAATGTCAGTTTGGTGGATAATTTTAAGAATTTCTGTCCAATCGCAGACCTATGTTTTTGTATAGCATTAAAGTGTACAATTCCAATACTCATCCATTTGAAATGCCCGTATACAGAGTTTACAATAAAATAATGTGTAAATAAAGATATTATTCTCCGAAATATAATTCCTACTACATTATTCCGAAGTTCCCACATTAATTTTGATTTGAGTAAAGAACAACTGAATTTACTACATAGGCCGAAATTTATGTATTAAAAGTCAACAGTATACGGTACGTCCGGAAAGTATTGGGTCCCTCCAAACACAAGTTTCATTACCTTGACTGTAATGGCACATTACAAAACAATTGTGTGATAACCTAAAAAGGTGATTTTTAGGTAAGAAATTTCAAAATATTTATTCTGTGTTTGGGCACCGTACCTTTGATGGGTCATCATTTGCAGGCTTGTCATTATTTTGGATCAAAAAATTATGACAACCCTACCTATTATTCAAACTGGAAGTGATTGAAAATAGCGGTTTCAACGTTTTTAGCTGTATAACAAAAACAGTAACAAACGTTTTTATTTATTTATTTTTGTAATCGATTCAGCACCTCAAGGTAATATACCATCACCATCCACAACACTGTACTGAAACCGGAAGTGGTTGAAATTTACTAGCGCTTCCTGTGTCAATACTAATTTTCAAAGAGCAAAAACTGTCCAAGATATCGAGAAGTGTTTTTTGTAATCGATTCAGGGCCAGTCCTACCATCTTCTGATATCTGTCTGATATAAATATCCTCCTGACATTTTTCCGATAAGTGTTCTACAATGTCCTGATAACAATCAGGTGGCTGATAAACCCTATCAGCTGGTTGGTACTTTGACAGGAAGTTCAATTGCCTGTTAACAGCTATCAGCTACTTGTTAGTTGTCGTGTAGTGAATCATGGACGAAATCGAAGAATTGTTGATGGTGTCCGATGGTGTTGATGGTGAGGAGATTGTTCAATATATAGCGAGGCCTAGAAGACCATTTTAGCTCGAATATATGCCAATTTATAACGATAAGTAGTACCCGTTGGCTACAAATTCCCGCACATAAGCGCCATGTAATTTGTGTAGTTAGAAGATGAAGAAATATATTCTATATAAAATATAGAGTTTAATTATTGAAATTGAATGATATATAAAAACATATCTAAATTATTAATCTAATTTACATATTTTTAGAGGTGGAATATCAAATAAATGAATTAATTAAAAGCTCAGATTGTGTTATTACGTGTAGTATTATAAAATGGAGTGTAATATATAACGAAATTAACGTTATAAATTTTAGTTATAAATTTGACGTTTCTATTGTTTTCAGTATGATCAAGAGAAAACCAACCAATCAAATGGTCCGTTAAAACCTTGCTTCGGGTTAACTATCTGACAGAGTATATATCAGGCACAGTATATTGTAGAACGAACCACAGGTTAAAGTAACTGACAACTTCCTGATATCTAATTCTGACTGATAGTAATCAGAAAGAATATCAGGATATTGTAGGACTGGCCCTCAGTGTGCTAAGAATAGGTTCTATCTCCTCCGTTAAACCCCTATTCAAACCGGAAATGGCAGAAATCAACCATTTTTGGGTTTAATCATAATCGCCATTCAACAAGAACGGTAACAGATAACGACAAGCTGAACTTTTCTACAATTGGTTCAATGTCTCAAGAGAACATATCGTCACCTAGAATACTCTATCGACACCGGAAGTGATTAAATTTACTTTTACTTCCCTTTACAATACTAATTTTCTTGGAGCATAAACGGTAAAGGATATCGAGAAACTGTTTTCGACATAGATTTTATTCCTCTATTGCAACCAGAAGTGATACACATCAATTAGCACTTTCGTGTTTAATGTTATCTCCATAGAAGAAAAACAGAAATTGAGTAATGGCTTTCTGATAAGGGTTCAGAGTCCTAAGAACAGGTTCCATATTAGATCTTACTCCACTAATGTAACCAGTAGTTATGAATGTACAGGTTGAAGTTTGAGTATTGAATTCACACAGTTTGAAAGTCTACCATAGTTTCACACTGTGAAACGAAACTTAGCTACTTGTTTTCTGTAAGAGTTATCAGCAAGTCGTATTTACGAACGGGTATAGGACAACAAATTTTCAGGTACGGCATACGAAAGCACGAAATTGAAGTATGGAATGATGATAAAACAGGATGTCCACGAGAGAAAAATTTAAGGGAGATCTAATACTGAAAACAATGTTGGAATCATAGTGCGACTGAGTTTTCTAGTTATGACGCTACTGGTGCTAAAAGGAGGTGATGCTATTTCTCATTGGCTTTGTAGTTTAATCCGTACATTGAATTCTGTACGCCCTGCCTCGTTGCTGGTTACGCAATGTGTAAGCGAACGCGGCCGTATTGATTAGGCTTAATGCGTACAAACAAATAATGGGGAGGGACCGCAAAGTTTTCATGAGCTCAGGGGCGTAAAATACCTAACTAGACCTGGTTATCGCCCCTTTAATATATTATTAGAATTACAGAAACACTGTCGTACAAAATAGATAATTGTGCTATTTGTATATCTGTACAACACTTCCAACGTGAAGAAATAAAATTTCAAGCAGAGAATACATTAGTGTACATGCGTACCTTGCGCCTTCTTGGTCCCTGGGAATGAGTTTAACACTTTCGATCTTAAGCCCGAGTAAAACTCGGTATAACTTATTGACCAAAATGAACAATACCCAAGTCTTTCTCAGTAAATATTGTAGCAGTTTCAAACAACAATACTAATAAATGTGTTAATCTTAAAGTAAAATGTTTAAGGAGTTAGCTGCAATGTATTTGGCATGCCTATCTTTCTCTCTACTACCAAATACATATTTTAAAATGAAGCTGGAATTTGTTTTATGTAAACCCAAGAACGAAAGTTCTAGCACTTCAGAAATGGATTTAACGACACGTTAAGAGTTTGTGTATTTGTGTGCCACGCTCAACTCGAAAGGGCTAACCGTATTATAAAATGTTAAGGTGGATCACTACCCGGAAGTCAGTACATATTTTAGCTCATTCCCTTAACTACTGCGCAATGAAACGTTATATATTATAAATATTGTACTATAAGATAAAATTATATTTCAGCTACAACACAAGACAGTGATTCATTTAATTGTATCTTCTGATATCAAAAAAGGGAACAAATAAAAGAAATTACTTGATTCGTGTCATAATGACAACACAAGATGGCACTTGCTGTTAGATCTTACTAAAAGTGCTCAATTTTATGAAATGTTTTATTAGTATGTGTAAAGTATTTTAAAGTAACGATTTTATTACGAAATAGATATATTGTTAGATCGTTTTTCGTGTTGTTTCACATTTTATTTAAATTTGAATTTACATTTAAGGAAATAGATTTTGAGACGAAACTTGCGCAGAACGTCATAATGCGCTGGTGCCAAATTTGAACGTTTAATTCCTGGATTTTAGCGTTGCAGTTCCAGAAGCGGAACAGCCGTGAATTGCGGTAAAGGTCGAAAACTAATTTCTCCAGTAAGTATGCAAACAGAATTCTATGATTACTTTTTTCTTATTATCTGGCACCAGTAAGCATTCGACACTACCTGGCAACGCAGCACTATTCAAACAGCGGTTAGGATAGCACCGAGAACACCTAGTGATCCATCTTAAGAAAACTTTCCATGGCCAGAGAGCAATATGAATTTTCATGAGTTGTGGATGTGATTGACTGTGCTATGTACACAATTCCATCACTCAGTGTGCAATAACTGAAACGATGTTCTAGTGTTTCATCCATTATCCTCACGGTTCTAGTGAACTAAGAGGCATCTGGAAAATAAGTATCATTTTGAAAAAGAAATACTAAAACAAGTTTGTTCAAACCAAATTTATTTTTACATGAAAGAGCACACTTTGAACTATTTTTCGACATAGTTTCTACCAATGTTGAATCACTTCTCACACTGGGTGACGAACTTGTTCAAACCTTTCCCAACGAAACATACTGCTCGTCTCCATATTGGTGATGGGACCCGAACGTTAATCCGACAGTTCGGTTGGAGGGGAAGTTTGACTATCCGCTGTACAGCCCCTTCTTGGCGCCGTCTGACTACCACTTGTTCCTGCAATTGAAGCTCGAACTCGGCGGTAAGTGCTTTGAAAGAGACGACGACACAAAAAACGATGCGGAGTTATGGTTGTCTTCACTGGCGGCATGTTTCTTTGAGGAAGGTTTTGATAATTGGTCACCCACTATGACAAGTGTTTGAACATTGGTGGAAACCATGTTGAAAAATAGTTTAAGGTGTGTTCTTTCATGTATATATCAAAATTTGGCTTAAACAAACCCGTTTTAGTATTTTTTCAAATGGTACTTACTTTCTGGATACGCCTCGTATAAATATTTACATAACTGTCCTAAAATCGTCAGTACGATTTTGTTGGCGTCAATAATTTCGTAATTTAAATAAGCGTATACTTTTAGTAATGTAGGCATAATGAAATTGAAATCAAATACACCATGGATAAAACACATGTTAATCTTAATTAGTAGGGTCTATATGATTATCTCTGTGAAAACGTAGCAAGAGAAGCAGCAATTGTTGTGTTCAGTAATTCAAAAAAAAATCTACGTTGTAGCAATTTATCCCTACTTTGGTTTCCAAATCATTGCCTACATTGTATTGATATTGCAGGCTATCTTACCCTCCTCTGCTTATACAGAATGTAAAATGAGTGTAGAGTTAAGAAGTATAATTTTAAAATACATTCCGTGAACGGTTACGAAAGATTATCCATCAGATACCATACATTCGTGGGAATTAATTCATTTCTTAGTATTGGAAAATTTTCCGTCAATGTCAATACGTAATCTTCTGAATTGAGCCAAGAGGAAAAGATTATAATTTTCTTTTCTACCCTTCCCAGTATTTTATCAGTGTTTGCCTACCACCGTAAAACAAATAAGTGTTAACATAATAAGCGGCAAGAATAATAAGGAAAAAGCAGAACAAATACGTACAGATTAGTGGGGAAAGAAAAGCTATACTACCAAGCAATACATCACGTAGGATCAATTCGCACCAAGGCCAGGTTTTAGAGAAAATGTTTGGTAAACGATAGAGACAAAGAGAGAGAGATAGAGAAACAGAAGGAAATAATGGGGCTTGAGGGAAGAAATTGACGCAAACACACAGAAAGAGAGGCAAAAATAATGAAAAGTTACCTTTGAAGTACAGAAGAAAAAAAATCAGGGTCGGATTGAACAGGAGCGGGAGATGATTATTACTCTCTTGAGGGAAAAGCGATAAGCTGCATCACAAGAAAAGTTTTCTCAAACAAAAATTTATTTTCTTAGTTGTCATTTGTTAGTTGACTAATGAGTGTAAGCTCACTAGAGAAAGAAAGAAGAGGGAACATTAACAATCTTTTCTTGCCATTTATTTCCAAAAAAAAAGAAAAGAAAAGAAAAAGAAAAAAGAAAAGAAAGAAATCTTCCTTGCTCCTTTGCTAAATATATGTTTTGCACGAAATAATTCCTATAACGAAGCTTCTTCTTTAACTATGATTTCCTGCTAACGATTTCTTAAATGCACAAAGAGTTTACTTTTTTTTAAGTAAATATTAAAATACTAAGTTTACTTCAAAAATTTTAATTAATAAATTTAAATCATACGCATTTAGTCATCAAGAACAAAGTAAGTCTATTAAGAGAGGATTATATTTTACAAAGAGAATCTAATATTTTCGTAAACAGGAACTTTGTATTAATAACAGGAAATTTCATTATTTAATGTCAGAAATTTTGGTTTGTTTACTGCATTTGTTTAAAACATTTTAGATAAAAATCGAAAGTATTATTAATTGGAATAAAGCTACTTACGAAAACGAGTGCAAATATGTAAACAGAATACTTTGTCAAATAGTCACAGCCCCAAAATCTCAAAACTGCCACATTGTCGAAAAAAAAACTGTTACTTTCTCAAAACAAATGGAGATCGTCAAATACAGGGAACGGTCACTTCGTCAAACGGTAACATGGGTGATAAAAGCAAAATGAACATATTGCCAAAAGAATCGACCACTTTTCAAATGGTTTCATCCTCAAACTGTTACTTCGCCAAACGACCGCATCATCAGAAGTGACCATTTGAGAAATTGATCGCTTCTTTTCATGACGTGTTCGTTTGAGAATGTGGCCGTTTGACAAAGTGGCTGATCCTTTGAGAATGTGACCGTGGCCGTTTGACAAAGTGGCTGATCCCTTGAGAATGTGACCGTTGGGTTTGTTTGATGAAATAACCCTTGATGATATATCCGTTTCTTTCGACAATGTGACGATTTATCGAAGATGTGTGCTAGACCAAAAATAGGGAGCTAAAGTGGAGGGACAGATATGAAATCAGTGGTACGAATATGTATACAACATCAGTAATTACGATTTCAATACTCAGATATATCCTTTGATGTCAATTGATTGACTTCATAAAGATGCTCTTACTTCTTGTACGCCTCTTTGGCTAGGGCTAGTTCGATTCCCCGTGGGAGCTCATGTCATTTGGACCCAAGCTTAAGCTATAGGTTCACGACTTATATAGCCTTACTGCTAATAGGAGCTGCTAGAAACCTCAACTTAACTAATAAGGATTAGAATGAAGAGAGCTGCTAAACAGGGGAACAAAATGACAGAAAGTAGAGATACTAAATAAGGAAAAGTAGAACCGTTAAAGAAGATAAAGTAGAATTACAAAAGCAAAAGAAGTAGTAATAATAGAAGGTCCCGAGGATAGACATGCAACACTAGTGTTGCCCACGAGACAATACGGGACGAGAAATAAGGTTTTCTCGTCTCTTCTCGCAATTTTTGTAGAACTCTCGTCTATTGTCGATTCTCGGAAAGCTTCTTGCGTCCTGTCCCGTTTTGTAAATTTATGTACAAACGTATCCCCTGAGGTTTTTTTTTTCTTAATTTATATTCTGATTTTATCAGAACCCTTAAGGTGGATCACTAGGTGTTCTCGGTGCTATGCTGCTTGAATAGTGCGGCGTTGCCAGGTAGTGTCGAGTATTTACTGGTGCCAGATAATAAAGGAAGTAATCATGGAATTTTGTTTGGATACTTACTGGAGAAATTAGTTTTCGACTTGTATCGCAATTCACAGCTAAGTGTCGCTTCTCGAACTGCAACGGTAGAATCCAGGAATTAAACGTGCAAATTTGACAAAAACGCATTATGGCGTTCTGTGCAAGTTTCTTCTCAAAATCTATTTCCTTAAATGTAAATTAAAATTTAAATAAAATGTGAGTCATAACGCGAAAAACGGTAAAACAATATATCTATTTTGTAATAAGATCGTTACTTTAAAGTACTTTACACATTCAAATAAACATTTTATAAAATTGAGCACTTCTAGTAAGATCTAACAGCAAGTGCCATCTTGTATGCTCATTGTAAAACAAATCATTTTTAAGACACAAGCAAATGAATCAGTGTCTTGTGTTGTAGTGTGAAACATAACTTTATCTTATAGTACAATATTTATAATATGTAACGTTTCATTGCGCAGTAGTTAAGGGAATGAGCTAAAATATGTACTGACTTCCGGGTGGTGACCCACCTTAAGCGACACGAGAGGCCCACGAAGGGTGTCATATAACGTTTAAATTATATTTATTATTGAAGTATGTTGTGTAATAGCTTGCGAATCTTCAGAAGTTTTATAAACGTTCTTCATTATAATCGTAAAATCATTTTATAGTTTTTGTACTGCGAATCATGTAACACTAAATTAGTGTTTGAGATTCTATAGTGTTTGATAGTGTTTGATATTCTTGAGTGTACTAGTGTTGGTCACGAGACTCAAGAAATTTCTCGTCTCTCATTTGAAATTACTATATTTCCCGTTTCATGGACAACAGTAGTAGAAGAATTAAGGAAGAGAAAGTAGAACCAGTAAAGAATATACAGTGCTGAAGCGGAGTTGAGTTGAGTTGATTTTAGTTTAGCGTCCCGTTCAGCAGCGAGGCTATATGAGACGTGGACCTACTGATTAACGTGGAATCCGAACCACATGAGCTCCCGCCGGGAATCGAACCCGGGTCACCCACGCCAAAGGCGCGTACGCTAACCGCTTAGCCACGATGGAGCTCTAGTGCTGAAGCGGAGAAAGTAGAACTATTAAGTCTGTCCGTCTGTCTTTGGACAGATATTACAGGGAAAATGGTAAGAGATATTGGTTTCCTGACATTGATTCAAAGTCCCAACGTTGAATTGTACCTCCACTCTCAAAATTTATTTGCTCCTCTCTCTGCTAAAACTGGGAAAATAATTATACTATTGTCAGTGTCAGTATTGATATCCCAAAACTGTAAGACATACTGAGAAATAGCTTTTCCATATGGACTCAATATTCCAAGCGCAAGTTTCAACTTGAATTTCAACCCTCCATTCAAACCGGATGTGATAGAAATCTATGACATCCGAATTTCAACACTGATTGTAACATTGAAGAAACGATAGCGAGGGGTAGTTTTCGCAGTACTCCAAGCAAGGGTAAAAGTGGATCTGAAAAGGTAGGAGGACGCATGACGTCACGTCTTCCCCCGTGCCCACCTTCCGCCATTGTAATTTTCTAGAAATTGGTAGAATGCCACAGGCATTTTCTGGAAATGGGGAGACGGCGGGTTTACTTACCCCTTACTCCAAGAATTGGTGTTATGTCCTACTTCATGGGCGTGCAAACTGAGGGGATGAAGGGGACGCGTCCCCCTCAGAAATTTTTCAGAAGGGGATTGCCCCCCTCCAGAATATTGTATTTCAGAGATTCTTCCCCAAATATTTCGTCAAAAATGATGAAATACTGAAATGGAAACGCCGATAGTTAATTAATGATTGTTGGAATGGGAAAAGAATTACAATTTGATTGATGAAAATTCTGCAACAATTACCAGGGGATATAAATCAAGCACAGAACGTAGCGAGACTGTATTAACTACATCGAAAATAACCATAAAGCGTGCACACGTTCAATTGCAGCAACTACCGCTTTGTCAAAGACTTGAAACTTGTTTCCATGACAAAAATATTTCGAATCTCACTTAGTGCTTGTTATTGTGTTTATGTGTTGTCGATGCTGCTTTACAGTCTCAGTTTTTAATCTTGATATGAATTTGAGAGCGGCGTCTAATTTTAATTTTTGAATTGTTAAGGGGCAATATTCCCCGTGTCATTGACTGGCTACATAGCTTACGCTGCTTCAGGACCCAACCCAATTTCAATTAATTAATAAACCAACTTATTACGTGAAGATTCAGAATTGTATCTACAGCTCTAGAGGAGTTTTGCTGATCGAGCTGTGAACAGTCTTTCTTCCAGACATGGTTTTTTGCCGGGGCACTGCCCCCCTGGAGCTCTGAGAGTGCCCCCCGTGAACACCAAAACAATACGTCTATAATATAATAATATATAGAAAAGTACCAGGAGTGCCCTCCCAGAATACTAAGTGTGTCCCCCTGGAACATTCTTTCCTAAAAGAACTACTGGCTGTGAAAGTCTGTATTAGATCAAATATCAACAACTCGTGTTTATAAAAAAAAAATCTCAAGGTAAAGTAAGTATTAAAAAGTAGAAAATAACATTATACAGTGAATCCTATATATACTTCCCTTTTTCCGTTAATACAACAGCAT
Source organism: Thermobia domestica (assembly GCF_964235325.1). Taxonomy (NCBI): domain Eukaryota; kingdom Metazoa; phylum Arthropoda; class Insecta; order Zygentoma; family Lepismatidae; genus Thermobia; species Thermobia domestica. Next base: position 277,478,122 of record NC_137456.1, on the reverse strand, counting down.
TTGCAGAATAATCTTACTCAGCGTACCCGTAAATATGACAGTCGAATGAAAAATACAAACGAAAGAAATATCTCCAATGATAAATATAGATATTAATTTGTACTTCCGACCGTATGCAGATGCCATAAATGTCTTTCCATTTCTATGTTTATAGTAGAGTAATTAGTTTGAAAGATAGAACGTAGCTTCTAGCAATGTCGATGTGATTAATAATTGGAAATATTATTAGTACAGAAAAATAATATTATTAATCAAGACTTGCGATGAAGAACCGTCTACCGGATTTATTTTTTAATCTTTAAGAGGTCAAAGTATATCCAAATAGTTTCACAATTTCAAGTGATATAGTTTCTGTTGTCTTTTTCTTTTAAAGAAATATAAAGATGTGTTTACCAATATTCAAAAATTTTTGCACCATTTTAGTTGCACCAAGTTCTTCCTGTGAAGAGAACGGTCCTTCAGTGCAGTACGTCATCTGAAGACGTATTTAACAAGCAGTATGAAACAGAAAAGACTGAACTATCTTGTAATTTGCCACACACATGCTGATATCTTGGACAACTTAAGTGTTGAAGAAATATTGATTGATTCATAGGGGTTTAATGGGGACCTCAGCAACGAGGCTAATATTGAAGAAATAATGATGTTTATAGCCGGAAACGAGAATCGTAAACGAATCTTTAGATTCATTTCATTCTGAAAAGACATACAAGCTGTGCGAACTGAATGTATTTTCTTCCAGTGAACAATTACCAAAGAGATACAAGTATGTCAATTTTTACAATCCTTTCAACCAAGTTATTGCAGTGTAGAGGCCTGCACGGGCCAAAATTCTTAGCCCGAGCCCGGTCCGGCCCTTGAATTTATAATGTGAGGCCCGACCCGAGTCCGAAAATGTCTTAGCATTTAGGCCCGAGCCCGGCCCGAGCTCGTGTGATAATCAAATGAGCCCGAAATAAGCCCTAACTACAGAAACTTAATAATGAACGCAAAATTGTATTTTTATTTACAGCAATTAGAAGTTTAATTTTGCAATTGTGCTTTGAAAGTTCTCCAGAAATAACGATCTAATAAACATCATTGTACAGTATATTTACAAGATTAGGCCCGTAAGGCCCGAGAAATATAGTTTTTTATTTGAAAATTTACGCCCCGGGCCCGAAGTGATGTACGCTTTGTAAGCCCGAGTCCGGCCTGCGGGCTGGGTCGGGCTTGAGCTCGTGGAGAACCCTACTGCAGTGCGAGCCTAAATTGTTTAAAGTTGCAAGAAGTAACTTATATTGTAGGAGATGCAATGTTTTACCATTTTGGAATGTTTGTTAAATAAAGTAAATTATAATTAATCAATAGACCATAAGTTAAGTGTAAAGTATTGTGTTAAGATCATGCTTAAAGACTCCTGCAAATATATATAGCTATGTATATACATGTAGAGTGTTTCAGAACTCCATGGACAAATTCCTCACATAAAAGCCAGATACATTTTTCTGTTCCATTTTTTGCTACAACTTAGTGTCTAAGGATATGAATGCTATTCGAACTCTCAACATCAAAGAAAATCTGCAAATGCAAAGTATGTACACCTTGTCTCAAAAAGGTTGAGCGCATTCTTTATTGGTGTTTTGAGGCAAAAATTTTCTAAGTCCAGCTTCGGGTATCTTCGGGAAAATGTAAGCCAGGTTCGAACCTCCAAGCCAGCCTTTGCAATCGGGAAAAAGTTTGCAGATGTGTTTTTCTTCTTTTAAATATAATAAGACTTGTTACCAAGTGTTTAAAAAAGCAACATTGATTGAAATACTTAATGATACAATATTTCGAAACCTTTTATTAATGTGAGCACATGCTTGTTTGTCATTTAGCTTTCTATACGTAATGGAACATTTAAATACGTTAAAGAATCTTTCCATATGTAAAAGAATGCTCAAAGTTAAGAAATAGAACATAATTATCGCCTGAGTACTAAAATAAAAGTCAAAGTAGAACAGAAACAGCGTTTGTAATGGATATGAATGTCATAATTATCTTGAGATCCGTTATACATCACTAGAAGCTTAGTTCTAGAAGTCCTTATGTTAGCTCATTGGTAAGCTGTCGGATTTCAAATCATAAGGTTGTGAGTTCGAATCCCATCTGGGTCAATACTTTTTTTAAAATTATATTTTCCGCAATGCATGAAAAATTATATAAAATAATTACATTAAAATACATAAGTTGTTTATATATAACATAATAATTGCAGAACATAGTAATTATTATGTTTAAAATATAACATCTGAGATAATTTTCACAGTATGTCGGTATTATATATGAGGATGTAAATACAAGTTAAGAAACTCGTTCAATAGCAATAAATAAATCATGTAGTGTATTTATTTGCATCTATTTGTCATATAGAGAGTAATTCTCAACATTCATAATATAGAATGTCATTTATGTTCTTGAAAAGTTATTCGATGCATAAACAGAGGGTATAAACAGAGAATCCAAAGTCGGAACGCTCGCAAAAAAATTCATGAACCCCAAAGGTCACGTGAGCAGACTGGAATTGTCCTTATGAAGCATGCCACAGCAGAAAGTCTTTACATAGATTTTCAATTCAATTCCTGATATATGCTTTTGCAATGTGGAAGTGGTGATGCCTTGAGTCGCCCTCTCTCGCTCGCTCGCTCGCTCACTCTCTCTCTATTTATACAGAATATAAAAGTGGATTTATGTGTGTGTTACAACATAATTCTGATATATCTGGAGCAATTTTAACTATATTTCTTACAGTCTGGAAAAGGAGTACTGTCGGGATACATATCAAAAATGCTAGAAACGGGTCGATATTATTATTGAATCCATAGTTTCGTGGTCGCTTAGGTGAATAGCTCTACTTTCAATTCAAGTCCAATTAAGCTCCCATTAGCACCCAGGGTGGTTACGTAGCGACATAAAGATATCGAAATCAACCGATATTAGAATCGAATCGTAAGTTTTCAGCGCCGCTAACAGTGCAGCATTTCCCATTAGTCCACATTAGTCCCATTGCCTAGAGGGCAACATATTTGCAGAGTGCAAATTTTAAAACTTGAATAATATTTTAATTTTTTCCGTATGAAAAAGTTAAAAATCATGAGCAAATATACTATTTCACGAACAATCCTCTTTTACTATTCTAATATGTTTAATAATAGCGTAAGAAATGTAATAGTAATTCAGAACATGTTTCACACTTGAATATTTTTTCTTACATAGTTGTAGCTGTAGCATGTAGTGAGTGGAATTTAACTGTAATAAATTCACTAATTAACCATATTCGAATTAAGTTTTATTTTTAAGTTCGGAATGAAGGGGCGGAGAAATATGGAGTTATTGGGGGCACCGAGCTTTTCTACATTTTACTTTCAAGATCTCCATTTTTCTTTTGTCATTTGTTCCTAATAAAAAAAAGTTCAGTCACTTTTGGATTGTCATAGGATAGTAGGAGTTGGATTTTGGGATGCAGCCTGTGAGATTCTAGAGGAGCTAACTGCTTGAAAAAATATTTTTGAATCATCTGTAACATATGAAATAAGGATCTGTATCATAAAAAATTGAAAGTAACTATGTCTGCGTAATCATCACGGTCAAATTGCAAAGTCAAATGAATTGACGTTTGGTATATAATCAGGCTCCAATCCCAACTGGGAAGTTATCATACGCGTGTCACTTTCATTATAATACATATCCTTAAGGGGAGTAGAAGTCCGAATTTTTGCGAAAAATTTAGTATCTCACAAGCCGTTCAACTGAGAGCTGAAATTCAGCATATAACTCTTTATTAAAAATAAAGAGAATATGCCCTGGCATTTTTTAAAATTGTCTTTTATGAGCGGGGGGACGGGGGTGCATTTTCTATATATTGGAAATTGGTAGTGGGTTGATTTGTAAAAATAATCGAAAACGATTGATATTAGTTGAGAAAAAAATTGAGTAATGCAAACTAAAGTTCTTTTTGAATTTTATACCCACTGCTTTCTATTTATAATTGCTGAAGCTGGTGTTTAATATATGGAGCGTTCCGAGCATAAGGCAATCAAGCCATAAAGTTAGAGAAAAATGGCCATAAGATTTGTATTCTAAACTTAATTACATGGGCATTTTCAATTAGTACGGCATGCTAAATTATATAGAAAATTAGTTTCTCTCTCTCTCTCTCTCTTTTTTTTTTTTTTTTACGTTGGTCTACTTTTCCTTGATTCGAAACTTTTAAATTTCACCCTATTTTCTACTGAGATGTGTCTGTAAGGCAACAAAGAAATCTATATATATAAAAGAGAACGTACAAAATCCTTTGTCCGCTCATCACGCTAATACGGCTGAACCAATTTCTTTCATTTTTGGGGGGTTATTAGGATTTGGACCCTAGATGGTTTTTATCATATCACTTTAATTTTTAATTACCAGTGTCTTGAGATAATTGACCATTCAAGTGTCCATAACGTACAAATCCTTTGTTATTAGTTCATCATAGGTAAAAATAAACGTATTTATATGCAACCCGCATGACCGTGTCACTCGGCGGGTTAACATAAATGACAGGCGATATACAGCGGAAAATAGCTTGAATCTTCTGTTTAAAATTTTTTAATTGATTTGCTTATTTTTACAGACACTTTTACAATATGCCAGCACCGGGATGACCGCAGCGAAGCGGGGCGGGTTAACATAAATGACAGGCGATATAATGTTAAGATTTACTGCAATCTTCTATGGTTTTTATCATATCACTTGAAAGCGAAAAAGTAAAAATTATCTAAGTAACAAAGTTTATTGCGTTCCGGGGTGACCGCAGCGAAGCGGGGTGAACGCTGCTAGTAATTACATATGATAAATTTAAATTCATTTTAATTCGGAAGATGAGAAACACTTTGCCATTATATATTGTAAAGGTCAGACCCACCAGTATTGTAACAAAGAGGTGCTTGAGCCAATGACGGTAGAAATTCAAACTCCGATAAGTGATAATTTCACAGTCTTGTTTTATTACAAGTGTAATCTCTTTAGTCAATGGAGAGGAGGACGTGGGTCATCGGCCAGAGTTGATGTGGATGGGTTTTGGTGGGTCGGAGTTGGTCGCAATGGTTCAGAGTGGTTCATAGTTGGTGGTGGGTCAGAGTGGATCACGATGGTTGATGGGTCAGAGTGGGCCAATGGGTCATTTGGGTGGTGGGTCATAGTGGGTCATGGTGGGTCGTGGATCAAATTTTCATTGACCCACACCATCTCTGCTTAAAATTGTACTAAAGATGCATGTCGGCTATTATGCTCAAATTTTGCGCATGGATAGTACTCCACCAGAAAGCAATAAATCTGAAACGGTTCACGGTATGACCTCCTAGAACTCGAGATGTAGGGGTTTGTCTGATTGGCTAAATTAAGACGTCAATGATTTATCCTTCAACAACCAAGCTTTTTATGATCGTTTCCGTGAGGAAGTCAGAAGAACACGTGCCTAGTAATCGTAATATTGATAGTTCGCGTCCACCCCGGAGTATTTGTTTTGTGTTTTTTTGTTTCACCTAAATATAAACAAATCACACATATAGGCATTTTAACATATTTTGGGAGAGTAATTTTGTGGTTCGTTGGCGTTTCATCGCATCTCTGCCGCTGGTAGTAAAGTTTTCAAAATGGAACTTGGGCCATCACGGATCGTCGCTGCGGGGCCACCAATTTCTGGCGAGAGGTTAATAGTTGACCATCTGTAGTCCACCGACGCTTACAGCTTAGGGTAATGAACGATGTCCTTGCCTTGTAGACTTCATGACTACCGACGTCGGCAGTCAACTAGCTTTTAGTATTCCTTTACTAACCATCTATCGTTTATGTTTGTACACGGTGTTGTCATAATAATAATAATAATAATAATAATAATAATAATAATAATAATAATAATAATAATAATAATAATAATTATTATTATTATTATTATTATTATTATTATTATTATTATTATTATTATTTGTAGTAACAGTAGTATAATTGATGATAGAATAATTATTGTCTATGTATTGTCTAGGTAGGACTACACACAGGATTTGGCTCGTTTTGGTTCGACTTGACTCTAATCCGAGTCGAGTTGGAAGATATTTTTCGCGCCGAGTCCAAGAGTAGACCTCAAAGATGTCTGTTTCGAGTCGAGTCGAGTTTCAAAGAAAAGTCGTTCGTGCCCATCCCTACTAATGAGAGCTTAATCGGAGTTAAGCGAAATTGAAAGTCTCAGTATTTATCTAAGCGACCCCGAAAACTATGAATCTAATATCGATCATTTTCTAGCAATCTTTTATATGTATCCCCCTCCCATTCACCATAGGTAACCCGACAGCACTCTTTTTGAAACTATAAGAAATGTGGTTAAAATTACTCTAGGCCAGTGGTTCTCAATCTAATTCCTATCACGATCCCCTTTTATCACACGCTCTTGCCAGCGACCCTTTTATAATTTGTTTTATAATAAGCTTGTGTGGGATTTTTAACATACCTATTTCTATAATAGTAGAATCCATTTTTTTTGTTTATAGTGAACAGTGCCATGGAAAATCATTGCCCGGGGCGAGAGTATAGTACGATGTCACCGTATATATGAGTGACGTCGACAGACTAGCTACGAAGCGCCACCATGGTTGTCACGAAGCTCAATAACATTTTCAAAATAAACCCTACCTTTCCTTAATTTTGAGCACATTTTATTACGTTTTTCCTTCTATTTTACACATGTGCACATGCACTTTCCTAACTTGAGTAACACACTTCCTCCGAAATGTGTGGCCCCTCTTTTCGGCGCCCGGCACTGACAGTGGATACAGTAACTGTAATATCTATATTCCCAACGACGAAGGTGCTGGTTCAAGATGGATGTTAAACTCCTTCATTGAAGAGGCCATTAACGTATCCGATCTAAGCCCACAACTTCTTGACCAAATAATAGAATGATCATGCGACAAGTCTTTGCAACTGGTTTTCTGTAACGAAGACTTGGACAAGTTCTGCCTGATGAGGAGAGAAGAATATCCTGGTCTGGTGATTGCTGCTTTAAAAGTAATAATTCCATTTGCTATATCGTACTTGTGCGAAAGTGTTTTTTTTTATGGTAAACATTAAAACAAAGATAAGAAATCGCTTATCAGTTGAAAATGGCTTGATAATATTCGTCATGAAGATTGAACCGGGCATTGCTGCACTAGTGAAATTACACCATGCTTAGGTATCTCATTAGGTTTTAATTTTAATTGTATTTCAATGTGCAGGTTTTGTTTCATGTGTATTTTTCTAGTATTTCTATATACAGTTCTCATTAGTTTTATATCATACCTCTTTGATTTAAATTCATTTTTAAACAACTCTACTAACTAACTAACTCTATGGCCTATGGAACCCGGAGGTTCAATGCCGCGTTCACAAAATCTCTACACTGACTTCTATCCTTAGCCAATTGGATCCAGTTCCTACTTTGTATTCTTATCTCAGCGAGATCCATCTTAATATTGTCCTCCCATCTGCCCCTAGGTCTTCCGTTTTCCGTTTGGTCTTCCAGTCAAGACTTTCAAAGCGTTTCTACTTTCTTCCATTCTAGCTACCTGACCTGCCCACCTAAGCCTCGTAGACTTGACGACCCTAACAATGTTGGGTAACCGTATAAATTATGTAGTTCCTCGTTATGAAGTTTCCGCCATTCCCCATTCCCGTTCCTCTTGGGTCCGAATATTCGTCTAAGGATCTTGTTCTCAAATACTTTCAGTCTATGTTCTTCCCTCAGAGTAAGCTACCATGTTTCGCAACCATACAGAACAACAGGCATGATTATCGTTTTGTATATTTTAAGCTTCAAATTTCTCGACAGAATTCGCGACGACAAGAGACTTTGAACCGAATAGTAACACGAATTCTACACCCTTTGAAAATGTTCAGTAGACTTATTTTTTATTCTTCTTTACAGTGTGTATAAAAAATAAAAGTATGCCTATCAGAACAAAATTAAAAATAATATTTAAAAATAATTTCTGGTATTAGATTCTAACTATATTTATCTCTTCCGCCTATCTTCGCGATCCCCTAGGGGCCGCGACTCCCAGGTTGAGAAACCCTGCTCTAGGCATACATGAGTTATGATGGAACATACATACATACACTTTTATATGTATAAATGCAGATAAGAGAGAGTTGAGAGAGAGCGATTAAGGAATTACCGCTCTCAATCTCTTCACTTTATTTTTGCGATTCGTGAATTTCTTACGTGACAGTTTGGGGCTAGCTAGTTTTTTGTCTTGAACCACGATCCGATTTTCGATATGCTCTACCTAAATGCTGTAATGCGAATATTGAGAAGTTATCTGCGATGAAAGTAGCTGCAAATAAATATATTACATAACTTATTTATTGCTATTACACGATTTTTTAAATTTGTATTCAATATTCACACATAACACACCGACGTTCTGTGAATACCTCAGATGTTATATTTTAAAAATAAGAATTGCTTATGTCGTGAAATGATATGAATATATATATTCAACTGATATATACAACTGATGATATGAAAATATATATACAACTGATGAATTGTAATGTAACTATTTTACATAATTTTCATGCATTGAGGAAAGTAGAATATCATAAAGGAATCTCACCTGAACGAGTATCGAACTCACGATTTAAACGCTCGGTGGTGTACCACTGAGCTAACATGACCGCTTTTCGGAAGCTGCTTCTGAAATATAACTGAGCTCATACGTAAATGCTCTTTTCCGTATGGAAATCACAATGACGAAACGAGAGTGTGAATACATAGTCTCGAAATATTGTATCATTAAGTATTTCAATCAATGTTACTTTTTTCTGCACTTAATACCATTTCAACATGTCTTATTATATTTAACAGAAGGAAAAACATATCTGTACATCTATTCCCGATTACTAAGGTTGGCTTTGGAGGTTCGAACCAGCAGCTTTAGTTTACTGTTTTCCGAAGACACCCGAAGTTGGACTTCGAAAGTGTTCGTCTCAAAACAGCTATAATCATATCGCTCAATCTGTTTGGTATATGGTATATGTTTTTATACTTGTAAAGTCAGTATAACAATTCATTCTTTAAACAGCTTTTCGTATGTATTAATATTCCTTTATAAAAACTGTTTTTATTATTATTATTACGGCGCACCATTTTCAGATTTCTTTCGCGAGTCGTTGACCAAGTCGTTCGCCACCAGCGTTGCCAGACTCACAGCTCGGAATTATTCCAAAACCTGATCGAACTTATGCTAGATTCAGTCAAATTATGCTAGATCCTCATAATTACTAATTCAGGAGTTTAAAAAAAACAAAGTTGAGATACGATAACGTAACTTAAAATACACAGACAGCAAGAATGCATGGATAGAACTCAATACTTCACGCACCAAAATTTTAACTCAACTAAATTACTGCAGTCGTTGCCAAACTCAATGGTGTATATATCGTATAAATGAATGCAAAGTTTTTGTTTACATATTTTGAAAGAAAATTACTTCGCAGCATAAGCGGAGTTGGGAATCGTCTGCTGGGGGAGGGGGTAGATTTTTGGTCGGTCTCGGAGCTGTCATTTCAGGAATAAATATGATCATGAAGTCAGAAGTAAAGATGGTGAAGTTGTCAAAAAGTTGGGGGGAGAATGGCCCCCATAGCTCCGCCCATACCTCGGAGTTAAAGGATTAGAAAACCCTGTGTGGAGCCACAAAAAAAACTAAAGCCGTTCCGAACTTACTTAGGAAAATAAGACTGCCTGTATGGTTTACCGAGTGTATGAATCAATGGAAGAGGATACATTTCTGCCGTTCTTTTTCTTCCCACGACCAACTTCTCCAGGTTTTACGGCTTTTTGATAACTTGCTCAAATTGTGCTAGATTTGGGCAGGGTGCTAAAAGCAAGATGCTAGGTGCTAGAGACATCCAAATTATGCTAGATCTAGCATCATTATGCTAGATCTGGCAACGCTGTTCCCCACAATAGGCGTGTCGTGCAAGTAACCAATCACACGTCAGGTACTAGCTTTTACCTGTTGCTTTCTTCTCACAGCTCAGAACATTGGTAACTATGGATAGACGTACAGCAGTAATTACTTTATGGGAGTTGGAAGGTTATTCTGCAACTGCAGCTAGCAGGCGAGTAGATGTCCCGGCTTCTACAGGAAGGCAATGGATTCGGAAATATGGTGCTATAGGTCAGACTGATAATTTACGATCTCCTGGTCATCCGCATGTGTCAACCGTACAACGACTCACCAAAGGTAGTCGTCAACCTGGTTCGGCTAATGATATATATAAATCTTGAGTGGTAGTAATTGTTTACACATAAAAATATCTTCAATAATTATATACACTATTATTCTCACCTTTTCTATCGAAATTACAAGTCGATGATCGATATTAAATGGTTTATTAGTTGATACTCTTTTAACGTATTTTCACTCAAACTGTCTTGCAAACATACATGTTGATAAGGTATCCATAAACAACTACATAGCAACTAATTATACTATAATGTATGTTTCTTACATATATTAAAAACATTCTTCTTTTGTTATTATTAAATTAACATTATATCTGGTATAGTGCTTATGTAGAAGCACTTTCTGCCCAAAAATACAAGTAATTATCAATTTATACAAAGTATCTCGTTGTATAAAAATGTCGCCCGACGATGGGACTGAATATAAAAGTTACAAGGGAGCTTGGTTTTTATATTTAAGAACCACTGGTCCGTTCATAAGAACAATATTCCATTAATTATGTCCTATACATTTTGATCGACCCTCGCATATATATAACATTATTTATTTTCATTCATATAAATATATTTATAATAAATCTTTCATTTTATTATCATTTATCTTTTATTATATTAATATATATTTTATTATTAAAACGTCGTCGCTTATTTATATAATTAACGAAGGGTACGAATTCAAAATAGTAAGAAGCAATTACATTTTAAAACATAAGTCACCATGATCAAGGGCGCATTATATATTAGTTATTTTAGAGAATATTCTACAGTATGCATTGTATCAATTAGGCGTCAGAATATAGAAGAATCTTATTCAAGTAACATATAAGATTGTGCATGAAGACAGTCGTTGAATAATTAGCTTAATAGAATGAATCATATACTTAACATAATCTTTGACAATTAAGTTTCAACATAAATCAAATATACTATAAATAACCTTTGCTTTTAATGAATCGAACTATAATTCTTCATATTAACAAGAAAGAATTAAAATCATTTGAAAATTATCATTTGTTGAAACAAATGTGATAAAATATCTTTGAGTCCATATCGAAGTCATAAGAATTGTTTTCATTATTGATATTAACACATAAACTTAAAAATAAATGTTCACAAGAATCTATAGCTGGTATGGGTTTAACCCTTACTTCATTAACTAGAGTCAGTTTAAATTTGTACTAGCATATGGTTCTAATAAAGTACATTGTACTGCACTATCATGATTAGGTTCCGCAATATTTTGTACATGTATTGCGTCGTGATTCTGATTTTGATACGAAGTGCCATCTCTTGAACAACGATTATGTCTATACATAGAATTTGTAGCATTTCTAGAATTTCGCCATGTATTTCGATTGTTTTTATGTCTACTTCGGCTGAGTGATCTGACATAATTATTGTCACGATTGGTTAGGTTAGGTTGATTCCCAACATAGCTTTGCCTATTTTGATCGTTCTGATTGCTTGAACTTATTCGGTTTAGGTTGTGTTCCGTATCGTTCACACTACGGATATTTAGATTCCGAACAGGTACAAAATGATCTGAATTATTTTTACTTTTGCCTATTCCTGCTTGTTGATTCAGAGCATGGTATTGAGTTTCATAACATTGAACAAGCATTAATAAATGGTTAAAACTCACACTGGGTAGAAAACAGAATCTGTTGTAACTTAAACGGTAGTAAATTTCGAATTGATGCTATGATTCTAGATTCCGATTGCAATGGATTTACGACTTTTAATTCGTTGTATGTATTTACAACAAACTCGACAACAGATTTTGCAAACGAGGATTGAAATGTTGGTTTCTAATCGTGGCATCTCTATTTGCAAGCAAAAAGTCATTTTCATAATTTGCGATTAGCGCTGCTTTGAATTCCTCATACGTACTAACGTGATCTCGTACTGCTTTAAACCATAAAGAACATGGTGGGAGTAATAAATGAGGGATTAGTTTCATATATTGTGATCTATCTATACACATTATATTGCACTCGTCCTGAAATTTTTCTAGGAAAGAAGTAGCATTCTCATTACATTTACCACTGAACTTACTCATAGCACGTATTTCACTCATCTTTACGCTTAACTTTACCTTCCTTTTATCATTCCGTGTTCTTGTTGAGTGACAATTCCTACCTATAGCGTGATGTGTAGTTGTGCCATCTCTTTTCCGCTCATCTGTACTCCTCGGATGAATTTCTTCCAAAATAATGTCCTCATCAGATACGGGTGAAGGCGAAGTCATCTCTTGTGAACAAGGGAATTCTACACGATCATTATCCATGCTGTTGTGGTATGTGTTGTCCTTGATCTGTAGTGTCCTGATTTTCTCATGTAAGGTAGCTATCAACTGTGTATTCACACGTATCTGGTTGGAGTTATCCGTGACCTGAATCTTTTGTTGCTGTACAGAAGATTCTATTACTTCCAAATCCCTTTTTACACCACTGACTTCTTGGATTAGATGGTTTTGATTATCCTGGCAGTCCTCAGATATTCTTTTTAACTTTTCATCAAACTGCGAAGTGATGTCATTCATTGCCTGGATAATAAATTGTCTCGTCTCATCTGACTTCTGCTCCAATCGTCTGTTGGGTTCCTCGGACTTCTGCTCCATCGTCTGCTTTAATTCTTCATATCGTCTGTTGGATTCCTCGGACTTCTGCTCTATCATCTGTTTTAATCCTTCATATTGTCTGTTGGATTCTTGCTTCATGGCTTCCATATCGTCTTTTCGGCTTTGTTCTTGCCGCTGTAAGACTAATAAAATTCGGTCTTCTAATGTCATTCCTGGTGCTGCATTTTGTTCACCGTTATCACTATCACTGGTTTCTTTCTGCATTGCCTCACCGTTCATTTTTCTTGTGATTATTCTACCACTTCTAAGTCTTGTCAAGTTCGTAGTCATTAACCTTATTACAGAAGTAAATTCACCCTTACTTTACTTCGGGATATGAATTTACAAGAGTCCCGGGTGAGGTAAACCAAAATTTTTACAACGACTCACCAAAGTTAGTCGTCAACCTGGTTCGGCTAATGATATATATAAATCTTGAGTGGTAGTAATTGTTTACACATAAAAATATCTTCAATAATTATATACACTATTATTCTCACCTTTTCTATCGAAATTACAAGTCGATGATCGATATTAAATGGTTTATTAGTTGATACTCTTTTAACGTATTTTCACTCAAACTGTCTTGCAAACATACATGTTGATAAGGTATCCATAAACAACTACATAGCAACTAATTATACTATAATGTATGTTTCTTACATATATTAAAACATTCTTCTTTTGTTATTATTAAATTAACATTATATCTGGTATAGTGCTTATGTAGAAGCACTTTCTGCCCAAAAATACAAGTAATTATCAATTTATACAAAGTATCTCGTTGTAACCGAAGCCCAAGATGCGAGCTTAGTAAACGAAGCCCGGTTAGACCCACTAAGGACGTCTAGACAGATAAGGGAAGCTTCTCTCTTTCCTGGTAGTAAGCATACAGCTCTGCGAAGGCTTCGTCATGCTGGGTTACGTAGCCGTGTTGCTGCCGTGAAGGAAAAACTCTCAGACGACCACAAAATTTACCGTCTCGCGTTTGCACAGGCGAATGTGGGTCTCAATTGGAAAACGTAGTTTTCTCAGAGGAATCCATATTCACAACATCAAAGGAGGGACGCCGTTTTGTGTATCGTCCGAGAGGCACCCGATATGACCATGGATATGTGGCTGCTTGCAATCGCAGTGGCCATGTATCTATTTTATGTTGGGGTTGGATTTCCAGTCGCGGAGCAGGACAGCTTCATAGAATTGAAGGACATCTGGACAATGCTCAGTACTTAGACATTATCAGTAATATCATGGTGCCATCTGTACGAGTATTTCAGCCTGATGGTGTAATTCAGTTCCAGCAATACCAGTCGCCAATACATAATTCCCGTGTGGTTCAGGAATGGTTCGCAGGGCACCCTGAGATTGATTTAATCGACTGGCCGCCTCGTGGAGCAGACCTCAATCTCATGGAAAATATGTGAGCAGAAGTGAAGCGTACTCTAAGGGAAAGTTGGCCTGAGGCAGATCCACCAAGAACTCAAGGATGACCTGTGGCATCTTGTTTCCGAAGCATGGCTGGAGGTAGGGGAAGGAGATAGATTTGTCACCCATGTAATAGATTCCATGCCCAGAAGAATGGAGCGTGTAATAAATTCAGAAGGGTCTTGGACACAATATTAATGTCCCCGCCTTAACTCCCGAAAACAACCCTTTTCAGGGCTACCTAAACGCTTCTGAAAATATTTCTAGAAGTAAACCACTCTTTGTATCCGATTTCTGTGTAATCCTACTAACAAAAGAATGATAATTAGCTGTAGGCTTTGAACTCAAGACCTCTTCAGCGGCAAGTCCGTACTCTACCAGTGAGCTAACATGAACACGCAAACCTAACCTGAAGAAACACGACTTTCAATTTCTGGTATTCGATGACAATGATGCTCATATACTTTGCAAATGTTGTATTCAACTTGGGATATTCCGCAACACACACACACACACACACAAACAAAGCGAAAGAGAGAGAGAGAGAGAGAGAGAGAGATGAATACACAAAAGCATATTCAACGTATTCGAATGAGACTCTAAGTAACGACATTCCGTTCTAAAGAGAATTTGTGTTTCTTCCGTGACGTTAAGGGGATCGGGAAAAGTTATGTGTCTTGAAGCAGGATACGACTTTGGATACTCTGTTTATACACTTTCTATATCCGTAGGAATATACTGTATTTCACGAATATAAATAACATACTGTAATGAGAATATTGAGAAGTTAAATCTGTATGACAAATTGCTGCAAATAAATACACTACATAACTTATTTATTGCTATTAAACGATTTTCCTAACTTGTATTTAACATTCTCATATATAATAACGACCTACTGTGAAAATTATCTCAGATGTTATATTTTAAACATAATAATTACTATGTTCTGCAATTATTATGTTATATATAAACAACTTATGTATTTTAATGTAATTATTTTATATAATTTTTCATGCATTGCGGAAAATATAATTTTAAAAAAAGTATTGACCCAGATGGGATTCGAACTCACAACCTTATGATTTGAAATCCGACAGCTTACCAATGAGCTAACACAAGGACTTCTAGAACTAAGCTTCTAGCAATGTATAACGGATCTCAAGATAATTATGACATTCATATCCATTACAAACGCTGTTTCTGTTCTACTTTGACTTTTATTTTAGTACTCAGGCGATAATTATGTTCTATTTCTTAACTTTGAGCATTCTTTTACATATGGAAAGATTCTTTAACGTATTTAAATGTTCCATTACGTATAGAGAGCTAAATGACAAACAAGCATGTGCTCACATTAATAAAAGGTTTCGAAATATTGTATCATTAAGTATTTCAATCAATGTTGCTTTTTTAAACACTTGGTAACAAGTCTTATTATATTTAAAAGAAGAAAAACACATCTGCAAACTTTTTCCCGATTGCAAAGGCTGGCTTGGAGGTTCGAACCTGGCTTACATTTTCCCGAAGATACCCGAAGCTGGACTTAGAAAATTTTTGCCTCAAAACACCAATAAAGAATGCGCTCAACCTTTTTGAGACAAGGTGTACCTCAGCGGCGAAATCAGGAGCGGTCCAACACATTTTCAAAGGAATAAAACTTAACTGTGCCAATATTATGTTATTAAATTTTAGGAAACAACAAAAAGTTTTCATGTCATGACAGAGGATCGAAAATCTTTGACTTAAACAGAAAAGGCTTTAATTCTGCTCGAGGATCTGCTGAATTCTTATTGTTGCACAGAGATATACCAAGTATTTCTTATCTAATGAGATCTTTCTTTACACAATGTCATGTATCGCCCTTAATACTAATAATCTCTTGGACTGGTGATCGGAAATTATAATTTTCTTTTGATTTAAGAGTGTCAGTTGCATTTATCTTCTTATCCATCAAGCTGTGCAAAAGTGGAGTAAGAAAAAATGTACTATTTTTTAAGTGAGAAATTCACAGACATATCATCAATAAAGACATTCAAGGGTGATTCTGTATCTGTTTTCTTGTAAATATAACACTGGTATACAAATTTTGATCAAGGTCGTGCTTATGTTAGTTTTTCTTCGGTTTCTTAATGATATGCACCTGCTGAACACGAGTATGGCAGTTATTTTCCCGTAATGTCAAAATTTGTGATGATATAACCATATCAGATTTTATTGAAACAGTAACATATTATACAAAATGTATCTTATAGGAACATTGAACTACAAACATAAGACATACATTTTGGACAACAACTTTCTGAGTAAGAAAAATCTACGTAACAATACATAAATACCAAAATATATGAATATTACATTTCTTATAAAAAAAATATACAAAAGTACTTGAGATTGGAGGAAAGTGTTCATCAAGTACTGGAATTCCGTAATCAAAAGTGAAGGTTAGTGGTTCTTTTCTTTTATGGGAAACGTTCACTTCGTCACGGACTAACCCCAAATATAATTACTCATCATTCCACAGTCCCACCTTCCTTTGTATCTGCTTTCCATTACCTGAATGTCCTTATGGAAACGTTCCCCGTGCTCTTCACTAACATCTTGAAAATTCTCCCTAAATAAATCCAAGTGTGAATGAAGCATATGTAATTTTAAAGACATTCTACATCCCAATGCTCGATATTGATCAATGAGTGTCGTAACTTGGTGATCAAATGCTTCACTTCGGTTCTGCACAAGAAATTCCGTAACCAACTTATGAAAGGCCTCCCAAGTGTTTCCTTCCTACTCCGTCATTTTTTGTTTAAGTGTAGCACTATTAAACATGGCACGAATCTGAGGCCCTGTGAAAATGCCAGCCAGAACTTTTGCCTCCGATAAAGCTGGAAACATTTGTTTGATACATTATAGGGCAGGTGAATTGCGATCGAGAGCTTTCACTAATTGTTTTGCCAATCCCAGCTTAATATGTAATGTCGGCAAGAGAGTCTTCTCCCTGGGCACTAATGCTTCATTTATCACATTATGTGTTCCTGGAATAAGCTCCGTTCTTTCAGGATACACGGTTTGATCATAATGCTGGTTAGTTGCCCGACTGTCCTACAGACATACAAATCAGGAATCACTTTGCAACCCAAGAAGAAAACCAATAATTTTGAAATCCTCACACACGTCCCATTGATGTTTCTCATATTTAATTTTCTCCAACATCAGCTTCACACTTGAATAACTTTCCTTCATGTGGATGGAATATGCAACGGATTGAAGATTACTGGTTTCCGTTGTGCAAAATAACAGACTTCAGACTAGTACTCGAACTGTCCATGAACAGTCGCCATTCATTTGGTTGATATTGAAAGCCAATTACCCTAAAAGACCACCGATATCTGTACAGTAGGACAATGAATCCTCAACAGCAAACTAAACGGAAAAACATTGGTGTCTGCTTCTGTACTTAGATATTTTGCAGGAAGGAAGTAGAAAGTTCCACTCTTTGAGTCGTGATGCTAGCAATTCGGACTTATTTTTCGGTAATTGTAGATCTCTAATCATATCTTCTAGCTCTTTTTGGTTCAGTAAATGAGGTTTCTCACTATCTTCCAAAACGGACGAACTATCTGAACTGTCGGAATGAGCTGCTTCTTCACTGAAAAACGTTTGGGGCGGAGGTGAGGGAATAGGGAGTTCTTCACTATGCGGAACAGGTGCTCGGGAGGATGGTATGTTTGGGTATAGTAGCTGAAGGTCTCTTTTTGCCTTTCTTATAGTGCGTCAATTCGATCATGCAAAAATAACAATCATCATGATGGTTGGTAGGTTCTCTCCACACTAGCGGAAATTCTAACGGCATGCTTTTCCTATTCCCACGCAACCAATGTTCCAACGTCCACCTGCAATTACCACAAGACACATGTGGCGCCCATGGCTTGGCAAGATCCCCAACCGCCATTCCGAAGTAAGTTTTATAGGCTGCACAAAATTTTGTTCCAGCCAAAATCCTATGCTTCACTTGCTTCGGACCAATATACGAGTATCCGCGAGTATCCGAGTATCCACACACATAACAAAAGGAACACGCACGTAACTAGCACTTCCGACCCAACGACATGTTGTTTAAATACATTAACTACACACTGACATTTAACGACACTCACGATAATATAAAATAACTGTGGAAAATGTGGAAGCAGCACTTTACGACTATTTCATTACTACCAGAATTGGCTACAGCTTAATTATTGCTTAGACTTTATTTAATCAATTTACAATTCTCCTATCAATATATAGAATCTATACTCTCTGGCTACTCCGAACAATTATCTTTAATAACAAATGCGCTACCACCTAGCGAGTATCAAAATAAATGCATACAAATTGCTCTGCATAAACCAGTATAGGTAGAAAAATAAAACATGCTTATATCACTGAAAATATTGACACTGCATAAAAATAAGTGCCGGATTCGTGTTCAGAGGGTCAAAATACATAAAAATTCATCAAGAAATAATAAGCAAAATTTTGTATACCAGTGTAATCATTGAGAAATGTAATTAATTTAAAAACTTAAATATCTCGTTAAACTTACATTTCTCGTTAATAATCGTGGAAATTTTCAGTGTCGAAGTGGGAAACAATGCAACTCACAAATGAAGACATGAACTTGAATAACACTAGTTAACAAATTTAAACTTTTTGTTTGTTACATGAGAAAAATCACCTGATCTTAAAGGAACTTTTTGCGCTGAATTCGAATATGCACTTGGTTTCTCTCCATCACGTACAGTTTTCCCGTAACAGAGGGATTTTCGGGAAATTCCCTCAAAAATTTCCCTTTTTCAGATATTTTATTCCCCTAGCTCCTGTCCCCTTACATATAGTAACATAGAAATTATACCTAAGTATACCTTGATTTATATTTAATAAACCCTAAAAGTTTCGTAAAAATCGCTTTGTTCTTTCTAGAGAAATAAATATATTTGTATGTATACTGTGTGCACTGTTTATTGCACCTGATAGTAATGCTTTCAGATCTCCTGAGTTGGCGTAAAAACGATTTGCTTTATTACTACAAACACAGACATAAAAATGAATATTTACAATAGTCAACAACACACTTGTATTGCTCTCTGTAAATTAGAAACGTGTATAAAAATAGAATGTACTTCCAACGTATATTTTTTTAAACGTACAGTATATGTATATCTTAATATGCCCCCTACCAACTGGGAAGAGATATGGCCAAAAGACTCTGATGATGATCATGACCTTGATGAACCATCGACATCAACATGTACATCCAAGGATCCAACGTTCATCCCTGACTGTGTTCGCGAGCCACATTTCATCCGGCAATGTGAACTTAATGACCTAGTCCGTGATTTGCACCTGACAAAACAAGAGGCGGAACTTCTGGGATCAAGGCTCCAGCAGTGGAACTTATTGGATGCAGAAACGAACATATCAGTGTACAGGAAAAGGCATGTTCAATTTTCAAGCTATTTCTCAATGCAAGATAATGTGTGCGTATGTACGGATATAAATGGGTTGATGGCGGAGCTAGGAATTCCTTACGTTCCAGAAGAATGGAGGGTATTTATCGACGCGTCAAAGGTCAGCCTTAAAGCTGTCCTTTTACATAATGGAAATAAAAAACCTTCTATACCACTTGCGCACTCAGTGAAGATTAAGGAATCCTATGACACCATGTCAACTTTGCTAAATCTTATAAATTACAAGGACCATTGTTGGCAAATATGTTGTGATCTCAAGGTAGTTGGTATTTTATTAGGACTGAAGTGCGGTTACACGAAGTACCAATGTTTTTTATGTTTATGGGATAGCCGAGCTGATGACAAACATTATGAAGTGAAGGAATGGGAACCTAGAGTGAATTACGTACCTGGAGAATGCAACGTCAAATACACTCCTTTGGTAGATCCTAATAAGATATTACTACCGCCACTTCATATCAAGTTAGGACTTATGAAAAACTTTGTCAAAGCCATGGACACATCTGGTGAAGGTTTCAAGTATTTGCGAGATAAGTTCCCTAACCTGAGTGATGCTAAGATTTCAGCGAGAGTGTTTATTGGTCCCCAAATTAGGAAATTTTATGCTTGATGATAAATTTGACAGCAAGTTAAACAGTGCTGAGCTAGCTGCCTGGACAGCATTTAAGTGTGTTGTGCGCAACTTTCTGGGCAATAACAAAGCTGAGAGTTACACAGAAATCGTACAGGACATGATACAGAAATACAAAGAGTTGGGTTGTAGGATGTCTTTAAAAATCCACTTTTTGCACTCCCACCTCAGCTTCTTTCCTGCTAACCTAGGTGCTCTCAGCGACGAACAGGAGGAAAGATTCCACCAAGATATAATGGCAATGGAGAAAAGGTACCAGGGACGATGGGATCCTTCAATGATGGGGGACTATTGTTGGGGTCTTGTTAGAGAATGCAACATTTCTTACAAAAGAAGGAAGTAGTGTACGTTTTTGTAACCCAATGGAAGTTTCATATATTGTGATAGTTTTGATTGTCTTTTCATGACCTCTTGGTACATTTGTATTATTATTTATTGTAAATTTTCACACTTGTAAATTATATTGTATTATATTTTATATATGTGTTTGTGGTAATAAAGCAAAACGTTTTACCTCAACTTAAGAGATCTGAAAGCATTACTATAAGGTGCAATAAACAGTACACACAGTATACATACAAACATATTTATTTCTCTAGAAAGAATAAAGCGATTATTACGAAACTTAGAGGGTTTGTTAAATATGAATCAAAGTATACTTAGGTATAATTTCTATGTCAGTATATGCAAGGGGACAAAATCTTGGGGTGTAAAATAAACGAAAAGGAAAATTTTTGAGGGATTTTCCCGAAAATCCCTCTGTTAGGGAAAATCGTACGTGATGGAGAAAAACCGAGTAGATATTCTAATTCAGCGCAAAAAGTTCCTTTTAGTACAGGTATTTCCTTTCATGTAACAAAACCTTTGTTAACTAGTGTAATATGCTCAGTCACTGACTTTAAATTCATTGTACTGTCATGAAATCTACAAGTGAACATCATCGTCCTGCAAAGCCCATTAGTTTTAATAAATTTTGTCAACAATACCATAAATAGGATTTTTCGTCCGCTGGAATAGAACCTGATACCCATCATTGATGGGATTTAACCCAAATTGCATTAATTCACCTCATATGACACTTTAAACATTTGGAAAGGAATGGAATGCCATCAGCCTTTCTTTATATTCATCCCACAATCTTGAATGAAAGGTACTATACCCCACCACACGGAAAATGTTTGGTGAGCACTCCTATGCCTACTTTATTGCTTAATTGCAAAAGGAAATGGTAGAAATTTACAAACATATTGATTCCCAAAGAGCGAGAACAGTAATGAGAGATTACAAACGTTTTGTTAAAAATGTAAATCCAGTGATTCAGGAATACATTCCAACTGAGCTTCTGTTATTCTTCCGAAACCGAAAATAGTAAAACCTAATATAACTTCAGGTTTCAGTATTGATGTCTATATACTACACTTAAATAGAATCCGTTATATGAACAGCGGTATTTTGTACAAATATATAGAACCCTTCGGAAATGAGTATGGAACATACGTTATCCATATGCTACATACTTTTCCCTCTTTTAGATGTTACATCAAGCCGTTGCAGGATGTATGACATCTAACAGTCTTCCATATATTACATGCATATACGTTACATACGTCAGCTATGTTGCATACGTCCATCTGTATGTGAGATCCTGACTGCCTATATACAGTTCTTTCGTTCGTACGGAAAGTACATACATTCGAACACTTATACAAAAAGTATGTATAAATATACTTTTTCAGTTATACGTTTGCTGTACGTTAAGTCCAAAAACTACAGCATTTACACATCTAACCTACGTTTATACGTATGCCACATACTTTTTTCAGTGTAATAATTGTAAGATATAGCGACAGACTGATTTGATGTGGATTCAGTATCCTAAGAATAGGATTCATTTCTGACTTTTGTACCTCTATTATAGCTGGAATTTATATTATTTTTGGTTTCAGTATTGATGCCTACATACTAGTAATAAATATGCGATATAGAGGCAGCAGTTTTTGAAGTAGATTCAGCATCCGAAGAATATGTTTAATTTCTGATGTTATACTTCTATAACAGTAGAAACTTACATCACATTAGGTTTCAGTGTTGACACCTATATGGTAATAAATATATGATATAGCGACAGACTGTTTTCGGTGTTGATTCAGTGTCGAAGAATAGGATTCAGGATTTAGAATTTAGATTTCTGGGCTTTCGGCATCTAAGGCCATTTAGCACTTCACGTTTTGAGGAATGACGTCCCTCGGCGAGCACACAATCCGGGGAAAGGGAATGAGGAAAGGATTGGGGAAGGAAAGAAGCGGCCTGGGACCTATAAATTAGGTACCAACCCGGCATTTGCATGCTGTAATGAGGAAAACCCAGGAAAACCTCATTCAGGGTGGCTGGTCTGAAATAGGATAGAGGCCACCGGAATAGGATTCATTTCTGATCTTTGTACCTCTCTTACAGTTGAAACTTGTATTACCTCAGGTTCCAGTATTGATTACTATATAGTAATGATACAGCTGGAACATGTATTACTTCTGGTTTCAGTATCGTATTCGCATACTTTGGAAGTATACTATAGTTTAATAATATGAATCGAAAATCACTTATTACTATTACTATTAATAATAATAATAATAATAATAATAATAATAATAATAATAATAATAATAATAATAATAATAATAATAATAATAATAATAATAATAATATCAGAGCATTTCTGTTTCATTTATACTGTTTAATACACCAACCACGCAGTTACATAACATAATGTCCAGCGTTCTTTAATATCCTCCTTGTTGAATTTCGAATTGAGAAACCTTCTGCAGAGTATAGATAGAAATCCAATGTCCATCCCTCCAAAATCTTATTTTATTCAATCCTTTAGAAGTGACGGAAAAAGATGGTTATAATTAGGCTGAAAGCCGCTGTATTGCATTTAGTGTTGGCATCCTTGCGGTTAGGGGAAAAGGGCAAAGAATTCTTCTAATAGTTAATAAACAAAGAAGGGATTAGAGTTAATAGGTGTTGATACCTTAAAACGAAAGCTCTGTCATCCTCAGAAGAGAAGGTAATCGCGTTGCTAGTTTAGGCGTTCAAAAAGTACTACTTTTTTTGTTACACTTTCCTTTCTCTTCATCAGGAAACTAAGTTTATTTCTATAATTGTATTGAACACTCTTATTTCAGGAATACCCTAATGTCGCTTAATATACTGGTATATATATATATATATATATATATATATATATATATATATATATATATATATATATATATATATATATATATATATATATATATATATATATATATATATATATAAATTCCTGTTACGGGGAAGTTCTATTAATATTTGAGTTTATTCGTCTTTGTGGAATCGGAATTAAATGTTTAATGGTGTTGAATCCAGCGCTATGTTTGATCTTTGAGTTTTTCTTTGAAATGATCTGGAATTTCAAGTTTTCATTTGCTGATTTCTTATTCAGTTCTACATAAATGTTTCTTACTTCCGGAAAATTAAAATTTGTGATGTATAATCTTAACATCTAAGGACTAACCTTAATTCAAGTATTACATCTCTATATAATAGACGTCCTTACTTACTTACTGAATAATTGACCAACGCCCGAATCAAACTGCTTAAGCTAAGAACTAGAAATTTGGACAGAGCATAGGATTTGTGATGTCAGGTCCCACTAAAAAAGGATTTTTGGAAATTTGATGAGGAACGAGGGAAAGGGGGTAACAATTATTACCTTAAAATATCCATATCTCAGAATCTCTAAAGAATTAGGTACGAAATTTGGTATATGGAAGCCCCATTTAAAATGCTTAGTCATGGGTTTCAGCGCTTCTTTGATATATCCCCTAGAAGATAAGAAAAAGAGAGTGAAAACTACAATTGTTATTACTAGGATGATCATATCTCGAAGTTCTTAAAGGTTAAGAGACAAGACATTTGCTATTTAGACTTTTCATTTAAAATAATTAAATGCAGTTCAGTGCTCTTTTTTAATTTCCCTTAAAAGGGAAGAAAGCGGCAGGTATAAAATGAGTGGAGGTTATAGTTGTTAAAATATCACGGCCATATCTCGAAATGCCTTAAGAGTAAATACATGTTAATTAAAGGCGTGTTTAACGTTTCTTGTTGTTTTCCTTATATTAGAAGGGAAGAGAAAAGTGGGAAGAAACGAGTTGCTATTGTTACAATAACATAACCATATCTCGATATCCTTTAACATTAGGTGTATGAGAGGGATATGAAAAATACAAGGCCGCACGCCCAGCAAATGCAGGAGTCTGGGGGCGAAATGTTCAGGTAACCGAAGGCTAGTCTCTCTATATAAAAGAAGACCTGACTGTCTGATTAACCAACGCCCAGCCCAAACTACTTAAGCTAAAAGCTTGCTTGATATTTGGGCAAGACATAGCATGTGTGATGTAATGTTCTACAAGGAAGGACTTGGAAATTCGATGGGGAAAGAGGGATGAAAGGGGTGGCAAATATTATATTAAAATGTCCACTACTTTTCTCAGAAACAAGATATTAGTTTATGAAATATGAACAAAATTGCCTGAGTCGTTTTTGAGAAAATAAATAAAAACTCACTTCCAAGAATAAACTACTCTTTGTAGATTATTTCAGGACAAATAAGTTGCCATATTATGAGGCTATTAATGAAATATTTATTAGTGAAATATGAATAAAATCGCCTGAGTCGATTTAGAGAAAATCGTACGAAAAAAAAACTCACGCCAAGAGTAAATTATCTCTCGTAAATTTTTTCCAGAAAAATGGTCTACATCACAGTTATTGAAATATCGATATATGCGGAATCGTTTTAACCATTTTCGAGAAAATTTGATTATTGTTTTAATTTTCACCCTTATATTTTAGGATAGAAAATTCGAGTTCGAGTTTAAATCTAACGTTGAGTTTAGAGTCTTTTTCAGCAGCGAGGCTATATGAGACGTAGTAGACCTACAACTTAACGTGGGCTTATATTCAATTTAAATTACTCGCTGGGCAAAACAATACGTTCATTGTAAAAATGTATTAACGTGTAACAGTTTTGCCAACTACCCACTTTCTCTTCATCACGATAATAATTTTTACACTCGTTACACGTTAATAATTTTTACAGTAAACATATTGTTTTGCTCAGCGAGTACACTAAGAAAAATTCGTTCTGCGGATAGCGGTATATTGTACAAATATACGGCATCCTCTTGCTTACTACAGAAATCAGTACGAAGCATAAGTTATGCGTATGCTACATAAGTACTGCTCTTAGGTGTTAAATCATGCCGTTGCAGGATGTCTGACATCTAACAGTTTTCCGTATATCACATGCATATACTTATGTTACATTCCTCAACTATATGTTATATAAGTCCATTTGTATGTGAGATCCTGACCGCCTATATTGTTTCATACGGAAAGGAGGTACAGATGGAACTTATACAGAAAGTATTATAAAACATGCGTTTCCAGTTATACGTCTACTGTATGTTAAGTCCAAAACCTACAGGAATTACGCATATAACCTATCTTTTTAAGTACGACACCTACAATTTTTTCTCAGTGCAGTTTAAATCGGATTTATGTCTACTAAAAGCAAAGCTTGTACAATGGAAAATATTATTTATTGTGGGATCCGAAACATATAGTGCCGGGAATCGAACCGAGTCTCTCACTTCCTAAGAGCGTACTCTAGCCGCTTAGCCACAAGAAAATTCAGAAAGTAAACTAAAGAAAGTTATTTTTAAAAAATCAGTTTAAAATTTAATGCAGAGGTCATTAAACGTGTAAACCCGTTGAAATCTCTCTCTCTCTCTCTCTCTCTTTTTTTTTTTTTTTTTTTTTTACGGTTACCATATTTTCTTTCCTATTGTTGCTCGAAAGTATAATGGCAAAGAAAAATAACAACTAAAGGATGGGAGGGGGAAAAGTTAGGAGAAAGGAATAAGCAAGTGTTAGTAGTGTACGCTACATAGTCATGGATCGTTGAATGTAAGAGTGTAAAACCATCGACTTTCTATCGATGTTTTTGTTTGCCTGTTATCACTGTGATTTCTCGAGTTTTGTTTCTGCCAGCTTTTTCTTCTCTTCGTGGGGTTTACTGAGAAGGGGAAACCACACTATGACGTTACAGAACATTGGTAGAAATTACTGGTTTAGAGAGTACCTTGCTTACACATAATCGAATTTGCAATCAGCATTCTAAACTTTCATAGGAATAATATTGAAAAGCGAAACACAATAGATGTTTTGAGTTTGTAAGGGTCAGGTGGTTACGGCAGCGACGATCTGTTGTTGGTGTGTGTTAGGGTAAACTCAGTACTACATGAGAAGTGGTAGAACGGCAATGGCCAATGAACTGAGCAGATGGTGATGAAGTAAAATGTGCGACCTCTAATTCCCGAAGAAGATTATGTGTTGTATATATGATGGATGTTGTAACGTACCTACTACGTAAGTACTTATACTTCAGTATCGTTACTGGAAGAGAGAGTATAAAACCTCCCTCCATTTTATGATTATAATAAAGGCAGGTATATTGGGATGGTACCGCATTAAAATCCTAAATTCCCTTTTTGTAATAGGATCAAACCCAGTTACTCTGTAATACGTTGATAAGCTGTATCTTATCTTTGTAATCTTTCAATCTAAAATACATGTATAGCGAAGGTTGTATTATAAAAACTATATCGTTGTAATGAAATAATAGTTTATAAACAAAATTAAATGCGTCAAAAAAGTAAATATCTGATTAGTTGAAATGGATCTTGCAACTTTCCTGAAGGGGTTTAGACTACAGTCTTTAATAAAATAAAGCAAGTGGTCCAAAGACATTAATTCTACTCCAATCAAGCTATTCGTCATACAAAATCCAATTATATTGGTCTGTAATATGCTAATTTAGAAAAGCCAAATGACAAATAAGAAATTCAAACTTACCAAACATATAATCTGTACCATTTATATCATATATAACAGGATACATCCAACTCGTACGATATTTATTAAATTGAAATAATATATTACACTAGCATATCGATAGGACATTAACAAAATCACTTCAAACTCTGTACAAGGCACTATCAATTTGACTTTTATCACAAACACTTCAAACTCGATATTTCAGAATACTTTAACAACACATTATTTCCATTCAAAAAGCACTAATTGGATAAATTACAGTGATCTTTTTTCAGTTTTGCTTGGTATTCAAAATTCCAAATTAAACCTTGGTAATATCGGATTTATGGCAACGTAACGTATGTCAAGTAATTTATGCAATAACGAGTATTTGAGCAAACTCTTTTGACTCCTTCTGATAACAACTTTTCCATTTAGCTCCCCAGTTGGCTTTCAAGACAATTATACCGCTATCGTAGCGTAGCGCGCTACATGTACAAAAGTAGTTCTAGCAGTCACCGCTAATAGCGCCACTAATAACTCGAACAAAACAGCTGATAGAGATTCTCTCTCTTTTTGTCCTGAATCCTAAATTAATGTAACTCATTACAATGTGTCGCGAAGGACAAGTGTCCAAGGTGATGACATCCTAGGAAACACGGCAAAACCACATCAGCGAAGAAGAAACGTAGTCGGAAGGAAATCTTCAGTGGCAGGTCCCGAATAATATGAAAGAAGATTGTCATTCAAAATAGTCGTACGACCGCAGGGACTCAAGCAGCATCTCTCACATTCTGTGTCAATAATTAGAGTCAGCTGTGAGCTATATGACACGGACATTAGGGGTAGGGTTATACAGTCAAAATCTTTGATAAGGAAAGTTAATGCTTGAGCATGACGGCAATAATGCCACGAATATATAAGATGGACCGTTAATGACTCAAGATCTGTAGTATGGTCGGATAAGCAATCGTTTACATTGTTTTGAAACTGCGTTTCGTGCTTTTATGTAGTGAATGCCTTTAGAAGTGTAACCAGAAATGTCTTCAAACAACCGTGAAACATGGTAGTGTCTCTGTGAGCTGTAAGCTGTAATATCTAGTGATGTGAGGTGGAAAATTTTCCGCAGAAAATTTTCCATTTCAGAAAATTTTCCGGAAAATTTTCCGCTATATTTTTCCGGAAAATTTTCCGTTCTAAAAATATCAGTATCAAATAACAATTCCTCAGCAATCATGAAATTTATTGAATTCATGTATAGAAATGTTAAAAAGTGAAAGATCGTTTAAAGAATCTGAAAATTTTACGGCTCAGACAATTTTCAGTACAATGTATTAACAAGTTAAACAATTTTTCACGAATCGAAATATTTTCTGCCTTATATGGAAAAATTGAAAAGAATGAGTCAGAAAGTTTTCATCATTTTGAAGCAAAAAGTAAAACAACTTTTTTTTGTGAATCGGAAAGTTTTATTGCTCTGTAGAAACAAGTGAAAGGAATTTTCATAGATCGGAAAATTTTCATTACGATGTAGAAACAAGTGGAAAACACTTTTCATAGGCCGGACAATTTTGGATATTATGTATAGTGATGTTAGGTGGAAAATTTTTCACTATATTTAATTGCACATAGAGCTACAAAATTGAATTTCGGTAGAGCAAAGTTAGTCAGCAACAAATTATAATTTTCCAATTAGTTTTCGGGAACTGGAAAATTTTCTATTTCAAGTTGGAAAATAAAATTTTACAGTGTTTCTCTCTCTCTCTCTCTCTCGCTCTGCGAGCTCCTTCGTTGCTAAGCGGATAGCATACTCGCCTTTGGCATGGAAAACCTGGCTTCGATTCCCAGCGGGAGCTCATGTAGTTCGGATTCCACGTTAATCAGTTGGTACCGTTTTATATAGTCTCGCTGCTGAAAAGGACGTTAAACTCAAAATTAACTCAATTCAACTTTTTCTCTCTCTCTTTGTGTGTGTGTGTGTGTGCAAAGTGCAGAGAACATACATCGAGTTCGTAGAGTACAAATATCATATTTTATTATTTAAAATTTCAATTTATTAAAAGTCATGAATATTTTCCGATTCATAAAAACATACTCCACTTATTCATTCGATTCATGAAAAATTGTTCCACTTGTTCCTACATAGTACTAAAAATTGTCGAAGCCATGAAAATTTTCGGATTCTTTAAACGATCTTTCACTTTTTAACATTTCTATATATGAATTCAATCAATTTAATGGATACTGATGAATTGTTACTTAATCACTTAAATTTTGTTAAGAACGGAAAATTTTCCGGAAAATATAGAAGAAAATTTTCCACCTCACATCTTGACTAAACAACGATGTAGGAATAAGTGGAGTAAGTTTTTATGAATCGGAAAATTTTCCGGAAAATTTTCATCACCGTACAGGACAGACAATTTTTCGATTCATGAAAAATTGTTCCACTAGTTCCTACATAGTACTGAAAATTGTCTGAGCCATGAAAATTTTCAGATCCTTTAAACGATCTTTCACTTTTTAACATTTCTATATATGAATTAAGTCAATTTAATGAATACTATCGAATTGTTACTTAATCACTGACATTTGTTGACGGAAAATTTTCCGGAAAAATATAGAAGAAAATTTTCCACCTCATATCTTGACTAAATAACGATGTAGGAATAAGTGGAGTATGTTTTTATGAATCGGAAAATTTTCCGGAAAATTTTCTGGAAAATTTTCCGTTTCAAAATTTTCCGGAAAATTTACATCACTGGTAATATCCCAGTTTTCAGTGAATTCAGTACTGATGCTTACGGATCGCGCCACTGACCATGATGACGTCGTTTTAGTAAACCATATGTTTCTTATATTGTTTCTGGTCAATGATACCATATTCAAGGCTGATAATAGGCCCATTCACACAGCTTGATTTATTGTGACGTGACTTGAGAAATACCAGGATGAAGTAGAACACCTACTCTTGCCCACCCAACCACTGAAATGGAATTTATTTGAATATTAGTGATCCGTTTTGGAGACATGAACCCGATCCTCTATCTCACGCCTACCATTCATGACATCTATGACTCCATTCCACGCCGCATCAGATTCTGTTGTGAGGACCAAAGGTAGTCCAACGCCATATTAACCTGGTACTGTATTTTCAGGTGTTTCTATTATTTTGATAAGTATCTGTATAAATTCAAGGTTGTTTCAATTCTCGAATGGAGGAAACGTATTGTCTCCGTTGCTTTTGTTTACATTTGGATTTCACATACACAAATACACACTATTTTTCATTTAGAAAAGTTAAACAAACGACAATACAGACAAGTGACATATACCACGGAACACTCAATTTTCAACTTATACCCGTATATATCATCTTTCTTTCTTAAATTTAAGTGAGCATCAGATGAAATATAAAAATATTAGGCGGGTTACAAACTATGTACTCATGTACGCCCTATTACATCACTACTTTCATGAACAGACTAATCTCTCCCGATTAGACCACATTCCACCCACATCAGTGACAAAGTGAAGTCGTCCAACATTTGCATCTAGGGAACTAATCACTCACATGCAGTGATTACATTTTTATTGAAGAATGAACAAAATTCACGCTGCATTCCCAGTAAGTAAACGCGTCCACGGTATGTCTAAGTTATGCGAGACATACCGTAGACGTGCTTCCTTACTAAAAATGTTTACAGTATGTCTGAGTCGTGCTAGATATACCGTACACGTGTTTGCTTGCTGGGAATGCTTAGAGTATGTCTAAGTTTATATCATGCTATACATACCGTAGAGAAGCTTGCTTACTGGGAATGTTTACGGTATGACCACTGCCTTCTACATCCGTTCAGTGGGTATGACTAATAATGTAAGTTTAAGTCATGCTAGATAGATATGTTAATTTAGAGGAATTAAAAGGCTAGCCTTATATTAGGTATTATTGGTAAGTCTGAAGCAAGCTGCAATACAGGTACGAGCAACGTTGCTATAACTTTACTTCTGCAGCCGTGTAAGTACAGACTTAGCCATGAAGGATTCAATAAAGCTATTTTATGGTTGCAATTGGATTTTTTCATCTAAAGAGGGACCACACAGAAAGCATTTTTTTTTCCTCTCACACCGTCTTAGAAACTAGGTCCACAGTAAACATGAAAAAGCATACTGTGCGAACGCAACAGAAACTAGTACCGTCGCCGATACTGACGGCAACGATGATTTCAGATTGTCTTCGGGGTGGTGCTGATAATCCCCATTAAGCACGATCGGAGATATGACCCTGGAGGAAATTTCGAAGCTCCAGGAAGGAAATACCCCGGAGCTCCACCTGAAATAATCACTGACTGACGGTATGTTGAATCCGTCTGTGTAAGATGAGAGAGAAGTACATTCTTTACTTATTTTTGAAACAGACCATTCATCTAAGCTTTTAGCGTACGCGCCTTTGGTGTGGGAGACCCAGGCTCGACTCCCGGCGGGAACTCATGTCGCTCGGATTCCACGGTAATCAGTAGATCGTGTCTCATCTAGCCTCGCTGCTGAAAGGGACGTTAAACTCAAAAACAATCCAACAAGAACCTATCTTTCATGAATACCCTGTAGTTTGCATTTTATGTCGAAGAATTTAATAAGTCAAGGACTCAAATAATATAAAAGTATTGTTTTTGCGCTTGTCGCAGTGATATAGTAAATATTTCACAAAAAAGAGGGAGAGAAATTTAACAGACTTCACAGAGGTGTTAAGCATCTACTTCAATCTACGTTATTTAAATCTCCCTCTCTTTCTCTCTCTTTCTTTTTAATCCACCTGTCTCCCTCCCCGTGGTGAAAAATGAAAGAAATTGCTTTAGCGCTCTTTCAAATTCCTTGAATAGACTTTGCTTCTGGTTTTCGAGAATAGAACAATATTGCTATATTTATTCTCCCGTCAAATGCCAGACAAGGTGAGATGTAAAAATCCATGGTGACCGCAACTGACATACTGTACCTCACAATACGAGAAGCAATCTCGCTGAACGAAAAAATAAATAAAGACTGCCATAAGAGAGAGGATATTCGGTATGCGCGGTTTTTGCATTGGACTTCGATCAGTGCTTCCGGTAGAAAACAATTCACCATTTTATTTGTTTGCCGACCAGAGATGAGCAAAGTTAAGCGTACGGCGTATTTCCCGCCTCCTGCCCTCTTTTTTTTTTTTTTTTTTTTCAACTCTGTTACTCTCTTGTATGGCGTTGCTCGAAAAGACTTTCAACAATGGAGAGCTTTTCCTCGTGTCGCGAGGTGTTGGTCTTCATGTCCAAATGAAACCCATTAACGGAGCTGACATTGTTGTCAATGTGCTCGCGCGGTTCGATCAATAATGTGCCTGTGTGGGTATATGCATGTCTCCTGTGCTGTTAGCGCCTACTCTGTTCATGCATTCATAAATACTATGTTACTAAATAAGGTAGCTTTTCCCTTTTTTTATATAGTTGCAAAAGATAAAAGTAGAGCATCACGTGTACACCACCTGAAGAAGTTTGGTTTATGTAACGTGATATTTTCAGAATTAATATTGAAACCGGAAGTAGTAGTGACTTTCTACTACTTACGGTTTTAGTAAAGACTACCGTAGTGGAGATGGAATATCGTATTCGGTAGTGTCGGATCTAGAAAATGAAAACTTGGGGGGAAGGGGGCAGCTTGAACCCAGACTATAAAGGGTATATCATGAGTTTACGCAAATAATTTTAATTTGAAATTCGTTTACGCACTTCATTGACAGGAACTAGGAATAAAAAAAAATATTATTTCTTTCACTAGTTACAGTTAGATATGAAGTACGAATTAGCAATTAATAAATTGTAAGCACATACAGATACGGTAGCTAAACAAATTCGCCAGAAGACATTGCGCTTTATATGACAAACAATTGTAATTAACACTCAAAAAAACTAACTCAAAAAACTAGGTGTCTAGGATAAGATTTGCCACTGATATTTGGACTCTTGATTGATTGCAGAAGAAAGGTTGTCGCTATCTATTACCGTTTTCATTCCATAGCGATCAATGTTAAAATCGGAAGTGGTTGATTTCTACCACTTCAGGTTCGAATAGAAAATTAACAGAGAATGAAGATGGTACATATTCTTAGAACATCATTGATTTAGTGTTCTATGAATATGCACCATGATTTAATGAAGATGGTACATATTCTTAGAACACTAAATCAATTATTAAAAATTTTCTCGTTCTGTCTTATTGCTTTTGCTCTATGAGATCAATGTTGAAACCGGAAATTGTAGTAGATTTGTACCACTTCTGGTCTTAGTAGAGAGTTAAAAATGGAGATGAAGCGTATTCTTGGGACGTTCAATCGATCGCAGTAAGCTCTTTCTCCTGTCTGCTACTGTTTCTGTTCTATAATGATAAACGCAAAAACGAACTCGATTCTTGATTTTTGGTTCTCTACTTTCTCACCAAAATTGGTGGTGATCCAGACGAACACATGGCCATACAGAGTGAATATACAGGGCGTTTCAAAACAACGTTTGGGAGGTGATTCCTGACACCAAGATAAGACTAAAAATATAGACCAACCTGGGTGCACAAATGCTTCCTTTCGGAGTTATAGGCTGCCAAAAACATGAAAAAACGAACTTTAAAGGTCCATAGTTCCAATATTGTGGGACCTACTGTAGTCCGGTCAAGACTGCACTTAGGAACTAATATGTACCCTATCCAAATATCTATATTTCAGAATACTGCGGTACTTCAACAATTTTTATAGAGGTAGTTGGTGAGAACTTTAAATTATATTCCTGTAGCCAAACTACCTCTATGAAAATTGTTGCAGGAGTTCCTCAGGATTCTGAAACATGTGTTTCTGGATAGGGCACATATTAGTTCCTAAGTGAAGTCTTGCCCCGACTACAATAGGTCTCATAGTTTTGGAGGTATGCACCTTTAAAGTTCATTCTTTATATATATTTTCGGCAGCCTATAAAGGAAGCATTTGTGCACCCAGGTTGGTCTAATACTTTTTGTCTTATCTTGGTGTCAGGAATCACCACCCAAACGTTGACAGTGTTGTTTTGAAACACCTGTATAAAGGAGTTTTCGTAAACCAAACATCTTAAAAATTAGCAAACAAACCTAAAGGATATATCGTAAGGAAGTTACAAGGAGTTCAAAAGTTTCTGCGAAAAATATAGTATCTCACGAGTCTGTCAAGTTAGAAAGATGAAACTCATTAGAAAAACACCTCATTGAAAACAAATAGACAGGTGTTCAAGCGTTTTTGAAAATTTTGCCTTAAAGAAAATTTTAAAGAGAAATGTATATAATTCTGGTACGCATGAAGCAATTTCAGCAAAATTTGGTACACACATGACTTACTAAATGGACAAAGCGTGGAGATAACACACCCCTAGCTTCCCCAGGGGAGTGAGAATTGAGTGACAAAAGTTATCAAGAACGAACGACAGTAGTATCAATTTCACAGTTTTTGGTTACGCTGAGATAAATAGCAATACTTCCGATGTCGTTTACATCTGAATTTAGTCCCGAGTTGGAGTAAGATACCTCTATCGCCGGAATAAACATGTTTCAAGATGTATTCAAGTTTTTCACCTATCCATTTTTCTTATTTAAAATGCCAAATGAACACCAATAGCTACTAATCATTAACCCACGATTAAAAGAAGCACATCTCTTTTCTATACATAGTGGCCATCTCTTTGGGGGGGGGGGTAAAAATATTTCATCACACTGGTATTGTAAGTATGCTGTAGGGCTACAACAAAACGAAAAGCAGATGCAGGGTAAAGTGAAATAAGCCTTTAGAAAGAAGGAAGATAAGTGCGAAATCCTGGGAAGATTGAGCGGGAATTCCCTGATTTCATATTTCTTGAAGAAAATCCCTCCTTCTTATGACTTATTGGGGTGTGAATAAAGAACCACCATTGTCAGAAGTTTGCAAATTAATTACAGTAAATCATATGTAATTAAGAAGTGGACTTATCGTTAGCGATAACCTTAATTGTTGCAAGGGCGGATCGAGGGGGGGGGCAATCGCCCACCCCAGAAGAAGAAACTTTCTTATTTTATATATAAGTAAAACCCATCCCAGAGTTTGGAGCTATTAAAAGTAGCTCTAAGTAGCGGTATTACAACCCACCGCCCCACCCCAGAAATCCGTCATGGATCCGCCCCTGAATTGTTGATTCATATATGAAAACTCGCTATGTTGAAACATTCGAGTGAGAAGAGTTTCCTTTTATACTTTTGACTCCTTCCTCCCTCACCGACTTCGACTGTTATTTACAACAGTTGTTTTAATACCACTTCAATCGTTCAAGTGATCCTCTCTCTTCAGAAAGACAATGAACCGCTTGTAAGGATAAGAGATTATTCTCAGTTGTTTCCTATCCAGAAGCTGCATTCCAAGATTCCCACTCAGCCGAATGAGTTTGACTATTTTTGTTCTTTTGTAAAATAATAGGCCTGCATTTCTTCCAGAATACACTAATGTTTTGAAGGAGCGCAAAGTTATCATCTTCTACTAACTTGAATGTTCTTTCCATTTATATTTACTTATTTAATTATTATCTTTCGGACTTTCGTTGGATTTACGAAACTTTTTCTTGTTCCTGAGCGAATACCTTTGTGAGGTAGATTTGACCAGCTCAGCAGTTCAGAATATTTGCCGCTGCCGGTAACATCTGCAGACCTGAACGTAGTTGAACACCTGGGATACGTTTTGGATATATAAATCTAGCGCAAATTTCTACCTCGATTCCTGCACGAAACTGAGTGACGTACTACGTGCGGAATGGTATAATATTCCCTTTTGCTAATATTCACGACCTCTATGTCTCCATTCCAAGTTACAGCAGAGCTGTTCTTAAGGCAGCAACGCCATTAGGGTAAGTTGCATTTGTCTTGGATGTCTCCATTAAATGAATAATCTTTCGTAAGTCAATCCAGCTGTACTGATGGAAACTTCATTGGCATATTAAAGTCGGAATTTATTATTTTATGAATATATTCGTAATAATCAATTTCCTTATGGGTATGGATAACAAATTACAAGTAATCTACTCATGGAGCTTTTATCGGCACATCACTACAGGTGTATTGAAGTATCTGTTGTTTACATTTAAGTATTGATTTTTTAAAGGCATCATTGACCTGAAATATACGATGGTAAGTCAAAAAATATCCGCAATGTAGCTATAAATTTTTTACGTTGTTTACACTGACCCCTGTCCTCGTGTATTTTATTGTTATGCTGTTGTGATCGTGCCACGAAAGTTTGAAAAATTTCAACATTTCGCTTCCTCTTGTTGCAGGTAGATCATGGCAGCCCCATTAGAAATTTGCATAAGAAAAGGGACGACGAGCAATGCAGGTGACATGGTTCTCTTGGACATACGAGTAACCATTGACGAAGTGACACATCGTCTGGAAATTAGTCATGGTTCTGCTTACGAAATCATCCACAACAGACTTGGATTTCATAAAGTCACTCGTCCGGCTTCTTCCTCGTGTGTAACACTTGTGTGACCATTTTTGAATTTTTCAATCCATTCGCAGACACTCCGTTGTGGCAAAACACAGTTTCCGTATTGTGCCGAAAGTCTTTGATGGATTGAGGCCCCTGATACACCTTCCGACCACAAAAACCAGATCATTGCTTGTTGTTCCTCTTTGGTACAAACTTCTAATGGAGCGGCCATAATATATCTGCAACAAAAGGAAGACAAATGGAGGAATTAGGATTAATCTTTCATAGCATGACCACAACAGTATAACAATAAACGAGGACAGAGATCAGTATGTAAGTATGACCAATGTAAGAAAAGTTATACCTAAATTGCGGACAATTTTTTACTTACCCCCGTAGAATGAAAAGTGTATATGGACCATGTAGTGAGGTAGCATAATGATAGAATAATGCATATTGTGATAAGAACATAAAATTTTGCACAGAGCTTACTAATATAGTAACGTACAACGGTACGTTGTATATTTTTATATTATTTTGGGCAATAAGCATTTTTTTATATGTACTAACCCAGGTTATGAAGAAGAAGTTAGTTACAAATATAGATAATTGTCAAGTACACAAAAAGATAGTCATATGTTAAATAATGAAATTGTCAATATCTGGTTGGCAGACAACCAGATAAACAATACATATATAAAGAAATAAAGATGGAATCAATATAAAAGAGACGAAGTGTGTTATTATTGATGGCTCAAGTTTAATTATAAAAGGAACCAGTTGATTTATCGTTGTAAATGGTACAAGAAACCCGGGAATTGAGAAGGAGCGTTTTTTGAAGTTTAGTAGAAAACGATTCAAATTGAGCCAGACATTAATTATATTTTATGAATGACACAGATGGTGAAACGATGAATAGGCAAACAATAAATTCATCCAATATGTTGGATATGTTGGAAATTTTGAAGGAAATGTCCCGACATCAAGCAGAACAATTTGCTAAATTGAACCAGCAGTTAGAAAAGCTAGATCAAAAGGCGGATCAGCAAGCCCAACATGTTGATGAGCGTATAGAACAATTGCAACAGCGCAATGACGGATTACATCAACAAGTGCAACAGATCCATCAACAAATTGTCGGCAAGGTAGTACAGAGAGACATCGAAGTACAGGACTCTGTAGACACTCTAGAAAACGAGGAGAAAGTAAACTTTCAATCTGTATTGGTAGAATTTGTTAAATCTTCACAGAAGTATACTGCCGTATTGGTTGGAACAAATTATCCTGACTTTTCCTTTCAGCCGAATACTTTTGACTGCTCTACTGACACTGTGTATAATGAAGATTCGGGTATGTATCAGGGTGTGGAAAGTTATGATCATCCTCATCTTGAGAACGCTATTGTCTGTCTGCGTTACCCATATGTTCAACATGATGTTAATCCTGTGGTTCATGTAGCAGGAGATAAGTTGATTCCAGTATTTGTGAAATTCAGGAAGAAAGCGTACGTTCCTACCAATGTTTGTAGTGATTGTTCAACCGAATTGGAGATGTTGAATTGGGTATTCAACGAAAGGACCAGAATGATGTTGGTGAACGGTCTGATGGTGTCTTCACAGAACGTGATGCAGTGCGTTGGTTTCCATCATCCAAATGTGATATTGCATAGTTTTAAAGATCCAGTAATGGAGCGATACAGTGCTAACTTGAATCAAACTAACCTTCGGAGACAAGTTCGATTGAAGTGTGATCCCAATGCGCAGGAAGATGTTAAATTCATACGTACCGATGATGCAACCGAACCTAACCACAGAAGAAACAGAACCCGTGGTAGAACAAAGTTCCGTGCGTATTGTGGAAAGAAGAGGTACAGATATGTTAAAAGACAGACACTTTGACGCCATTAAAACGAAGAACTAAAGCTAATTTTATCGGTAATGTAACTAAACCTAATCCTAGTGGTAATGATTGTGTATCCGAACCTAATTTTATTGGTAACCGGACGCAACCTAATTGCAGCAAAAATAATACGATTTATCAGAAACGCTGCGCAGATGGCATGAAATATGATAAGAAAAGTAAGAAACGTAGAACTATGGAAGTAAATAACGTGCAATGCTGTGTTCCTGTTTGTGACTATCAGTATACCATGACTGAATTTATTGGACATGTAACTTCGATTGGAGTTGCGGCGTCTGCAGGGACCGTACTCAATTGATTTTGCTTCAACTATCATTATGATTTCTCGGTTTATTGTATTTCACTTTATGTTATTTAATCTTGAGTTCATATGCTTTGATGTTATGTGTATTACTTAATATTTGTGTTCCATACTATTTATGTGTTTTTCTTATGATTGCCAACATGTAACATCAATCTCATTATTCATGTCATGATGTTAATAAGACGTTAATTAATATGCTATGTCCTGATTATTATCGATAATTCAATCTCAATTTATATTTTGTTTAATTATATGCTATATTTGATCATTTTGGTGTTCAAAGAACAACTATATGAATATCACATACATCTTTTTCAAAACCTTCTTCATGATGCCCAAGTAAATAATTATTATATTGTAACAAAGCATGTAATGGCCCCGAAAAGGAATCAAACAACTCGTAAAAGCATTTAATGGACCTGAAAAAGGACTTAAAATAACTTATTAATCTAATTTCGAATGCGTCTCATCGTCGATGAAACGTATAAATATATGAAGATGATAATAAAGTTTAAAATAAATATGATAAATAAATATGATAATGATATTGTTATAGAATTAAATATGATTTATGCATGTATAATTATATGAATTGTAATATTTAAATATACGAGGTCCATTCGAAAACTCGAATAATTTCCATATGTATATAAACGGTCCAGAATTATTTTCCCTTTTTATGATAGTTAATGAATAAAAAGGGAAATTCCGTTCGGGCGTCATAATATACAACGGTACGTTGTATATTTTTATATTATTTTGGGCAATAAGCATTTTTTTATATGTACTAACCCAGGTTATGAAGAAGTAGTTAGTTACAAATATATAATTGTCAAGTACACAAAAAGATATTCATATGTTAAATAATGAAATTGTCAATATCTGGTTGGCAGACAACCAGATAAACAATACATATATAAAGAAATAAAGATGGAATCAATATAAAAGAGACGAAGTGTGTTATTATTGATGGCTCAAGTTTAATTATAAAAGGAACCAGTTGATTTATCGTTGTAAACGAATAAATTTTGAGGTATACTCCAAAAATCTGACAATTTCCAGGAATTCCAGGCGCTGGAACATCTGGAACACTGGAAAACGGTATGTTATCGCTGGAATAACCATTACGTGAAAACGGCTTGACCTACAGAGCCAAAGT
The DNA here is from genome assembly GCF_964235325.1 of Thermobia domestica. NCBI lineage: Eukaryota > Metazoa > Arthropoda > Insecta > Zygentoma > Lepismatidae > Thermobia > Thermobia domestica. The sequence continues at coordinate 277,437,854 of NC_137456.1, read as the reverse complement.
AAGACTCAAATGCAAGAGAAATAACAAGCCTTTAATTTAAATTCTATATTGTCTTAATTGCACATAATCCAGGGCCGCACGAGGGGTCCAAAATTCATTAAAAATCAAAAGAACCTATGGCGTAGTTTTTCTTTGTGCTTTTTATTTGGTCACTTCATGAAGAAAATGTTACATAAAATAGTAATAAAGTCAAAATTTAAATTAAGTAAACCACAATTTTTTGGTGTCGTAATTGCATCAGTTTATAGTCATTTACACATGCCATCACAGGCACACAAAGCTGTGCATGGAAGGAATAGCCCAGCACATTTACACGTATTAGTGCACAGAGATTTGCATCCGAAACGAACCAGTTCTTGGCAGTGCTTGGAAAGTTCTGGTAGCACAGACCATAAAGGTGTATACCTTGAATCACTTCTTTTCCAGCCACACTGTTCACGATCTGGCAAATTAGGTTGTAACCCAGACCACTGTGACCAAATATATCCTCCCTGCAAAAAAGCTCTTTTCACATGTTGAAGAAGTGCAGCCTCAGTGGGAGGTACGCTTTCCAACTGACGACATTTTTTAGTTACAAGCATTCGACGACAGTCTTTTATATTTTGCAGGTTGCTGGTTCGATCATATAGGTGCACGCTGAAACCTTGCAATTTCATGAATGTAGTATCGTCTAATTTTAAAGTTGTATGTGAAAGTTCTACAAATGCAACAGTAATTTCAAGATTTGTCCGCTACGCTTCCCAAGCTGTTTTCTTTCCTCGACCTGCAAAGGCAGATACAGTATCGCTTTCGGTGACTGCGTGCCAAAACAGAATGCCGTCACAGATTTCTGTCCCTAGTTTCTCCGCGTACTGGTGAATAGGAAGAAAGCGTTTATGCTTACCAACACCATACTCAACCCACAGGTGGGACAGTAGTAGTTTGGGGAAAGCATGCAAAGCCAGGACAACTACATCTGAATCTACCCTTTTGATGATAATGGATTTATGGCCTGCTTTACTGGCATGTTTGGCATGCAGAAGCAACCTCGCATCGGCCTCTTCATGCGTGTACGGTGCTAGTGGACCGTGTATATTTACGTCAAATGTACTCCATATGCCAATACCTTTAATGCAAATAACAGTTTTCCCATTGGGTATTTTAGCCTCGTTCATAGATTCTGCAATTAAGTGAAAAAGACTTGTTTTGTTCTCTTCATTCTGCAAAAACAGATTCCAATTTTTCGGAAGTAGAGTTTGTAACACGAACTCGTGATGCTGACCCTCGTTTCTGCCTCTCTTCACTTTTTAAGCTATCTTGCAAGTAACGATCAAACACCAGATCTGCCCTGTTCTTCTCTGATAGAATGGATGAAACATAAGGATGTACTTTCATCTGCAAGTAATCATGGAATGTTTGTGATGGTGACGGCTTCAACATATGGATGATAACAGAGCCGTCCAATATCATACATGTAACAGGTGGAGGGGTAAATTGGGTATCGCCGTATTTTTTCTAAACATGTAACTACATCCTATTTAGTTCCTTTGCGTATGAATCCATCTTCAGAAATTGACGGATGATATCCCAGATTTTCATAAGCAAAAAGTCGGATACATCTCCCTGTCGACTCTGACATGCTATGAAGAGACGACTGAAGAGAACAAAATCAATTTTTAATATGGATAGCTTACGGTGTTCAGGATTAAGTTTTTTCATTGTCTTGCGACAAAGAGCAAGGTTATTTCGTTTAATTGGTTCAAACAATGATTTACTGCACAGCTGCAACCGTTCCTGTTTAAAACTGTTATGCTGATCTCTTCCAAGAGTTTCAGCAATGTATACCGACTTAACTGAATCATCGGGCATTGTAAAATTAGTCGCAACACTAAAAAATGCATTACTTTCTTGAATAAAAGGATTGTTGCCATTCTCTGAAAACACACATACCAGTTCTGTGACATCATTTGTAAATCGCATATTAGCACCAGATGGAATATTCTGAGATCATCATTATCAGAGATCAATCCACACTCTTCCTCAAAACCCGATACAAGGTTAGCAATTACAGGTACGGACACCATCCATTTTAGCAACGCACTTGACTTGTCGAGAATTCCAATTGCACCATCTTCAGACTTCACCGTCTTGTTGCACTGTTCGTGCATTTGATCATGTCCCATACAAGAATGTGATCGACTTGTTTTGGAACCTACAAAAGCTCCACGGACAAATTCCTCATAAATGGCAGGATGTCTAACCCTAAGTTACTGTAAAGATTTAACAAACACTGACATCCATCTCACGTAGTAAGTATGATCAAGAGCAAACATCCAAGGACACATTTGGGATAGTGAGCTTACATGCTGTTCAAAATCTGCTATTCGCACACTGTGTTGAAGTTTAAGAGCAGCAATTCCAACTGTAATACTGTGTACCAGTATTTAAACTGAACTGATTCACTTTGTCGAATATCAATCCATTCTTCAAATGATAGATGTTTGTCAGAACCAGAAGCCACATACTCTACGTACACTTTCCTTAGTATAATGTACAATGCTGCTGATGTTACCTCGTGAGCATATCTAGCTTGCTTAACGTGAGAACCATGCAGACATCGATCGGCCTTTCCAGAAGTTGTTACGCCTGCCTCAACCAAAAGATCCGTCCATCCACTTCCAGTTAACCACGTGCCCAACATTTCCAGAGACGCCATCTCGATATGCTAAGGGCCCATCATAACTATAATTAAGTCTTCTCCATACAAATTGGACAGCATTCATTGTACTTGCTTTGCCATCGCATAAACAGGCTGATCACACGTAATGACAGGCACTTGAGATGGATTCAATGAAGATAAAGTTCTCCTGATTATATCAAAGCAATGCCGAATCATTGCAGGCGAATTTGTGGAATCTAGAAGTAGCGGAAGTAAAACACACTGACTTTTATATGGAACCTTACCACGGTACTCACAAGTATAAAAAGCTGTCCATGTCATGTTTGGCGTATTTCCAGGACTTTCTGTTGCAACTGCTGGGATGTGTTCCAGCCACTTGCTTGACAACAGCTTACTTTGCTCAGGCAGTTCATCAGGATTTATGGTCGAAACGGGTACATTGGATTTCAGTGGAGTCATACAGGGGACATTTGTATACCACGCTGGTAACGCACTTTCGCACTTTTTCGAAATGTCTTAATGCTAATCCCAGAGTCACTTTTTGAATATGATGATTGAATTATTGATATTGCTGTTCCATGAAAAGACTGATGCGATGTTGATGATGGATTGTGATCGATGTTGTCAATGGCTGAACATGTGAAAGTGTTAGGTTTGAGAAAATAAGGGTATATTCTTTTTTCTTCTTCGTACTGCTTGCATAACGCATTCGTCATAGAAGCCGAAATCCGTCATAGAAAAAATAGCCAACAAACTATTAACAGTCGCTATAAAAGATTTTAAAATTGACAGAAGAAATTTTAAATTGTATAACAAAGCTATTCTAATGGCTATTGCACAATATTGTGCCGGAATCTCGGGTCATAGACTGTTTCTAAACAAAATCTTAAGGCAAAAATTAATAATAGTGCAGCGATTAATGCTAATTAGAACTCATGGCATCATAAAAACTATCTCTGCAGAAGCAATACAACTTTTGGCAATGAAGAACCCATACATCTTCAGATATTAAGAAGATGTATTAAGACATGGCTAAAGAATAATGAGAGAACGAAGATATTAGAAATTACGGGAGAATTGCCAAGCACCGAAGACGATATTAACAAACTGATTAAACGGAAGTGGGAAGATGAATGGAGGGATTCGATAAAGGGACAAAGAACAAGAACCATTATCCCAAACTTAAAAATAAGATAAGAAATGGGAACAATAAGCAGTGAATTAATAGAATACCTCTCTGGACATGGACTGTATAAATCTCATCTGAGAAGACTCAATATAATTAATGACGATAAATGTACATGTAATGAAGTACAAACACCAGAACATGTCTTCTGGAATTGCAATAATTATATAACAAATAACAAAATAAGAGATATAAGAGACCAATTAAAAAGGGATAATATACAAACTTTAATAAGCGATAAAATGAAATTAGGAAAATTACAATTTGTTGCAAGACATGTATCAAGAAACTTGTGGAAGGAAAGAAACGATGAAAGAAGAAGAAATTAACAAGACCGATACCCTACATTGTAAATATAAAGAAATAAGGAATTAGAAGAAAATAAAACTAATCAAACAGAAAAAAACTAAGTTCTGATGACAATTCCAGAACTTAAACCTTCACGTTCTTATTTGTGTTAGTGTATAGTGCCTTGTTTAGTGTTTTGCTAGTGGTGGCAGGATTTTAAAATATAATACGTGTTTTAGAAGAAGAGAGAAAATAAGACTTTACAAAGCTGGTGAGGGAAATTCAGACAGACCAAAACAGTTCTGTTGTAGATTTCCAGAACTAACAACTAACGAAAAATTGGAAATCTGGAAGTCCGATTTCCTGTCACAGAACTTTCTTTTTTAGTGGGGAAAGACAGGTATAAATAACATCAAGAAATAAATTCATACAGGGGAGATAACTATTTAAAGAAAAAAACTGTAATACTTGTTTAAATTATTTACGAATTATTTCTTTTCTCTTTTCAGCTCATACCTTTACATTTTATGCAAGGTGTTTCCTGCTCATGTATATGTATGTATGTATGTGTATGTGTGTGTATGTGTCTTTGTGTATCTTTTCAATTTTTTAAAAAAGGAAATAAAAACAATAAGAAAAAAGAAAGAATGGCATGATTTAAATTTTGTTTTAGGTATCATGCCAATAAAAGGTAAGCCTCGCCTCACCCTAACTGAGGCCAATCATAAAAAGAGGAGAGAAATCATACGAAAACAAAATTTTAAAAAAAGTAGTAGAGATAATTACAAGTAAGAGGCAGTAGCGTCCGTTGCGTGTTACTTGCCACGGTGTTACTTGCCACTATTGGAATTTCGTGTTACTTGCCACGGTTACCTTATCGCATATTTATCTATCTATGACAGCGTGTCCGTTGCCACGCACCTGCATCTATATTTGACCTTGAGGGGGTGGGAGTAATTTCCCTGTGTTGTTTTATCTTGGCTGGAAAGCTCGTTCTAGTTTTTTTATAACAGCGAAACACACTTTCTTCCACAATTTCTTCTTTATATATATATATATATATATATATATATATATATATATATATATATATATATATATATATATATATTTCCTCTTTAATGAGGCGTTTCTCTATTCCCTCAATTAATTTTTCATAGTCTTTATCACTAATTAAAGACATGCTAGTCACAAATCAAAGAATGTATTAGTTTCCATTGCGAACACTTCTTTTCACGCGCTACACACGGAACGAACTGTTACGTGAAAAAACTTGTAGAAAACATTTATTTTTTACCTTTCTATTTGGAGATATCTCGGCAACTTTTCTGTTGCCGTCGCCTCAGTGAGCGGACTCCCATAAGACTCAATGCATTTAGCCAGAGCAACAAGATAGTTGCCCGACAAAATGTTGCCAGTGAACGGTAGGCCTAAGGCAACGGCTTGGCGACGAAACAGTTGGGCAAGATCTAAAAATGCATTGAGTCTTATGGGAGTCCGCTCACTGCGGCGACGCACATTGGGGCGAAAACGCAAAAAGCTGGCCAAAATATGATAACTATATTCAAATTGAATGAAATTTAGTATTAAAGGGTTATTGAGGTTACTGATTACGATTCTCCAACTAAAGTTGAAAAAAAGCAAAATGGCGGATCTAACATGGCGGAATAAAAGTTGCAAAAGTCGAAAAAGTCGTAGAAATGTTCTCAAAAGTGGCGATAAAGGGGTTATTGAGGTTGCTGATTACGATTCTGCAACTAAAGTTGAAAAAAACAAAATGGCGGATCCAAAATGGCGGAATAAAAAGAATGTCAACATACTTCGTAATTTTCACAATGTATCTTTAACAACATTCACTTTTTTCACGTATTTTGGTGAACAATTACTTGTTACTTACGTTCTTATTTATTAGAAATGTATTATTACTTAAATGACACAAGTTATTTGTATTTAATTCGGTTATGATAACTGCAACGGCTTGTCACTGTAACATTAAATGAACAATAGTTAACATCAACACACTTCTAATTGGCACGTTTTGGCAGCTACGTTTTTATCGACAGCATTAATTAATATTCAGACTACCATACTACAAAATATGAACGTGGTGACGAGGGTGCACATAATGTTTTCAACGCTTTAAGTTAATAAAATATATAAACTATGTGAAAATTTTGCCTGACTTGCGATTCAAATTATAAATTATTACATCATTATTATTAATTTTTCACTTCATGCACTTATTCCACTTACCAGATATAGGAAAACTTTACAGATTTAAAAACTATGAACGCGTTCGAAAGTTACAACCGTTTCAACGGACGCGTCACAATTCTTGTATTGTTCTCTACGCATTTGACCTGCTGAAGGGTCTATTTAAGAGTGGCTCAGGTAGTCGGAATAAAGTAAAACCCCTATTATATTTATGGATTTGGGCCCTTCTAACATCACTCTAGCCAACTACATAAAAAAATTCCCATATCACTAACTTTCGTTTTTTTACTTTTGGCCAGCTTTTTGCGTTTTGGCCCCACTGTGCGACGGTGACAGAAAAGTTGCCGAGGTACATCCAAGCAGAGAGATAAAAAAATAAATGTTTCGAATTACATGTTTTCGAATTACTGAAGAACTTCAATTGTTTGTGTAGATGTGCAAGAATATTCCTTTCATCAAAATCTTGTTTTGTTTCTTGTATTTCGTGCGAATTTTGTGAGTTTTGTGACACGCATAAATGTAACAAGGTTCCTATTTCTTAAATCAGAAATTTGCTTTGTTTCTTGTGTTTCAGGTGATTGCCTTGCTTTGAAAATTGTTTGGGAAATTACTCCCACCCCCTCAAGGTCAAATATAGATGCAGGTGCGTGGCAACGGACACGCTGTCATAGACAGATAAATATGCGATAAGATAACCGTGGCAAGTGGCAAGTAACACCGTGGCAAGTAACACGGAAACGTAGCGTCTGCCATTTAATAAGACCATATGAAATGGCAAAGGCAGGGGAAAGTGGAGGCTTTAAAAAAAGAAGAAGAAGAAGAAGAAGAAGCCGAAATTTCTTGAACTCGATCGTAATAAACACTTATTTCCAGTTTGTGGAGTCTATCTATGATACCTTTGTTTCTTGTTTTGGCATGGATCATTAATCCAATATACAATGGCAACGGTGTTTTATTAGACTGTGGAAGTCCAATCTTGCTTTCTTTTCTCTTCACGCAATTGAAGCGAATTAACTGTGTTATTGACAACGCTGCACTAGAAACGTCAACACTTTCCTCAATAGGAAAATTTGTACCTTCGAGAATCATTTGCATTAGCGTTACCAATGCAGAAGGAACGGACTGCTCTTGACATCCAGCTGGGAAATGCCCATTAAATTGTGGAAAGGATTGGAAAACCTCATTACGTATGATGGAGGCGGCCTTAGCCAAACACATTCCGTCCTCTTTTGAATTCTGCACGCATGCACTGTAGATTGACTCTCCCACATCATCTTCACACACTAGTAACACATCACGGCCTCGTTTTTGTGCTGTTTTCTTTTAGCCGTGAGCTGTGCACCGTTTTCTCGGCATCATTTACTCCAAATTCTGACATTTGGCGAGCAACAAGGCGAGAAAGTTCTTAAAGTTTGAAAACTGGTGAAGATTCATCACGAGACAAGATATCTTCAATATAAATAATAGCTTCGGTTAAAACAGCTCCATAGATTATTGCATTGTTGTCCCCATCCACAAATGCGGGCTGTTTCTTGACCTTACGTGTACGGTTGTGGAACTGCACAAGACGCTTATGATGATATTTGGCTTCTGTTGCGACTATATCCCCAGTAATCAGTTTTGCTAATAATATAGTGTCATTTAGGATCACAGCTTCTTCGCCTACATGATTACTTAGTTCCAACGTGCGCACATTTACTAATGTTTCATCACCTACTTCATCACAAAAGAAGCAAGTGAATTTGACTTCACCAACTCGGAATGATGATCGAGTAGATGGTCCCGCTTGAGAGTTTTTATCTTCTTGCTTTCGTTTAGCAGCAACAGCCCTCGCTAGCTTATATTTGTAGAACTTATTTCGGCAAGTTTTGTGAAATTTCGCATGTTTTCTACTCATTGTCTCCTCTATTCCATTTCCATCGTCGAGAAGATTAAGTTGAATGCTTGATGGAAGTCCAATCTTTTCTTTAAAATCTAGAAGATCATTGCACAAAGATTTATAGCCTGCTCCCTTGTCCATGCACGAGCTGTTAGCTGAACAGACCAACGATTCAGTTTTATTGTTCTGACATAAAATACACATGTTTCAGTGTATGGTTTCAGAATTAGAGTGGCTGAAATCGACTGGGATCTTAACAAATCTCACATTTTCTTCTTTTCGACATTTTTTGTAGCTGTTACTGTCTGTTCAGTAGTTGTTTCTTTCTTATAAATATCTCAAAATATATCATACCTGCAATATATATATATATATATATATATATATATATATATATATATATATATATATATATATAGTAGCATTATCAGTTCTAACTGTTATATATTCAACCATTATATACACATTTACATACAAATTAAAATTTCACAGGTAATAGTTAAGAAAAGCTACTTCTCATCTCCCGTGCACGAGGATACATCTTACTGTTGCACTACCTACAGTAATGATTCTATATCATGCATAAGTGGTAATAGAACACACAACAAACCCAGATCACGTTGTATTCACACTCCAACATGGAGTGAGAATACAGTGTGATCTCCGTTTCTTCTGTGTTCTATTACTACTTGTACACCAAATGGAATCATTTTTCTACGTAGTGCAACAGTAAGATGTATCCTCGTGCACGGGAGATGCGATATGTGTTTTCAAATCCCCCCACATAGTCATACACTAAGTACAAGGGCACATTATTATTCCCATACGATATAAAAAGTTATTCCTAGAAAAACATCCTAAGTACAAGGGCAAGAACTCAGTCTGTTACCTAGTTTTTAACATCCTAGTTAGTCAATGAATAATTCCTGAAAGTATGGCGTTTCTCGTCCTTTCCTAAATGGGAAGTACGGCTCCTTAACTATAACCATTTCACATTACCACCTGTTTTCTGTGATATTTTGTCCAATCAGTTTTTATATTTTATAATCTCAAAAAAATCTAGTCAGATATTTTGCCAAAAAAAGTATAGCAGTAATTTGATACAAAATAACCTCAGAATAGTTTTCATTTCAAGAAAAAAGAATTTTTTGATATGTTATAACCAAACCTAACCAGATATGTATCCACAAAATAGAACTCTGGAAGTAAATAGTCGAATGCATTCCGCAGATGTCGGGATTCACCTTTTTATTTTCAGAAAAAGATTCTATTCAAAAACTGAACGTAATCCAAAAACTTCAACAGCTAAATTTTCTTTTATTCAGTATCTCACATCACAAACGCTGTTGTACCCCTAGTTGCTTAACCTCCACTTTCTAAAATCTAATCCAGCCTAATGTTGGATATGTTATCGCTTGTTAGGATCACACCAGTAACAATGTAAATAAACCACATTTTTAGACTTTCTCATACAGATTGCGAGAAAGTTATTCAGTAGTTGAGTAGGAATTTTTATATATTCTGGTAGCTTAAACAACGAAGATTCTTGTGATATATAAATCTGCTTTCAACTCTGTTTCTGTTAAACAAAAACTTTATCAACATTACTTGAATATCAGCATACATCCCAATGAACAGCAGAAAGACCGGCTGGTTATTTAAAGTTCCACCTTCAAGCTTCTTTCACACATATGTAATATTAAAAGGCTTTCTTGATGATAAAATATAATTTGATTTTTCAACACAACAACCCGTTTGTTAAATATAAATAGATTTCTTCAGTTACGGCGCAAAGTTGCTATTATTACAACCATATTTTCAGCTGGGAGTCACTGTAGCCAGCCACTGCAATTATCTACAAACATCTACCTAGCCGCGCTTAATTTCTCACTGCTGCCTAAACATTTGAAATTGTATACTGGGAGGAAACACATACATGCGTTTGTTATGCTTCCCTCGGTGTCAGATACAATCACTGGGTGGGTTCTTTTACATTCATTTTTTGCTCACAAAATGATAAAGTGTGATGGCTGCAGGCGTTTATTCAATACTAACATGAACGGAAACCAGTGGTGTAGCGCATCACTTTAAATGCAAATAGGTCCGAGACTATTGACCTCATATACACTAAAAGGATATCAACCTAAAGCTTAAGGTTTTGCTAAACGATTTACAAGAGTGTTATTGCGATATCTGTTAAACCAAAGCTTCCAGTGTTTTCTAATGAATTTTGGACCCCTCGTGCGGCCCTGGATGATGTTCAATTAAGACAATATAGAATTTAAATTAGAGGCTTGTTATTTCTCTTGCATTTGAGTCTTACTTTGGCTCTGTAGGTCAAGCCGTTTTCACGTAATGGCTATTCCAGCGATAACGTACTGTTCTCCAGTGCTCCAGATGTTCCAGCGCCTGGAATTCCAGGAAATAGGCGACGGATTTTTTGTGTGTACGTCAGAATTTATCTGTTACTACATTAGTAGACTCTGTGCAAAATTTTATGTTCTTATCACAATATGCATGATTCTTATGAATTTTTCCTCTAATCCACTCCACTAATGTTAAACCCTAGGTCTTAATCTGTACTAGCTGTATCCACTCCTCCCTCTTAAGTAAAACCCCATTTAATAAAAAAGTTATGATTATTTTTAAAATTATGTCGTGTGCAGCCTAACCATACATGATATATTCTATACTCTATACTAATAATTACACATCTCTACTACAAAAGCTTGCGTGTATAGCCGCATAAGTGATTCTAACATTATAAAGAGCTTTTAATGAAGAGAAGAAAATAGAATAGAAATTAGTCTTTTAATCTCGTCTTCTTTCTCTTTTCCTGATTTATATTCTATCTTTCTACTTCGTTGTTTTTCACAACTTTCTCACCATATTTTATTCCGAGTCATGTAACATAAGTAGAAACTTGTGTAGAAATTTGCCTTTATCAGTTTAAAAAAAGCATAGCCTTCCTGCTTAAGAAGTAGTTTTTTACTGCATTTATACCTTCTATACGTATGGAAATTTATTAATATATTTTAATGCATACAATGTGCTGGGATAATTTATGTTTCTCTTAATTGTAAGGGACAGGTCAATCGATAAGAACACGGGTATTAAGCTAGAAAGTGTGCTCTCAAATTATTGTGCAGTTTCTCTCATAAACCAGTGTCTTACAATTTTAAAAAGCAGTGATTTTGAAAAAACTAATGTAAAATCAGATTTTTCTAAAGCGTTTGACAGCATGACAAGCATAAACTGTATTTGAAGTTCAAGGACAAAACTATTTTTTTTCGTAAATAAATTTGTTTAATTTCCATTTTGAAGTAAAAGTTAATCAATATTAACCAAGAATACAATTTGATAGGACAAGTCCTTCTGTGCTCAGGATATACCTTTTTAATTTTATTGGCACTGGATTTCCAAAATCGGATTAAAATGAGCCAGACACTAAGTATCTTTTTATTGTATATTAAATAGTGCAAACACAACTGAAATTCAATGCAACCTCTCTTTATGTACCTACCCAGTGGTATCACACAAAAAAGATAAGTTGATGCATGCATTCATTTTGGAAATTGAAGTATCGATATTGAGTCAATTTTGACTAAGTTTTGGGATTTCGTATAATTTTGTAAATTTTAACCAAAAAGTTTTTTAATAACACATTTTAAGTTGGAGTTATATGTTATATGATCAATTTTTTACCTAAGTTTGTACAGGCCGCAGCAAAAAACCTGCAACATGACGATGTAAGTTTATTGTGAAACGACGAAGTCTTTTGTTCCAAAATAAGTGTGAAGGGGAGGACGCCGAGGTTTCCCCTGGCGTGATTTGTGCCACTTAGACATTATGTTGATTCCCTGTGCTGTTATGCGTAGTTTCACAATATGCTCATATTGCAGATATTTTGCTACGGATTATATCATATTCTGGGAGTTGAAAACGGGTGTTCATTTATTTTTTAGCCGCGCAAGTTTTGTCGTAGCGGCCATTTTGTATAGGCGTCTGAGCGTATTTTGGAATTTTCAGAGGATTCTGTTAAAACGCTGTAACTGTTTATGTTTTAAAGATAATGAGTTCAAAGAAAAACCGTATGAAAGATAATGGAATGAACAACATTCTGTGTTCTGTGGACATTGAGACGTACTTTAGAACGTCGGAGAAAAAGTTCTGAACATTGGTGTTGGAAACCTAGAAATGTCCATTTTAGAATGTATATTTTGGAACGAAATAAATAGGACTCACTTTCAATTATTGTCTACATAGAGACTAGATAATAGACAACGTCCCAAACAAGTTTCAGATTTGAGAACCCTATACTTGATTTTTTGGAAACTTTTAAACATTGCGAATTTTCTAAAATCGTGTATTTTCACCATCAAATATCTCTGGAAGGACAAAAGTGAAAAATCTCAAATTTGCACAAAATAAACTATAGTTGTGCAGTAATACGTGGGTAAAATTGCATCACTGAGAAGTTTATGGTAGACAACATTGTATTTGTGGATTTTCTCGAGGTTCTCTCACTTTTTACCATATTTTAATTACACCAATTATTCCATTATCTTTTATTTCTCTTAATTATCTTTCTTCCTTAGCTTAAAGGGGATAAGAGTGGGATGTTAAACAAAAGATTTCATTTTATGTTTTCCTTATAAGGTTCTCTTGCTTCCTATAATGTCAAGGAGTCACACTCTTCTTGACACAAGCCACGCTATGTACTAATCTTAAATTAAATTTCAGTTACATTATTTTGATCTTCCAATGTTCACATGGCTTAGAAAACAGCTGACAAATATTGATTAATTAATTTTTAAACCTGTAATCTGTTGAATAACTTTAAATATTTAAAAGCTCAAGTGATAGCTTCCTTTGAAACCACAGATACTGCTAAGCAGTTATATGTTCCTTCGTAAATGTAGATGGATTTAGCTCGCTTTGTCATTTTGAAATACAATATATGTTTCCTTTCCAGAACTTCTGTCAATAAATCGAATTATTGAAAGGTTGAGAAATAGTTGAAAGGGCACGAAGACTACGAAATTCTCAGGCTGTCTGCATTTACCGTTAAAACTATTCGTTACTGTTCTTATGTTGCTATATTTCAATAAACCAGCTTAATTTATTCTTTATATCTTTAAGACTTAAAATAAATGTTTTAACTAATGCGCATTAACTGTTGTCTCAAAAAGTAAGCAAAATCATTAAAAACGACCAAAAAATATAACCGTTATCTCATTTTTGTCTGTTTATTTTTTGGTATTTTGTCTTCTTGTTATAGCCCATCTTAATATACTTCAATCGTCTCAGTCTGTGCGTAACGCTAATCCTAAAATAAACAATTGCCCTAATAGATGTCGCTACATGCGCTATCATTTGCCTGACTGACGATAATAGATGTCATTATCTGCACTATTAATTGGCTGACTGACGATAATAGATGTCACTACCTGCGCTATCCCTTGCCCAACTGACGATAATAGATGTCATTATCTGCACTATTGCTTGGCTGACTGACGATAATAGATGTCACTACCTGCGCTATCCCTTGCCCAACTGACGATAATAGATGTCACTATCTGTGCTATCGCTTGCCTAACTGACGATAATAGATGTCCTACTTTGTAGGAAACAGCATAAATCGGTAGTTTGAAGCTGTATTCCTTTGTATCATTGTGCAACACGTGCAACAGCTTGTGCTTCGCTGAGTCTCATTGCTTCTCTACTCGGAATTACTATTTTTCAGGGAATTATGTATTACGAGGAGGAAATCTTTTAATGAAGCTTTCTTTCCCCCAAATTGTATCCACATAATTTGTGGGAATCACTGTTGTCATGTGAAGAATCCTTTGTACTGTCGTTCATCATGCATGATCTTTACCGCCTGACTGTCTTATACACAGTCGTTATAAACCAAATCTGGATCAAAGTTATTTTTACCATTTTCATACACTCTTAACATGGACAGAAAGCCGTTCATTTTTGATCCGTCACCATTAGCCTAAAAGATATAACTGTGATACGTTAAAGAGTTCGTTTCATTTAAGTTTTTCTTCCGAGAGTTTATTATGTACTGAGACAAAATAGACCAATCACACACGTGTCTCTCTCTTTCTTTCGAATCCTAAGTGGTCTTCTAACTTGAACGATGTACTATTATTTTTGATTATCGAAATCTTGTACTAGATTGTTGTTCATTTTCCACATTCAACGTTTGATAAAATACTCGAAGGAATACTCCAGTTTCATTGGGAGTCATCCTTGCACCGCAACTGTACTACATCCAATTGTGCACTAATGGAATCTACGACTAAAAATAATGGACATTCCGTGTTGCCCGATTCCGATCCGACATATTGTTCTCGAGTATGGCCGTATTTGCATTTTTCCGAAAATTTTCGCGTTTTATAGCTCTGAGGCATTTCTATACCCCGGTTGGTCTACAGTTTTCGCTTTGTCTCGGAGACACAGGAACCATCTCCTGACGTTTACTAATTACTTTTAGAATAATATATATATATATATATATATATATATATATATATATATATATATATATATATATATATATATATAATACGTATTTACGTGCATATGGGCGCCCGGAACCTGCTTTTACGCTACAACACCACCTGAGGGGATGTGAAATAGGAAATTTAATTTTTCATTTACAAGTGAAGAAAAATGCATTTTACACGTTTTTATTCTATGTTGTACAACTTTTATATGTTTCAATGGACTTTCTGTATCATATAAGTTATAAAAACATTTTAAAAAATAAATAAGTGTTTATTATTTTAAATGTTTATGATAAAAAATATTCAATTTAAAATTAGTGTTACCACATGACAGACTTTACAAAAGAGAAAAATATGTAATAAAAATATAGGAATCTGATGGCATGGAACTTATGCCATATCCGGAATATATTCCTGACCGTGCCCCTTCAGATTTATACCTGTATCGTTGCATGACACAATTTCTGAAATTATGTCCACGGTGGTTCAGTGGTAGAGCGTTCACCTATGGTGCATGGGGTTCTTTGTTCGATCCCCAGCTCGTGCCAAATGAAATTTGAGGCGGACAAACACCGTGTGGGTAGGTTTCCTCGGTGTTCTCCCGTTTCCTCCCACTGTCTTCACTCCACCATTTCATTCATTTCTCATCATCACCGTCTCTTTTAGCCTGGCCTGCATAAGCGTGGAAAATTTCATTTCATTATCTTACTTTCTGAAATCTCGATAATTTACTATCCAGCAGGATGTGGAAACTACAGTAACTGACTTCTTTGTCTCTAAACACAACTACGTGGTACTTGCAGGAAGGTGTCTGCAGACAGTCTAACATAAGTGGTTATATTTTGAATGTTAACTGCTTTCATTGTGCTATATAATAAATACAGTCATGTTGTGTGTCAGAGTATTGCAACACTTATGACTCATTTTTGTAATTTATACAGTATAGTTCTGAATCCAAGAGGTTTTGCCGCAATCCGATTTCTGACGTTTGACCGCAGTTTCGAACTCAAAAATATAGAATCGTCTTGTTTTCATGTTATATTATATGAAGTTTTTCTTTGCCAAGCAGTATCACGAGCTTTCATTAACCCCTTGCGTTCCTGGTGTCTTTTTTCTACGTGCTTGCTGTAATACCAGGTTTTCATTTATTGTTGAAAGACTGTCTAGACCATGATGTAGGGCCACTGGCGGATCCACGTGGGGGGCGGAGGGGGCGACCGCCCCCCCCCAAAGGTCTTCTACTTCCAGCATGTACCGTTCGGAAATACAAATATTGTCTTTTCCCGGCCGATCCAATCTGTGTAACAAGCCTAGTAGAGTTTAATCAAAATGTGTGGTACTTAATGGTACTTAATATAGACATATTTGAATTGTGAAGACTTCTTTCTCTAGTTCCTTGGGACGGTTACCATAAGCCGCAAACGAGAGAATGATTCATACGTTGAACGAACAGCTGTAGGAAGAAGGAAAGACGGCTCACTCTGTGAACTAAAATTTAAATTTTAAAATTGTGTCCTAAAAAAAAAAAAAATGTGGGTATGGAATTCAAAACCTGAAACTTCAATTACCTTTACCTTGAATAAAGAGAAATGGAGAATATTCAGCGCTCCTTATTTTAAAGCTCTCTAAATCTGAGATGAGACTTTTAGGTTGGTTGATGGATTGATATGTATTTACGTCGTTCGTCAAAAGTAATGCTTTACAGAACGGGAATTAGAGTTTAAAGTTGAATCTGAACTACTGTAGTACGTTCGATGTCCACTCACCGGGTATCAAACCACAGAACCTCATGCACCAAAGATCAAAGGTACTCTCGCTAGATACTATATCAACAAAGAACAGTGACTTTTGAGGTTCAACATGGAAACATTTATTGTGACTTTTAATGGCATTTCATCTTTTCTTGGGAAATAATACAAGCTACAAGCCGTTATTGTAATCATATATAAAAGAAGTCGTCCTGATCTTCGCACAGGCCAAACCGCTTAAGCTAGAAACTTGAAATTCGGACAGTAGATAGGATTTGTGATCTAGGATACCACTAAGGAAGGATTTTTGGGAAATTCAAAGAAAGGAAGTGGAAAGGGGTGAACATTTTTTTAATAAGATGGTGATCTCTCCAAATCCCTTAAGGTTAGAGACTTGAAATTTGGATTTGGATTTCTCATTTAAAGTAATTTGACACACGTTTCAACATTTTTTGATATTTTAGTAAAATGGGAAAAGAGGTGGAAAGAAAAGGGGGCGGGGATTGCAATTATTACAATAAGATATCTAAGAATCTTTGAAGGTTAGAAACATGGAATTTGGTATATGGACTTCTCACGTAAAATAATTCAATACGTATTTCAGCGTTTTTGTATTCTTCTTCTTCTTCATCATCATCTTATTATTATTATTATTATTATTATTATTATTATTATTATTATTATTATTATTATTATTATTATTATTATATTATTATTATTATTATTATTATTATTATTATTATTATTATTATTATTATTATTATTATTATTATTATTATTATTATTATTATTATTATTATTATAAGATGCTTATATCTCATAATCAATTACGGTTAGATATATGAAAGTTGCTAGTTTGATTATTCATTTAAAATAATGAAACATGGATTTGAGCATTTTTTGCCACTTAACGTAGAAGGGCAAAAGCAGAGGTGAGGGTTTACTAAAATGTTTGTGAAGTGTTTGAATTTCGTGACAGCGTTTTAGCTCAATCCAATTCTATATGAAAGACACAGAAGGGAGAACGCGAAATATTGTGCCACAGTACCACATAGAACCATTTGCTATATTGTGCGAAGCCGTATTCCGAACAAATTGGGGGGCTGGGAGGGAAATACCATCGTCAATATAGCACTTTCTTTTGTGTAAGTAGTGTCCAATATAGCGCATCTGATAAATCGCGGTGACTAACTGTGAAGTGAATCATGATACCGCCACGCCTCCGAAACGGAAGTGCGTATTTAGTTTAAATCTAGAGAAAGAATATAATTTCATCTTTTAAAAAAAAAACTTACAAATTCGGGTCATAAAATATAATCTGGGAATCAAGTTTACACCCCCCTCCAGCCCTGGATTCATATGTGTCCCATTTTTGGAAATTGAAATTCTGGTCACTTTGAGGCTATGCTCATCTTCCAGGAAGCGAACCGCCCCCTCCAAATGATTCTTCTGGATCCGCTAGTGTGTAGGGCATAGATATTTGCACGTGCAAGGAAACCATTCACGTTACTGATATATACCGGAGATGGAAAACCAACTTTTTTTCTTTTTTTCCGAACTCGAAATACGATATCAAAGTTACAAATTGTTCATCGTCGAAGCAAATACATGTGGTCCCTTACACCTGCTATCTACTGAGACAATTTTTTTTTCTTTTCTGCCAGTAAGGTGCTGTCACCTAAGGAGAAATAGTAGAACTAACTCGACCCTTGTATCCACTAAAAAAAATTTCATCATCTCCACGAGTAATACGACCCTTCATAAAGGATACATTTTTATAACATGCCCATGGATGTCACTGGTATTTTGCAACCTAGTATTTCATGGTATCCACATGGATGTCACTGGAACTCTAACTTTGCCCTTTCCTCGCCTCCCGCTTTAGCCTTCAGCACTTGCAGATTCAGTGCATCCTTCCAGTAATTAAGAGTAAGGAAAATCTGTATCTAATTTGATTTTTAATGTAGTTTTATATTAAAGTCTGAAACTATACCCAGTGTATGCTGTGGGAGTATTATTTTATTAAAGATGCGGGGTCGTATTGGATTTTTTTTTAAATACGGTAAATCGCATGTTTTAATATTCATGGAAGGAGAAACAAAAATAACTAGTTCTAAGAATAAAGAAGAGACTAGAGAGAAATAAACAACCAGGTATAATTTTCATTTAAAAAATTGCCTTTGATGTTGTATAACATAAACAAATATCTAATCCTGTTTAATCTTTCAAACAAGCATTCGTTTATTGAGAAATAAAATGTTCTAATGTCAATAATTTGTATTTGAAAAATGTCATGAAGAAAACTAAAGTAAAATATTGATATTGGCTGAAAATAATAAGAAATTAGAGATTTATAAACATTCAACATTAGAATAAGGAAAAACGACAGGTAATTAATGAGGCTCAACTTCTTTAGTTGCACTTTCAGAGAAATAATTAACAAAGAGTGCTATTTTCATGGTTAATATAATACATTTTATTTAGTGCAGCCAGAATTTTTAGTTGGTTTATAGAAATGAAATATTTAATTAAACTCTCAGGGTCATACCCTTCCGACTAAAGGGTACGATTGATCAATGAAAATGAATAAATGAATTGGTAGTATGAAAATGTGGAAGGATAGGTCAAACTTTGAAATGAAATTAAATGAAATCTTTGTTTTACGTCCCACAGTTATGCCAGCTAGGCTAAAGGAGATGATGGTGATGATGAGAGTTGAGTGAAATGGTGGAATGAAGAAAGTGGGAGCAAAGGGGAGAACCTCGAGAAAACCCCGTCACACGGTGTTTGTCCACCGTAAAGTTCACTTGGCGAGAGCTGGGAACGAAGTAAGGACGCAATGCACCCGAAGTGAGCACTCTTTCACTAAGCTACCGCGGCCCCTTCATGACAACGAGCGTTAACCACTTTGCCTCAAAGAGTAATATTTCCTATTTGAAGCGAATAACAGTGTATGACACATTTTGGAATGTGCTGAGTTACCAACGAAATCAAGACGTGCTGTACTGACGCGATTGACACATGAAGAGTGTATTTACAAAACATGCTACATCTTTATGGTAGATTTCTTGGGAAAGGGCAAAACATTATATCTTTTTACATTGAAACACTATGACTAGTGATATTTCACACAGAATTTACCAGAGAAAATAATGTATTTTGACAAAATAATAATAATAATAATAATAATAATAATAATAATAATAATAATAATAATAATAATAATAATAATAATAATAATAATAATAATAATAATAATAAAATTTAACGTAAGAGGTTCCATAGTATACTCTTCCATATTCAATTCAAAATCGGGCATTTTTGGATTTATCATGGTTTGGAAATACACTCCTCATATACTGAAAGTCTCGTTTCTCCATTGCCCAAGTATTGACGATAGTGTGCTAGCAATAGGGATGGAACGGTCATGGGTCATCGGGTCACTTCGGTCACGACTCTTCTCCGGGTTGCTTCTCAGACCCGCTCTGACTCAGCGACGCAGAAGGAGCCAAAATCTTTGGGGAATTTTATAATAGATTAATGATGTCCACTACTCGAGCTTGAACATTCATATGCTTCCTTCCCGTGGAGACATTCTTAAAGCAAGATACAACATCTGGAATATTTCAAATATAATTTACATGTTTATTGATATTCAAATGCTGAAACTTAGTAATGCGGTACGTTTTATTTTCAAAACGCCAAGTTTTACAGGTTCGCTTGGTTAAAATTTGACGATTCCTCATAAGAAAAACATGTAGCTTATCGAGTCTGTGCACTGTAAAAACTGTATAGTTGGAATAACCCAGAATTCTGGGTTGAAAAAGTGACAACCACGCCGTATTGTCTTAGAAATCACAAAATATGGTTATAATAACAATACGAGAAGTCAAAACTAGTAAAAAATAAAAACCTCTGGCATGACCTGGATTCGAACTCACACCGCGCGGCTGTTAAGCGCGTGCGTTATCCACCAGACCAACCGGAATCTTAGTTTAGGCTGTGTGATAACAAGAATTACAGCATACTTTGGAAGCAATTGTTTAGTCACTGAATTTAAAACAAGTCAATTAAAAAAACTAAACCAAACCAAACATCACCCGGAATATTGAATCAATGCCATTAAATGCTAGTTTAGTACAGCAGCTATTTATCAATGTTAACGTATGTTTTGAGAGAAATTTTCTTCACTCTTGGCGAAGTGCACTGCAGTTCACTCAGTACACTTCGCCAAGAGTGAAGAAAATTTCTCTCAAAACATACGTTAACATTGATAAATAGCTGCTGTACTAAACTAGCATTTAATGGCATTGATTCAATATTCCGGGTGATGTTTGGTTTGGTTTAGTTTTTTTAATTGACTTGTTTTAAATTCAGTGACTAAACAATTGCTTCCAAAGTATGCTGTAATTCTTGTTATCACACAGCCTAAACTAAGATTCCGGTTGGTCTGGTGGATAACGCACGCGCTTAACAGCCGCGCGGTGTGAGTTCGAATCCAGGTCATGCCAGAGGTTTTTATTTTTTACTAGTTTTGACTTCTCGTATTGTTATTATAACCATATTTTGTGATTTCTAAGACAATACGGCGTGGTTGTCACTTTTTCAACCCAGAATTCTGGGTTATTCCAACTATACAGTTTTTACAGTGTGATGTTCAAGCGTTTACACTGCACAAACCTTTCAATTATCTTTCAGTGCAATACTTTGACAAGATACAGGTATCAAGCTGGAAAGAAAGTTACGGATTCATGGTTTCAATAGTCAACACTTTGTGGCCAACGACGTTTACAATATTTTGGACTTGTGAAAAACGTTTTAACTCAAAATAATTAATTATAATGTTTGTATAAGTGTATAAAGTGTGAACAAGATATTGGTAGACTGGAAAGCCGTATGTGCACAGTGAAACAGGCATGCCATTTGACCAAATTGTAAACACAAGCAGATGCTTGGTGTTTTTGTCTACCTCTAGGACACAATTGTCCATTTGAAACTTCAGTAATCATGATGTCACGTAAAGAGAAAAAAGTGGTGACAAAACGGATAATTTCATACTTCCAAAATGAAGCATGTAAAATTAAGTTCAAAACACTGCTTCATTTTCGCGACGAAAGTGTTCCAATTAGCATGATATAGCGAGTGATCTCCAGGTCAGTGGCTGATTTAGCTCGGGGCGGGGGGACTAGGCCCCAAAGTTGTTTGAGCGACATAAGTAGTTGAAGCTATTATTTATATAGTTTTGAAAGTTTATATTGAACTCATGATATACCTATCATAGTCTGGGTTCTGGCTACCCCTTCCCCCACTGTCCCAGATTCGAGGCTACCCAGCAGAGAAATCACCACAAACAAACTGATCGTCCAGCCGTGAAATGAGGACCGAAGATGGCGAAAGTGTAAAAGTTGTTTCAAAGGGATCCGTCGATGTCGACTCGCCGTGTTGCACCGAAGTTGAAGTTGAGGCAGTCAACTCTGCAGTTTATAAAACAGAAAAAGTTGTGAATTGAAGCATACGTAAAGAAAACTGCAGCCAAGTACATCAACGATCGAGAGGAGCGTACGAAGTCAGGGTGCCCTTACGTTTACAAAAAAAAAATCCCTGTGCGAAGTCCTCGTAGTGGATGACGAGACCTATGTACGTTGAGAGAAAGATGAAGTTCCAGGAAAGATGTAATTCCATATCTTAAATCCAGCTGCGCTACGATACGACGTGGAAACGAAGAAGCAAAGCAACTTCTTCAAGAAAATATTGGTGTGGCAAGCAATAGACAGCGAGAGAACAGTTTCGGAGTCCTTTATATCTGAAGGCACCATCAACGCCAAAGTGTACCTCTCGAAATGTTTGAAGAAGAGATTGGTTCCTTTCTTATCCGGGCGCCGAAGAGGCAACGTTTTGTTTTCGCTGGATCTTGCTACGCCGCACTACGGAAAGAATATTGTCGAATTTCTTCGTAGTAAAGTCATCCTCTTCGTTGAGAGAGAAAAGAACCCTTGGGTTGCTTGAGTGTGGTTAGCTTCTATTAATCTGTGATGGGCTCATGTTACAGTGACTCCTGAGACCAGGGTCTAATATACCCCAAGTGTGAGCCATAGAGGCATTTTGGGCCTTATGTAAATAGAAGTATACAGAACGTTCCCACCAGAGCCGGATTTAAGTTCGATGAAGCATTAAGCTATTGGAGATAATCAGGCCTTTTATTTGTCCAGCTGTCCTTTGTCAACTGACAATTTAAGAAGCAGGCTAGCAGGAGAGGCCCTGTTACTTACATCATAGAAGCATACTGTTGCTGTTTGTAGATTTTATTTTTATTTTCTTATTTTAAATCTTATTTTTGGAAAAGTACATCCAAGATTTTTCCTTTAAATTTTGGGGCCCCCATTAGAGTAGGGCCCTAAGCTATAGCTCGTTTAGCTTATACGTAAATCCAGCACTGGTCCCCACAGAACCAAAAATCTTCGTGGCTTTTCTCGCACTTTGTTGCTCATGACGGATAGCATACTTAAAATCATGACTTTTAAGATTTGTTCTTTTTGGTTAAATGGGGGGGGGGCGACAAATGATGCCATTGGATGGGGCGGCAAATTGCCTAGGGCCTTCCCTGCCTGTAGTGTAAACTCTATGATGCAAAGGCTCGGAGGGTTGCTCTTTATACACTCGGACGAGTTTACCCACGTGGGTTAGACGTAAAGAGGTACATTGTTTGCTATATATTTCTACGCTCGTTCGAGAATCATCTGAGAATCTGCAGATAAAATGAAGGAGCGCTAACAGACGGATAATGTAAAAGAGCTCTGAATCAAGTGATCCGCTCACCCTCGAACAAATCTTGGAACATGTCAGAACATGTTTGAATGGTTTTGTGTTTCATCGTATCGAATTTTCATAAAATTTACACAAATTTCTAAACTTTCTGGATAGGAAAGAATAGTAGCCATGAAAAATCACTGGAAGTCTTAGCATAGGTGAGGATCATTCAGCCCTGAAAAACTGTTCCTCCTCCCTCCAAAGTATTTTATTGCAATACAATATTCTTTTAAGTTTACCTTAATTTGCGTAAAGTGATATTCATGTTGCGTTTCCATTGTATATTTAATACTAACTTTGCTTCACCGTCCCTTCCTCCACCTTTTCTTGCTTCTTTCATACAGCTTTGGAATTTGAATATAACAAAATTGCTACTCCACTGTGTTAGTGGGTGTGCTTCGAATTGCCCCATTTGTCCTCCCGAGATGAAACCTAAAATAGGCATATAAGCAACCATTATTAAGTTACCAAGAATAGTGCAAGGGCAATCGGGGTAGGGGGTTCAGAATTAGTGTTACCCAACTAGACCAGATGGCACATAATTCTCGTGACAAGACGTGAAGCGTTCTCCTACCCAGGGGCAGATCCAGGACAGACTTTTTGGGGGGCGTGGATTGTAATACTGCTACTTAGAGCTACTTTTAAAAGCTTCAAACTCTGGGATGGGTTTTATTTTTATATAAAATAAGAAAGTTTCCTCTTCTGGTGAGGATCGTTGCGATCACCAACTGGATCCGCCCCTGCTCCTAGCTAAATTTTCTAGTTGCGGCAATGATTGTTGGGATTGTAGATATACAGTAGAAACGAAAATATTAGGTCGGAAGAAGTGGAAAATCAATGTGCTATTCAACTATTACACCTTACCTGTGCACTATAACATCAATATATTAGCTCTAAGTTCGTTACATTATAATTTCTGGAACTAATTAAAACTAGTTTACTCGCCAAAAGTTTCAATGATAACACTCAAGATAAAATATATTTAAACTGATGTATCTTCTAAAGATTTTCTTCATTTATCTTTTTTATTTTTTTTACATAATTCCCTCTTTATAATTGAGAATACATCCCCTATTAATACCTTCTTTACGTATTACATCAGAGCTGTTTAGTAAAACATGTTTATACATGTCTGGTTATAAAATTTAACAAGTTAAATGTTCAGGTCTGGCCATAGAAGTTGGTATCATATGTTACAGACTATTGTCCATATCAACATATTCATATTTATAAATGTTATCGTTATAAATTTGCGAAGCGAAGAATAACAAATGGAAATTTATATAAGGATATCAAAGAAATGATAGAATGAGAATATGGGAGAGCCCATGAGCAAACTAATGGTTACGATTATGAGAAGTACGGGGAAAGGATGAGTCCAAGTGAAACAAAGAAGCAATTTAAAACTGTTTCTGAGAGTGGATCACGGTAGTTGTGAAAAAAATTATTATGATGGAAAGTGTTATATTGTATATTTGAAGGTATGCTGAAGATAAAGGTATCCGTCTGTATTCAGTTATCATAAAAAGAGCCATTACAGACAGTAAAGTCATTGATGCAGTTCTTGGGCTTTCAGCCGACATCTAACTGCACATTTTTTTTTAAACTTTTCTATGCGTGAACAATAACACTTTAGTTTCTTTTTAGGCAGGAAAAAGGAAAAAAACATCCAGAAATATTTTGTCCAGGCCATTTTTATGAAGGTATATCGAACTATAAGACAGAACAAAAAATTATACAGCCATTCGAGTTTTAGAAAATACGAAACTAGCTACCGTTTCAAAATCAAACTCAAGGTTTTAGAAAAACTAAATAAAGAGTTAAGCACACCAAGGAAACCATAAAAGGCATATAACAGAAGCACTCTGAGATTACTGAAAGAAACATTACGAAAAGACTAAGACCGATAGAATTGAATTCATGTCTATGAATCTATACGAGGATCATGAGCATCTTTCTGATGGTAAGAGGATAAGGTGCAATGCTCATGGAGTCGACTCCGATCGGGATAATTGTCTCACACATTGATTCATGCATCCTGGAT
Organism: Thermobia domestica; assembly: GCF_964235325.1. Taxonomy (NCBI): domain Eukaryota; kingdom Metazoa; phylum Arthropoda; class Insecta; order Zygentoma; family Lepismatidae; genus Thermobia; species Thermobia domestica. The sequence goes on along the minus strand of NC_137456.1, from coordinate 277,412,511 downwards.
ACGAGTAAAATTTCAGCTTGAATAAAAGCAGTACTGAGCTTATATGTATGTACGGCACAAATCTTGCGCAAGAAAAAGCTGGACGAAATTTTAAATGCATTTATCTCGAAAATATCAGCAAGCACATACGTCGCTGCTATTCTAGAGGCTTATAACCTCAACGATAAAAAAAGGAAAATTCAATTCGAATAACTGGTCAAAAAGTAAATGGAATGATATTTCTAGAACTTGTATGTATCCCGTCTGTAATATGTTAATGAGTTTGGTTTGTATAGTGTGGTATTTTCTCAATTTATGTTGAAATCTGAAGTACAAATAGATTGCTACTACTTCCGGTTTTGATAGAAAGATTAAAGCGGAAATGGAACATATTCTTGAGATGTTTCATTGATTTTAGAAAACCGCTTCTCCCTATCTATTACCATATTTTACTTCATAACGATTAACCCTAGGAACACAAAGGTATTTTTGAGTTACATGGAACACCAACAGGGAGGCCTCTGAGGCCCACAGCTTAAAAGTCATTATTTCTCACGGTTATCTTATCTGATATGAACTTGGGGTGTCTAAGACATCGTATAGTTTTATTCTCTATTATTACTACGTTTCTAAGCACATTGTTGCCACCTATATGTGTGTAATTGTTTAAGTTACCATTTTTTATTTATGTAACTATGACCTATTTATTTTATTTGTTTGTGTAGAAGAACAATCAAACAGATCAATAGCAACTTAGTACCGTGTAGTATGAGTACAAATGCGGCTTCTAAAAGCATTTTGGTGGTGCTACAGCAAAGTGGAGTAGAATTGGGAAGAGTGGGGTATACTTTAGAATTCCAGCGAATTCAAGATTAATCTTTCTTTCAAATTTTGTTTCCGCGAAAAGATAGACAGTGTGAGAGACGTTAATTAGACACTATATTGGATGTCACCAGAGAAATAGTGTTGTTAACCCTACAAGTTACATTTTTCTAGCAGCACAACATCAGGTTTTTGCACCTATATGGAATGAACATGTAAAATGTAAGAAAACAAGTACGACTTGTCTGACAGTTTTCTAAACTAAACTACTACTGTATCATGAATATTACAAGGGATTCACTGCAACAAACGTCAGACTGCTTCCATTTGTTCCATTTGCATTATCAAATAAAATGTTCCAATCACTGTATTTTGCATCAAAATCTGACAAGGTTATTTGTATCTTGCTATAATGAAGCTCACTACCTTCTGTATCAGATTCATTTACAAGTTCCTTCTCAATTGAACTTTGTGAAGAGCACGATTTGTCATTGTTTCAATGCTGCTGCAAATTCCCACATACATTCACAGTCACAGAATAACGAACTGACAATTTCCTATGAAATATGTGTCTTCAGCAGTATTACCAACAACCTCTGAAGAAAATAGGCTAGATGTTCTTCAGAAATAAGCTTTTTTACGCAAAAAATGGCTAGATTTTAAACTGCTAACCTATAACCCACATTGTAGATTATGTACCTCCTTTTGGTGTGTAGGATTACAAGTGAGTTATAGTAAAATATGAAATGTTTGATTTTATTCGCAGAAGACTAACAAGCAACATGCCTGACTAAATTACAATAAAATCCATCAACTCAACTGATATGTGAAAATCAACAGCCATATTATCAGTTTAATTGAAATAAGTCATCATCGATGAATCGCAGCTAGCCGAGGCGCTGGAACTTGATGTACCATCGTTGGATTGTGGATTAGTTGTGTTTATGTAGCCTGCCATTGTCCGAATTTTCAGTAGTACTTCTTTGGGCAGGTCATAGTTCTTATAAACACTTCTTATTTCTCCTTACATCCACATGAATCCTCATGATTGCATTGAGAGTTTTTGATAGATATTCTATTTGTTTCTTTACGAAACAAAAACAATCTTGTAGCTTGAAGAAACGAACAGTCTTGACCCGACTACGGGAGGTTCCATAGTATTTGAGCTATGGGACTTTAAAATTCATTTTGTCATGTTTTTGGCAGCCTATAACTCCGAAAGGAAGCCCTTGTACATCGAGATTGATCTATACGTTTTGTCTTATCTTGATGTCAGGAGTTACCTCCCAAACGTTGTCGTTGTTGTTTTGAAACACCCTATATAGATCAATATTGGAAGGAAATTGTAGTAAATTTCTATCACTACCGGTTGTGGTAGAGAGGTAAAGATGGAGATGACATGTATTCTAGGGACGCTTAATCGATTGCAGCAAACCACTATTACTATCGATTACTGTTTCTGCTCCATCAACGATAAATCGAAAATGCTGTATTTTTCCTACTTCTGATGCATTGATCACCTCCACCAAGTATTGATTCCTGATGACCTTCTACATCGTAGCCAAAATTAATATTGACCTATCAAGTAGTTCTTGAAAATCTTTTGTCTCCCTGACAGACACGGACATGAACAGATTTTTTTTTTTGTTTTTGTTTTTGTTTTTCTTTTTGTTTTTCAGTCGAGTGGACACACGGATAGACAAGGTAAAGACAGGATATTAATGAACTATGCGAACAAATGGTAAGAGATGATTCCTTACATGAAAATAAGAAAAAAAGTTTATATTCACTTGCGCAGTGAACCGAACCGTGAAACAACACCCCGCAGCACTTGTTATTCTGACCAAGGAACTGGGGAGCCGGCAGCTCCTGACACTTACCACTTCCGACCCTAAGCATTATGCGTTCACTGTTGTCGAAGCTTATTTTTTATCTACTTTGAACCCACCTGAGAATTCTGTTGGTAGTAAACCTGGGAATTATGCCCTGTAAGGAATCCTTTGCACACATTACAAATGCTAGAAAAATGAATTTTTCAATGGCGTATATATAATTTCTTTTGCGTAAGTATGGACCGAAATCCTCGGTTGTGTTCGAAATAACGCGTATTTCAGTGTATTTTTTCCATGCTTTTGAACGGCTCTAGCTCTAAAAATATGCACTTTTTTCCTACATGTCCATATGAGCTTCTTGTTTTATTTTGCTGTGAGAAATCACCTTTTACAGTTTGTTGCTATAGGTTTATTAACACCCTGTATTTGTAGGAGTTTTGGTTCGCAAACTAAATTTCTTGTTAAATCACTTTCGCCAAAATGATGCAGCATACGCGTACTCAAAGGTAAGATAGAAGAAAATTTTACGAATGATTTTAATCAAGACACAAACTCAGTTCTAGACGTATAATTTGAATTTTATTTTATTGAACAGCAGTGCTTTCCATATAATTTGATTACTGAAATGTAGTGTTCATTCAAAAATTGCATTTAAAAAACTTTCTATTTTAAGTCGCTGTTCACTTAAATCATATATTGTAAACTTGGAAGAAGCAATTTGATTAATTGGAACACAAGATCTTTTATTCATTCATACCACAGTTACATGATTTAGTACATCTAAAGTTGAACTCCTAATCAGTTTTTTCGGGTTTGTACTCGCAGCTTGGCATTCCCAGACGACCCCATATTCGAAACTCTGTGTTAGTCTTCACCTACGAGGTGCACGAAAAAAGTGAAAATGATAAGGTGGAAGGAAACGGAAGTACCCCGAGAAAACCCACGAAGATGACGTTGTCAACCATAAACTTATTTGGTCCTTTTAAAGAAAGATGTATCAGCAAGATTTTTTGATCAATACTTTACATCAAGACTCTACAGCTGGTGCTATTCTAACGATATGCATTATCACTTTAGAAATTTCATGGTGCATATCAAGTCGAAACAACGAGCAAACGTAAGATTCTGCGTTAAACTGGAGAATGGAGACAGACAGCAGTCATTGCAGTGTAAAGGACAATTATCTATGACTGAAAAAGGCAAAGCAGGTACGCACCTTGATGAACTACACGGTCGTCTTTTCCAATATTAGTGAGATAGTACATCGAGTATTCGTCCGAAGAAGGCAGATTGTCAATAGCGAATTCTACTGCCAGAACTCTGAATATCTGAGGGAGGATATTTGTCGTGTGTTAAAAATTGGATACCACGATGATAATGAATCCTGTCACCAAACTCTTCTGTCGTCAGAAACAACATGCCTCATTTTCACTTAACCCCACTTCCAAGAAGATGAAGATTCACCTTAAAACAGGTCTCACCGTTTTGACACAATTGTGGAACGCGCTTAGAACGCTCCTAAAACAAGCCTTCGGATCGTGTTCCAGAAGTGGTAGAAACGTCTCGAGTTCTGTACGTATTTCTAGTAAATGGGACCATTTTAAAGTGATAATATGTAAACATTGATAAAGTGTTTTCTTGTAAATAGAAGTAGTCTCTATTTTTATATATTTCCACGTATATTATTGCTATGTGCATGTTATCTCCTCTCCAAACGAATGACTACATTTTCATCCTTATGACATTATTATTATTATTATTATTATTATTATTATTATTATTATTATTATTATTATTATTATTATTATTACGTTCATTACTTTAACACAAACCATAAATTCACAATCTTTTACGCACTACCTTCTTCGTAGTAATAATTATCTGCAATGTCTTTCTCTTATTCGTCTAAGGCTAATAATGTTTTTGGTTCATTTATTTCAAGGCTCAATTTAAGACGCACATGCCTTGAAAAACCATACTGCAAGTTATAATGTTAAATTAATTTTTAAGCAATTGGAAAGCACGTAGATTGAAACACACTATGTCACTCATATTTTTATTTATCTTCAATGTAATACTCATTAAGTTCCATGTACTATGTCCAGGTTTCTGTTCCTTTGTGTAGAACTGCGTTGGAGTTGCCCGAAGAACCAGACGCTCGATCTTCTGTACTGCAGCTCTCACATCTGATGCTTGACGGATCACATAATCTGAAGGAGCAATCTCGGGATTATACAGTATAAGGGTATAAAGAATTTCCCAATCATATTTGCCCATTTCCTCTTTTGTAGACAGTACTAATTGTGAATTAGCATTGTTCAGGTCTTATCATCATCCTGATCCTGATGAGGATAATGATAAGACAGCACTTTTCAAAAGGTATATCATGTACTGCAACCATCCCCTGATTTACATTATATTATATTGGATTGTTGTAATTACTCTTAACTGAAACACGCATGTTTGATAGAGTGGGTTGATTCACTCATTCCTTATTCTCGTCATTTGAAGTGAAGGAGCAGCTCCGGGTTCGGATCCAGGTGGAAATAGAGCTCCTTCGTGGCTAAGCGGTTAGCGTACAGTCTTTTGGCGTGGGAAGCCCGGCTCTGTTTTCCCGGCGGGAGCTCATGTGGTCCGGATTCCACGTTAATCAGCAGGTCCACGTCTCATATAACCTCGCTGCTGAAAGGAACGTTAAACTCAAAATCAACTCAATCCTGGTGGGAATACTCGGTCTGAACGGTACAAAAGCTTTTTCAGATCAGCCATCGTGAGTAAGGTTTTTCCAGAGTTTTTCTTGTTTACATCAGACAAATTCCGGATGATACACAATATATAGGCCCCAGGCCGCTTCTTTCCCTTCCCACTTCCCGGGTAGTGTGATCACCCAGGGACATCATTCCTCATACGTGATAGGTTAATTAAAATGGTCATAGATCAAGCCCAAAAATGTACGTTCAATTCTCTAATTTGTCATTTAAAGTAGTTCTGTACGGTGATCCGTTGGGAAATTATTTTCTATTTTCGTCCTTAAAACTAAATACTTGACCTTGACCTCTTTGCAATCAGGGACAACTCGGGCTCGCGCAGCCTCAAGTTTAAAATTTTCAGAGACTCGGGCTCATTAATTGGAATGAGAATCACAGTTGCTCAGATTAGAATTGCTTGATCTCGAGCCCATTTACTCCATTGGTCTCACGCTCGCTTAAGACTAGTACTTACTATGCTCAATGGAGTTGCACCCGCTCACTGACCTCTTTGAGGCTCGTGCTTGCTCCGTCTCTAGCTCTGGCTAGCTAATAGAACATGAGCTTACATGTGCTCGTGCCCACTTACTAAGATCGAGGCTGATTTAACCCTAAAGCCGGCTTGCGAATTTTGACATGGCAACCTATGAACTCCCACAAACATTCTGCAATCGCTAATGAATATGCGAAGAGGTAATTCCCTATTTGGCAAATGCATTTCATCACTGCTCACTCTCTAGACTCTTAGCAAGTTTCTTTTAATTATCATTTCACACTAACACCACTTCTACTTCAACTCATCAATATCAGATAAGGCCACCTGTTACATGATGAGCATATACCTGAATCCACAGCAATCAAAGAAGAGAGTTGTCATGAGTTAAAGCATACATCTGAATCCACACGTAATCTGAAAAAAGAGAGTTATCATGAGTTAAAGCATACATCTGCATCCACACGCAATCTGAAAAAAGAGAGTTGTCGTGAATTAAAGTTGTCATATCCCCTTCAGATCATACGGCAGTACAATTTTGCAGTAAACTTCAACAGTTAATCGACTTTTCATGCCCTTCTTGAAACCTATAACCTCAGTCAGAGAACAACAGCCTTGAAAAGATAGTACTTGTATTGTTGATTATGTTGTTTTACAACCGTTAGAATATTTAATGCCATTTGTAGTAGCTGCGATATGAAAAAGTTACAAATTTACTTTTAATTACGATTTGCTGAAAGCAAAACTCAGTTAGAGAGAGAGAGAAAGAGGATGAGAAAGAGACAAAAAAGTAAACGAAGAGGGGGTTGGAAAGATTGGGGTGGAAGAGTACACGTTGCGTCGTTGTGCTTGAGGCTATTTTGGTAATGTTTACATAATTTTCAAGCCGTTTACCCAGCAATAAGAACTTCTAAACAGCCTCATATAACTGACGGCTTTATAACGAATTTCTGTCAGTAGCAAACAGAAAATTAAAAACAAACCTAATTTTTTCTTCCTCCTTGTTAACGTTTTTTTTTGTAGTGCAAATGAAAAAAAAAGCATGATTTCTAAGCAAATGAATATAATTAGCGATACAACGACAGTTAATTTAATTTTCTCAAGCGACGTGCTGATGCGAAACGGTATTGGATCGGAAGTGTTGCCTTGTTCCTGGTTTAAATACTTTTAAGCTCATACATATCAAACCATTGATATCTCATTTCTCTCTTGATTCGTGCTTTAAAGAACATGTGAGAAGAAGAATCATAAGATACGTAGTTACAAAGTGAAAGAATTTAAAATGAATAGAAAGTATATATATATATATATATATATATATATATATATATATATATATATATATATATATATATATATATATATATATATATATATATATAAAGAGAGAGAGAGAGAGAGATAAATAGATAGATACATATTCGACAGATATAGATAGATAGGGGAGAGAGGGGGAGGTTTGCGCAAACGAGTTACCAGTATTTAATCCTCTTCTAAAGCATACAAAGAAAACTCAGAATTTTAGGAATGATCAAAAAATATATCAAAAGATTGCGATCTTGGCCAATAATTATTTTTTGAATCATAGGATCATAAAATATTTAAACGGAAATCTTTTTTTTTTTTTAACGGAATACAAACATCATACTGAGTTAAGTAATAGTTTGCATTTGGTTACACTGTATGTACTCCAGATATAAGGTCTACAAGAAAATTTTTGCCTGAAATATATTTGATCTTTCAATCCAATAATACTGTAACTTCCTATATAAAGATATGATAGATACAAAAATTGCACGTATTCTGTTCAAGAAGGGCTTGTATTCAAACTTCAGAAAATATCGGGATGATTTAGATATCAGTACATGTTATTATTGATAGTAGTAGTAGTATATTAGTAGCAATAACAGAAGTGGTGGTTTGGGCAGAAAACCTCTTGGTTAAAACCTCGAGGATACGAAATCTCGCCAAGGACAAAGCCTCACAAACTCTCGTTATAGCGTTTTCTTCAGTATAGAATGTTAAAAGTTTGCTGCATATATATTATAATTAATATATATTGTAATTATATTGGTAAAATGCAATAAATTTAATCCAATTTCGTAAATAAAATTGAGGGAATTTCATACCTTCTTTTGCTTGGATTTTAAACATTTCTATAACATTCTGTTTTAGAGAGGCAAAAGATAATTTTGTTTGAGCATTACCCGGTCTATCCGCTCCCTTGGCTACAAATCTGTCCTCAAGTTTGTGTCAGAAGTGCAACCCACAAGTTTCAATAGGAAACAAATCATCCGACACACACATCTTATGCATTGTTCTACAACCTACATATCTTTAGTAACCACAAATATCTGACTTGAAAATATATTTTATGCAACTCGCACAATCCTTCAAGAGGAAAGTAGTTAATATCTTTGTTAAAATTCCTTTCGTTTACCACTAATAAACTCTGGTACGTAAAGCCGGTTGACAATACATCAGAACTCGCTATAAAATTTCATATTTCACATTTCATGTCCATAATATATTTCCGTTTACAAGATCATCACATTTTATCGTATTGTGGTTATTATTCTTGGGAAACGCGATTTGCATGAAAAATAGATCAAATTAAAAAACGAGAGAGTTCATGGGTGGAAATGGGGTATAAAAGAAGAAATCGATTTGCTAAATAAAAATCGAACAATTATATTGTCTGTCCTGTCTATGACCTTAACATTATAAAAGAGTCATTCTGACACATCAAAGCTGGAATTCTCATTACATGATATGTAATTTAACACCGGAACGTTATTCGTTATTTTCTACTGGACAATTTCATTTCTGCGGCTTTTCTATAGACAAAAGGAAAGCAATTATGGTGCTGCCATCTATGCGCAGAGATTGTTATTCTCACTTGATTCCCTCGCCTTCACCCACAATCCCTTTATATGTATGCGTGAGTGTTCTTCATTTCCATGTAAATGGTTTGAGGGTATGTAGGATACCTCGAACTAGCATTAAATACATAGATACGTCCGGACGAAGAAGCAGAGCATTCTGTTTTATCAGTTGTGTGGCCCAAGTAACAGTCAGTAGGGCATACATACAGGAGTGAAGGCTATTGGCCGGCATGGTTAAGAATTAATCAGTTGCAAATATAAAACTGGAAAACTAGGTTGATCCAACATTATTTCAAGTCTATGCTGGCAAACTAACAATTTCTCGTCATTTCTCCGACAGTTTGGATCTCGCGCTCCTAAATCTAGGGATGCGCACGAGACGAGTCGAGACAGGATTTTTCTGATAAAATTCGAGTCGAGACACGGCTCTCCCAATAGAGAAATATACATTTTTCGAGTCGAGACATCACTTATACAGCACATTTTCGAGACGAGACAGCCACAAATCATGTCTGGTGCGCATCCCTACCCAAATCAAAATTTTACTTCTTTTGGACAGTTCGTTGGCAATTAAACTGGTGGCTAAGTTGCTAATTACAATGTAGAGCGCCAACGTTGGCTGGCTAGCTACCGTATCAATTTCCCACTGATGGGGGGTCACTGTCTCTAATGCTAGGGTAATGGGATCTATTAAAAAGGTCTCTCCCTCTTGGCATCAGTGGCCTTATCTGCATTGGTTTCATAGGTGTTCCCGGAATTTTCCATACGGGTGCGCACAAAACTAATTAAACTATAAGTTCTAATATGGGTGTGCACAAAGGTAATTAAAGCAGAACTTTTCATATAGGTGAGCACAAAAGTGATTAAAGGAGAAATTTCCATAGAGATGTGTACAAAAGTAATTGAAGAAGAACGTGTCATATGAATCTGCACAAAGGTAATTGTAGTAGAAGTTTTCATATGGGTGTGTACAAAGGTAATTAAAGCAGAACGTTCCATGTGAGTGTGCACAAAGTTGATTAAAGAAGAGCTTTTCATATGTGTGTGCACAAAGGCAATTAAAGTAGAACTTTTCATATCAGTGTGCACAAAGGTAATTAAAGCAGAAGTTTCTATATGGGTATGCACGAAGTTGAATAAAGATGAGCTTTCCATGTGGGTGTGCACAAAAATAATTAAACGTTCGATATAGGTGCACACACACACACACACACACACACACAAACATATATATATATATATATATATATATATACTGTATATATATGTGTGTGTGTGTGTGTGTGTGCAGGTAATTGAAGCTCTATCCACCCTCTAAGGTGCTAATTTTATTGAGTTTTACTTTACAAATTAAAAAAAAAAAATGTTATTCCATTGATCTGAAGAATTCAGATTATGTTTAAAAGTTTAGAATACATGATAATTGAAGAAAAAACTATTTATAAGAGTGGATACAAACACCCCGTAGGTACGGGTATAATAATTTTACTTATACCGAAGTTGAAGCGCCGACTAGCATGGTCGGCAGTTGAAAGCATTACAAAGGAATAATTCTAACAAGTCGATTTCCATACTTGTCTGTTGTGCGTTCGAATCCCGTTTAGGACATAGGAGTTATGCACTTTCCTTTCACCATTCATTTTATCGTGTTCTTTCTCCCGTTTTCTATGTATCCTAGCGTAGAATGCAAACCTAAAAATAACAAAATAAAAGTTTCAACATTTCTACGAGTAAATTAATATTTGATTCGTTCTACAACAACTTTTACTGTTATCAAATTGCACTATCAATATTTATTTTTTAAATATACATTCAGAGATTGAATAGAAAACTCGACGCAAAAAAATGAATTGCGCCTATTAATAAAATTCAATTAAACTCTGTTTTCTATTTTTAAACCTTCATTTTCTATTTGGAGGTATAGCACATCAAATCTGCACATACAAAGGAGGGAGGAACTAGCTGGAATCTGACGTTCAATAACATGCAAAGGTTTTTAATTGGATTAAGATCGGGTGAGTTTGGAGTCCGTTACAACAATTGAAATTCACCACTGAGCTCCTCAAATTACTGCAGTAGAACGTTGGTCTTATGAGAAAGAGCGTTATCCTGTTGAAAGATGTCATTGCCAGCTGGAAATATGGTCGACATAAAAGGATGCATATGATTATCAATGACGACCTGATAACTAAGAGCCATCACGATTAGTGCTGAGCAAATGCAAGACCAAGACCAAGACCCGGGTGGTCTTACAACGATATGTTGTATTTTTAATTGTATTCTTTGGGCAAAAATGTGTGATCTTGTCTATAAAATATGCACTAGCCATCTAGGTTAAAAAGAAGAAGAAAAGAATATATATATAATATAAATCAATGTATTAAACCCAAGGATGTCATAAATAGAGGATCTGCCCATATGTATCGTCATCCTATTAAATCTATGAAGCCAAAAAACAACCGAGCATCGGCACGTCTGATTAGCTACTCTCGTTCCCACCATCGTCTGAGTGGCTACTTTCATTTCCGCCATGATTGTTGGCTCAAAACATTGCGATCCTATTGGGCGGAGTGGGCAGAGTAGGGGTGGCGAAACTGTGACGTATGGCTTCAAGATTTTGTTGTAACGGCAGATCCTCTACTTTATAAGATCCCTGATTAAACCAATGAATGTTTGGTTGTTATCACCAAGACGACATATTTAGATATTACTATGGTAACAGAAGTAAGGTTAGATATAATGTTAGCTACTTTTCAAGAATCATAACGTTTATAAAAAGGAAGTATACAATAAACGACATTTTGCATTATGTCAATTTGGTTTACTCATTTGGCTCAAACAAAATAATAATATCGTTAAGGATCAGGAGGTGGTATATTAGTTATAGTCTTGGTCTTGGTCTTGCACTGGAACCTTTGATCTTGTTCTTGCACACCCGGTCTTGGTCTTGGTCTTGGTCTTGCTGCAAGAGTCTTGCAAATCTTGCTTTTAAAAAACCTTATGCTTTTCACACGTAAATTTTACTCTGGATAAATTATACAATACGCCAATAGTAACGGAAATACAATGTATGTTTCTAAATGAAATATAGTTTACCTTCGTGTAAGTATGATGATAATATACAACATAGGTGATAACCTTTATTTTTTTCAATGGGTCCCCACACTTCAGTACTTATAAGATAAATTACAACGTTTTGTAATCTTTTTATATTTTTTAATAGATTCAATACTCTACTGGTACCCAAATTGGGGAGACGCGTAAAAGAAAATAAAGACTGCACAGACTACTGAAATACCATAAATTGCTAAATTATTTTTACATTCTAAAGGCGTCAGATTTTTTTTATTTTCAACTAAGATTGGCTAATCTTTGTATTGAACAAACTTTCAATTAAATATTGAGATTTTATTTTACTGATTCCAATATGTACCCTATGGAACAGAAACATTGACATTACGCAAAAGCAATCAAAAAATATTGGAGGCTTTCGATGAAAGGAGAGAATTAGATGGGTTGAACGGAAAACGAATGAGAAGGTGTTAGAAATAGCAGCAGTAGGGGAGAAAAGAAGAATTTTAGATGTAATTAAGAGGAGGAAAAGGAACTGGTTGGGACATTGGCTGAGGAGGAACTTTGTTATGAGGGACATGCTATAGAATATGGTACAGGGAAAGAGAGGGAGGGGGAAAAGGAGACTGTAGTTGAAGGAAGGAATTAAAACAGAAAATTGCTAAGTCAAGACGAAGAGACTAGCTAAGGACCACCGTATATCGAAGCTTCTGAGTTGCAACAAGTGACCAGCTAATAATGACACCATAGCAATAATGATATGTTGGCAATATTGGCCAAAAAAGAGAAAGAAAAATCAAAATAATAACGATAATCAAACCTCTTAAAATTTTAGTATAACTTGAGTAAAAACTGAAAATGACTCAACTGTCCATGTCTTTTGTGTAAACTCAACTTACACAAATACTTTTGACCTATATTGGAAATACAAAAACACAGCATCAAACACCAAGTTATTTGAAATAACTGTACAAAATCACTCTCACTTGTGAATATGGATTATTTATTGTTGTATAATGTTATATCGCTCAATCCTCGATATGCTGTAAACCTAAGGAGGCTAAAAGTTATACTGATAAACAGTTATTCAACGTATAAGCACCCGCCCATGAAATCAAATTTGCGGTCACATACACAAGTTTTTGTCAATGTCATGAAAATGTTATTTCGATATTAATTTTATGAGCACACATTAAAAATTTCCAACAGATGCTTGAACTTCGGAGCCAAGGCCATACCCATATAGTCAGCACCTATCGTGTACGGAATTACCGATGTTCAATACTACATTTCCCGTTAGTTTTGGAAGAATAACACCATTAATAGCTATGTTTTGAAATGAAATGAATATCTAGTTTAACATCCCACGCCTATGCACCGAGGCTAAGCGAGACGGTGATGATGATAATGAACGAAATGCTGGAATAAAGAAAGTAAAAGGAAACGGGAAAACCCCGAGAAAACCTACGCACACGGTCTCTGTCAACCAAAAAAGCTCACATGGTGCACGCTAGGATCGAACCAGGGACCCCAGCACCAAAGGTGAACGCTCTACCACTGAGCCGGTATTTGTGCAAGACTCTTAGTCTTAGTATTGGTATTGCACCCCTTGGTCTTGATCTTGGTCTTGCATCGGGATTCCTGGTCTTGGGGGTTGGGGCCGCGGTGGCTCAGTGGTAGAGCGTTCACCTCTGGTGCTTGGGGTCCCGGGTTCAAACCCTGTTCCCGCCAAGTGAACTTTGTGGTGGACAAACACCGTGTGCGTGGGTTTTCTCGGGGTTCTCCCGTTTCCTCTCACTTTCTTCATTCCACCATTTCATTCATCTCTCATCATCACCGTCTCCTTTAGCCTAACCGGCATAAGCGCGGGACGTAAAACTCAAAGATTTTATTTCATTTTTTCCTGGTCTTGGTCTTGGTCTTGCATGCAAGACTCCTGCAAAACCAAGGACGTAGACCAAGACTCTTGCGCTCATCACTAGTCACGATGCCCTCCACATGGACTACGAAGCCCGTGGATGACCATACGAATGTTCTCCAAATAATTATAAAACTATCAAATATATGCATCAATAATAATAATAATGCCACTCATTCTAGCTTTGGAACTTCTTGTATAAAATAACAGACAAATTCTGACCAAAGCATATATTAACTAATAAATAATAGCGTTACAGTTTCGGCAAATTAACTTTGTGTCTGATGAAGGCAAAGTTAATTTGCCGAAACTGTAACGCTATTATTTATTAGTTAATATATGCTTTGGTCAGAATTTGTCTGTTATTTTATATAATAATAATATAGTAGTAGTGATAATAAAGGAGTTTATTCTGGAAAATTAATTGATTTTATTGGTGTTATGCCTATAACATTTCTGGCATTGATTTTTATTCTAATTCTAGTCGAAGAACACAAACGTGCAGAATTACAAAAATGTTTATGCTTCAGGACAAATCCTGCGCATTTTTTAAACTCTTATTTCCCCTGGGAATTAAAATGTACTTCGCTCTCAAAATCGGCAATCGCTCTCAAAATGTATTGTCGCCCTCACTCTTACACGCCAATGTTCTGAAAATGTCTCTTCACTCTCAGTATTACCGGTCCTTGCACTCAAAAATACATTATCACCCCAACTCGCCCTCGTTCTTAGCAATAGAACTGTCGGGCCGGGTCTGTGAGACCCATTTACTTATATTTTAAAGAAAATGTTCAACTTTAAGTTAGCAGTTTGAGTTGTAAGTTCGTATACCTTTCTGCAACGCCCGATAAGAAACGCAAACCAGTTTGATTTGTTGTTGGTTTGGTTTTAATAGAGCTCTGAATCTCGCGTGGGCCTCTCTAACCCCGCCCGACCTTTTACCTAACTTTTTTTTTTTTTTTTTTTGCTAATGTCAAGAATCTTGTAGGAAGTTTACTTTTTTTATTGATTAATTATTCGGCATTTTCTGAGTGTGTGTATATACGAACAACATTTCAGTTGGTATTTTGAACAATTATAGAACATAATAGAACGTGAAACAGTATTTCTTATTTCTGTTGATAGGGTTTGTAATAATCACTCAACTCCTTACATTGCTAGGCCTATATTTTCTATTCACAAAACCGCAAGATTATTACAAAAAAGGTGTTCCTTTTTGTTATTTAATCATACCTATTAAATGCAAACTAATTCTATAAAAAGTTACAAAAGTTTGATAGTTGTAAGCGATGGTACAACTGGAAAAAAATTGAAAGTCATACTTAAAGTACAAAAATATATTATGGAATACCAAAACTACACATTACACTGCTTTTGTTTTTAAGCATACCTAGTATTTACTAAGATGATTATTTGAAAAAGTTTTAAAGTGTGACAATTGTCACTTCAGAGTAGGGATGGCCAAAATTTTCCGGAATTGGAAATTTTACTTTCCGGATTTTTTTTGATTTCAAGGTTTTTTCCGAAATCGGATTTTTTCCGAATTCCGAAATATTTCCGATTTTACTTTTCAGGATCCGTAAAGTAAAAATTACGGAATTCGCCATCACTACTTCAGAGGAAAGGCATAACCTGTTAACAAGTGTAAAATTGTATATTTATGTACGTTTAAAATAATAATAATAATAATAATAATAATAATAATAATAATAATAATAATAATAATAATAATAATAATAATAATAATAATAATAATAATTACGAAAATATCAAACGCAGCCTTTTTATTTTTTAACCATATGATGTATGTGATCAAATGAATCTATAAAAAGAAACTTCAAAAGTGTCATCTTGTAACTTATGACAATGACACAATTTGTAACAAAACCTAAAACTGTACATTAACATACATTAAAATAAAAAAATACAAAAATACGACAAGCACCCTTTTTATTTCTAACCATATCATGTATGTGCTAAGATGATTCTACTAAAAAGTTTCATAGTTGTAACTTACGAGCAATGACACAATTTGTAACATTTCCGTACATGTAAAATATTTTTAAAAATAATAATTAAAAATACAAAAACGCTCTCTTTATTTTTAATCATATCATGTAGGTGTTAGGATGAATGTACAAAAAAAGTTTCAAAAGTTTCATAGTTGTAACTTTTGAACAATGGCACAATTTGTAAACAACTCTAAAATTTGCATTGTATGCTCATTAATGTTTGACAGTGTAACCTGTTGCAAGGTTTCTTAGAATCTGCTCAAAGAGCAAAACTTAAGCTTTCATTTGACACCTGGATGAGTTCAATAACTTCAAAAATAAGGAAGTTATGGTAATTTTAGTTCCATGATGTTGAGTGCCAGAAAGTGAAATTGGCGCCAAATTCATTTTTTTTAATTCTCCCCGGTCCATTTCTCATCCAAAAACTCGGAAAAAAAATTAATTTAGCATAATTTAATTGGTATTTATGTATGAAAAAATTTTGAAGAGAATGTGAGAGATTGAAGCATAGTCATGTTTTAAAATTAGGTGATTTGACATGGAATGACTTAATGTTTAAGCAAATATTCATTTTTTATAATTTTCTACAAAAGCTCATATAATTTACTAACATAAATATGTAAACAATTAAAAATATTTTTTAAAAAATAGGCAAACACACCAGTTTTGAGTTGAAATCCTATTTTTTTCTGTTTCAGAAATACTTATAATTATATAAAAGTATGTTTTTATTTTTAAAAATATCAGTTAGAAATTAATTATGCAGTTTTATTTTCTTGGGTCTCTCAGACCCAGCCCGACCGTTTATGAAAGTTTTTTCCTCCCGACCATTGTAGGGTTAAAAATATTCTCACGTTCAAAATATTTTCTGACTCGCCCTCACCTTCATGTACTAAAATAAGGGAAAGTGAGGACGAGGGCGGTACAGAAGGCAAAATGAATGAGAGCGACCAATCTCCGAAATCGTCTTCTTTTAATTTCATGTAGCAACCAACTATACACCAATGTAATGTGGGTTGCATAGGGTCTTAGGCATTAATGAAATTTCGGATACGAACACCGGATCCTTCTGTTTAAAGCTCTTGTTCCTCAACTGCTAACAGGTCCATAGTAATTCCACCTTCCACCTTATTGCAATCTCATGTAATCAACACATATATCAGACTGCCAACACATTACTCAATGCTCGAATTCCTATGCAAGAAAAATCAAAAATTCATCTTTTTAGCCTTTGACGCTCACTAAATCTGTGGCTATTTAGTAAAATGTATACAAAAGATGCACTTCATCCTGATTGTTTAATGTAAAATAATAATGTTTGACATTTCTCTGTAATGATTTAGGTAATAGGTCATTGAGAAATATGTCAAAATTTACAATGGACTGGCCACATGACTCATAACTTAAAATCGCTGGCTGGGTGGTTCAAGTTCTTCTGAATTTTGTAAATACCAAGACGTTCGGTTTATTTTATATCTTGAGTATATTATGTTTAAAAGCTAAATATTCTTTAATCATAATAAAACAATGTGATTTTATTTGATTTTGGGTTTTAGCGTTCCTTTCAGCAGCGAGATCATATGAGAATGGACCCACCTGGAATGGAATCCGAGTTTCCTACGCCGAAGACGCTTAGCCACGAGGGATGTCATAAAACAATTTGTGTATGTCTGTCATCACTTTCCACATAACAAAGAAACCTACTGAGTTTGGTTCAAGGGTAGATTTTTACTATATCTAATCCCGTAGTAGGAAGACGTTTTTTATTTTTTCTGCTGGACTGATGGAAGAAGGTCAAACGTTATACGTGTTTCTTCTCTGGTTAATTCTAATAATACTTACCTATATTCAACTCATGTCTGAGCTAAGCGATCTTACACAATAGCAGAAGATAAATACCGGGTCAATGAAATAGTAATGGAGAAATTCTTTAAGGATATTCTTCCTCCTCTCTTTTTATCCAGGATCTGATTGAGACCAGGAACGACTTGTGGTTACTGAAGTTCCTTACTTAATCCAGATTTTAAATTAAGATGCGGCAACGACAGTTGCTTATAACTAAGAAGTTCATAATTAATTATAACATTTTATATTTGATTTGCCTTGTTAAAGTGTAATTTAATTACCTTATGTGCTACACACACTACAAGGAGTCTCACGATCTCGAATTTTAAATTAACTGTAAATTGAAACGTTCAAACAGCAATGTTTCATAGTAATTTTCTATCAGATCATTTAAAAACAGTTTCCTGTAGTAATTATCTTATAGTTTACTTACATCCAAATATTAATTAAAAGTCATCGTCAGTTTTTAAAGTTTTTATAGTGTTAATGCGGATTTCGGTTTCATTCACCGAAAATAAATAAGAACATGTTAAGAAATTTTATTAATTAAGTATTGAATACTTTTTAAAGAAAGAAGAATTACAACAGTAGATTAGAAATGTCAAATTTATAGTAATAAATTATATGCGTCTGTACAAAATTAGACACAATGTACAGAAAAAATATTTTAAAAAACATTATTGCAAGACAAAAAATATCATTTACGAAATACAAAAGACAAAGTAATCTAAATTAACCAAAAGAAATTGTCTAAGTTCAAATTTCACTCTATTTACATACTTCATCCTTGTTTAATTTTAGTTGAAAACAGTTTGTATCTGAACTTCTAGAGACTTTAGTGACGTCATCATGTCAACAGGGTTCCTATTAGTCAAGTAAAGACTAAAGTTTGGTTATTATGTAATTCCCACAAAAGGTGCCGGAACAACACATGTCCAGATAATAAAATCTTCTATACTTGTAAATAAGCTTTAAAAAGATTTGATTTCCAACGGCAAACCGCGCACCATCCCAACTCTGAGTTTCAAACTACTCCGTTACTTTGACGTTCCAAGAATGAAAAAAACTCTAGTTCAGTCAGAAGACGATCAATAGAGTTAGTTCAGCCGCCTAAATGTGCGACGAGTGAGTGAGGAGCAATTGTGAATGGAAAGGAGATAGCATAAATGAACATTATTTCCTGTTGTAGTGTGCAAATTACACTTCCCTTGGGTAGACAAGTGAATCCAGACGCCACGTAGACAATTCAGCAGATAGTAGAAACAAATTTCTTTTCTGTAAGTGGAGAAATCAACCATTGCTTTGTGAGATGAGAAACGTCTACGGACAGTTTAACTGCTAGAATACAATTCACCCAGCCGATATGCTTGCTAATTTCATTGGCTATCAATCTACTAATAGCACTGAAGGAAGCAAATGCATTTAAGAACTTCGTCAAAACGTGTATTTTAATTTTTCCTTTGTCTCCCTTATCTATCGATCAGAATTGATAAAAGTACGAAAAGCTGAACATTTCTTTCAATAGTAAATACTACTTTGACCTAAATTCTACACTGAGAAAAAAATGTAGCATCCAGGAGATCAGATCATTGGATTAATCATTAGAGCCGACTGTATAAGATAGACTACATTAATTTCCAATGTGGGAAAAAGAAAATATGCAGCATTACTATGCAGTTTTTTCAACGTTATAACTCAATCTGAAAATATTATCAAGGCCTCACAAACAATCGAATTATAATCCTAACTCGATTAATATATAACAAAAGGCAAAATGAGATTTTGATGTCATCTCTTGTCATTTAAATTGTCAAACTCTGTTTATGCTCGATTTCTATGCTGCAGTTGCTATTAACGAATCCTTCACACAGCAATGGATACTATGTTTTTGGTCTAGTTATGAATTCCTTGTAAGCCCCCCGTTTATTAACTTTGCTGATTGTTGTCCGACGTACATTACTTCACTAATACGTTATTGGACATACGGCGGTATGGTTCTCTGCCCTACAAGACACATTTCTCGTACTTTGTATAACTTCCTTCTTTCGTTGCCTAACGATCAGATTATTCTCCGAATTCCTCACCGATATCCTCAGACTATGTGGTCACAGGTATGGGCTAATATCTCCGCCTCGGTTTTACCTTCATATCTACAGGTTGAATGGTTTCAAGTGGTACATCAGTTGGTCCCCACGCGTGCTCGTTTATTTGAGCTGAAACGTGTTCCTGACCCACTGTGTTCTAGATGCGCCAAAGAAGATACACTATCCCATCGGTACGATCAGTGTGTAGGTGCTCCAGCTATCTGGAACTGTCTCACGTCATTCTTAGGACAAATTTGTCGATGACCTCCACACCAGTTCACAGTATCCTACGTTTTGCTTCCGGATTTTCGTTATTTTCCACAGACCAAACACCAAGCTGTGCTATTTCTAGTGGCGTGTACACTGGTTTATATTCATCGCCATGTGCCTTTGCTGGATGCTCGCACCTATTTGGATTTTTTAAAACGCACTCGCAGAAAGCTCTTTTCCCTCGAATTGGACAGGCAGTATTTTAGTATGTTTTTAGAAGTGGTGTTGCAGTAATCTTCTCCCTTCTCGTAAAAGAAAGAGTAGCAACTCATGATGTAGGTTTATCGTTTCGTTTTTACTTTTATTTTTAGCGATTATTGTTGAACATTACATTTTTCTTTTCTTGTATGTAAGAACTATTGTATTGTATTACACTAGGAGTCAGTCCGGTTCTTGTACACTTTTTGTATAAAGACAAGCACATGAACAATACAAACTATAGTGTAGGGGTAACGTAATTGCCTTCTGAATAATACAGCTATCTAACATAGGTTCAAGTCCTGTTCACGCCAAAGTCGATTTTTTTATAAAGTGATTGTGAAGTATCGACTTATCATACTCGACAAGCAATACCTAAAAATGTTGAAGCAAACACCTGTATCATGATAGAGACGATTTACGAATGTTGATTGGGAAAGGGCAAGGGAATTACCAGGACATTCCAAACACATCATTGATCTGCATTATACACTTTACGTGTTATCGTTCACAGGAAGAAACACTACACCATTTGTTAAATAAAGTTAGGGTAAAGTAATCGGTAGTGTAGTGGTAAAGTGCTAGACTTACAAAATGGTTCATCTTGGTTCGATTCCCTATCCGGTAGTATGATTTTTTTCACATAAAATAATGGCTGCAAGCAGAGATTTATCTTCTGTTGGAGAACTCACAAGTCATCACTGGCAATATTTCGAGTAAACAGTGTGTGCATTCTATATCATACACTGTAATGATAAGTATGTTTCATATTTATATTCGTCCCTCTCTCTTTCTCTTTCTTGAAGTTACCATATCCTGTCTTTGCATGTTTCACTTCTCTCCCCTCTCTCTCACACACATACTTCATGTGCGTGTGAGTGTTTCAAAGTTAAAACGGAGCAAGAAAATCTAATTAACTGGGAACTTTGGCGTCGTGTTTTTCGTGCTCTGGGGATAACATCTCCAGTCCTGGTCATCTCTGACAGAAATACTATTGAAACGCAACGGAATAAGTAAAATCTCTTTTTCATCCTCTGGGTTACCGAGTCTCAGTCGAATTACCCGGTCACTACGGGTTTAATCATCGACCCAGTGGTGGTCTATAACCTAACCAACATCATCCGACTGACACGATAATCCGTTTGAGCTCTAGCGTGTTCATTCTATCTGTGCAAATTACATTATATCCGCAAGAGATGAAATCGATGCTTAATATTCGGTACAGATAAATCTTCGGAAAAAAACTAAAAAATGGTAATCTCTTTAGTTATTTGAAAACAAAATTTTATTTATACTAGTTCGACACAAAATTTGCTTCCATCCTATAATTCAATATGTTTTAGTTACTTTGATATTTGAAACATGCTACATCTATGAGGAACATAAACTTTGCTTTCGAACATTTGTAAGTTATCATTACGATAAAGTTTGGACTTTTAATATATATATATATATATATATATATATATATATATATATATATATATATATATATATATATATATATATGATATTTCTGATAGAAATTTACCAGTAAAACAGTACTCATTCAATTTTCTCTTTCTTTCTTTCTTTTCTTTTAGTTTCGTTTCGTTTTTATTTTTATTTTTTTTGTTCAGTTTGCATTAGTAGTCTGAAAGGGAGGATATGACGAAAGCTATCTACTGGGTTTATTAGAATGTACTTTGGATCAGTATGTCCAATGAACACTACCGAATTTGCAATCGAACCACGAGGAAACAAAGCATGTGTGTTAAACTTTTGACTGGAAATTGAGTATGCTATCCATTATGAAAGTGACTTAATGAATGTTTAAAGCATCCTCTATATATTCGAATAGTTCTGACAAATATGTAAAAACAAACGTTATTTCTATATTACTGTTGGATTTCTGAAAACGGAACTTTATAACATAAGGTTCTTTTCTTACTACGTTTGAATTCCACATTTTTATCTGTTCTCCCTTTTCTTTTCCTTCTTCTCTCCTCTTCTCTCTCTGTCTCTGTCTCTCTCTCTCACTCTCTCTCTCTCTTTCACTTTCTGTCTCATTTCTGAATCTCTTTGTAATAGACATCCATTGGTTTCAATTTTTCATTGTGTGTATTTCAGTTTCTCATTACATCAATTTATGAATTTTATTTCGTCCCGGTTTTATTATTTCATTTTAGAGAACTAATACACGTGTAGTTAAAAAATTAGTTTCGCTCATGTTGTTAGCTAATTTTAGTATGGGAGAGAAGAAAGGAGGAGAGAGAGGGGCTCTTTACCTGACACGATTATGGGATATGGGGTGGCCTAACTGCACGGCGTTAGCTGTCGCAATTTTTTGATGCGGAGTGTACAAAAAAGTTTCAAATGTTTCATAGTTGTAACTTGTGAGCAATGGTACAACCTGTAAAAAAAACCTAAAATTTGCTTTGTATGCCCATTAATACAGTGTAATCTTTTGCTAGGTTTCTTAGAATCTGCTCAAAGAGCAAAACTTAAGCTTTTACACTGTCACTTTGCCACCTGGATGAGCCCAATAACTTCAAAAATAAGGAAGTTATGGTTATTTCAGTGCCACGATGCAGTGTGCTAGAAAATGAAATTGGCACCAAATTCATTTTTTTTTTTAATTTCTCCCTGCCCCATTTCTCATCCAAAAAATCGGAAAAAAATTAATTTAGCATAATTTAATTGGTATTTATGTATAAAAAATTTTGAAGATAATCTGAGATATTGAAGCACGGTGTTCTAGGTGATTTGACATGGAATGACCCTGTTCTTATAGATAAGTAATATTGTAAAGGACACATATAAGTTTATTTAACATAACCTAATGCACACCTATGTTGAAATGTACTGAATATCAGGGATTAAAGTTTTTTAGTTTTCATTGTTGGCAAGATTATTATCTAATGGCGGAGTGGGTGAAGTTATTGGGAGATTTCATTGTCGAAAGGATAGAAGACAAATATATAAACTTTTCTTTGGAAACAAACATATAAACCCAACATTTTAATAGATATTTGGTGAAAAGGCAATGAGAGAGAAGAAAATCATGTTTGTTAGAATTTCATTAGTAGTATCACAAATACTCCCCATGTGTGTGACAACGTATCGTCTGCGGATCATATCGGATCACTCCGGTTCATGATTTGTTTGAGTCTCTCTGGGTCATGAATTATCCGGTCACACTGGATCTGTCCGGTAAACTTCGGGTCATGAATATGTCCATGTTAGACCAGGTCACTTCAAATTCCCGGATCAGACTGGGACACTCCAGGTCACGGATCTGTCCAGGTCATCGAGTCACCTAGGGTCATTGGTGTGTCTGAGGGATCGAATCTCGTGAGTCATTGATCTGACTTTTTCTGAGTTTTTCAGGTCACTGGTCACGAAGTTCGTGATCCATTCTATCACTTGTTCGTATGTCCTAAAACGTTAGGTTTTTAACATCTCTTCTAGAAAATATTTCGAAATGGTGTTACTTTCAGTGTATATAGATTTTATGGACACCCTGTATAATATATGTAATATCGTCAGCAATCTATTTAGGATTTTCATGTATACTCTTCTTATCTTTTGTGCCGATTGAACGAGAGATGCAACTAGAACCGAGTTATGTATGCAAAATATTGATAGCTCCTTCTCTCTCATAATTTATTTAGTCAAAAAGTTTGCCTATCTTTGTTACTATCGTCCTCTAGAATTTTCTTTCCCACAACAGCTTTAAAATCTATGATAAGAACTATGCATCCACCCGCTTTCTCTCTGTCAATGATTTCTTGTATTCCGTTATGATTTATTCTCTACATATTCTATTTGAAATTACAATTAAATACCTGAATTTCAGAACATTCCAAGTACACAGGAGTACTTTTGTGATTTTAGAAGAAAGGCAAGATTTTACTTGGCATGCTATTCTGTTTAGCTGAAATTATTTTATATTTTTTAAAAATGTTTTGATTTTCTTTTACGTGTTATGCACGTGAATAGCCCTTAATACATAGGCGCTAACATAAAAAAAACGCAAAATATGAAGAAAAAGAGTGGACTTGGGATGTTATGCAACTCAGGTCTTCAATTTTATACATATTAAGACTCCATCCGTGGGCAAAGTAACGGAATTCTAAATGTCCTAGACCTCATCCTCGGATTGGCAAATTTATGATTGATAACGAATACGAATAGGATTAAGGAAGATGGTGGGCAAATACAGCATTAATGATAATTAATGTGGTATGCTTCCATTCATTTTCTTAATTAGTTGTTGATTTTGTATTCATTTTGTAGGTTACTTGATCAAAACATCGTACATGAAAGACATATGTACATAAAGCGAATTTCACATCTGAAAAGTTTCGCAGTTATCTTAAATATGTGGAAAATATAGTTCATCTCTTACGCAATATAGTGAACGTTGGTAAATATTTCTTGGAAGTAACAAACGTTAAATCTTCTGCATTAGAACAGATTATATAAAATTCTAATTTTAGAACAAAAATATATAGGAAATATCAATAGTGGGTGCAAGATTAATAAGAATTTTCTCGTATTCTTTGTATTAACTTAGAACGAACAAGAAGTTTACGAGTCATGTCTTTCTCTCATGATTAATTTTCTGTATGTAAACAACCTTTTAATATTGGTTTTCCATGTTGTTGCAAGGTTACATTCCGAAACCAGACCTCCAGCCCACGAAAGATGAAGAAAATGTCACACACTGAGAAAATGTTAATTCCTGAAAGGAGAAGATATTTCAACGCAGAGAAATGGTTACCAATTTCATGAGACTTAAAAAAAAGAAAAAGGAAATTTCGTTTCAAACATAATTGAGTGAAGTCTATAGAAAATTCTCTGTAGTCAGCAATTTACATGTGTCATTGGTCGGACATTGAGGTGTCAGGCTTTAAGTTTTACACATCTCAATTCTCATCCAATGAATATTTAAAAAGCTTCCTCATACTTGTAAATCGCTGGCCGACGTGAAGGAATAACTTTCTATAGAACACATTCATTGTTCTTTTTCTCAGAACGAAAACTTTTTAATTAAATTATCATTATATTTTGATTTTATAAAGACTATATAATAATTGCGTCTATATCAACATTTAAATATATAAAATTATAAGCAGAAACATTCGTTCTTTGCCCGGGAAAAATAATATTTATGCAAAGTCTTTGAAATTAAGCAAATGCTTAAAATATAATATATATATAGATGAGCAATATCTAAAGCATTGCCTCTATTGATTCTCGGGACAGCAAGCATGCCTTTCTTCGAGCAGAAAAGAATAAGAGTAATGCCAAAATATCAAAGATATGAAAGGCATGCAACCTGGACGACAGGAAAAACGGTTGGATTACCTACCTCAGAGACCCTATGGTTCACTGTGGATAACTTTTGCATAAATTTTGATCCCTGCAATAGTCCCTCGAGTCGAAATCTTTCAGTTTAACTTCCCACGATTATTATGCCCTTTAGCCTGATTAAGGTTAGTAAATCGTGATGGAAAAATTGGTGGAACGAGAAAGTGGGAGGGGACGGAGTGCCCCCGAGGAAACTCACTGACATGATATTGTCCACTTCAAATTAACTTGGCAAGGATCAAAACAAGGACCCGCGTGCAGTAGAGGTGAGCATTCTACCCCTAAGCCACTGTGGCCCCTTAAACACGTTACATATAAATTAGAGTTTATATTGGTAAGATTTCATAGAGAGAGTAAAATTGTCAAATATAGGGAGTTTTTTTTTTAAATCTCCTTTTTTGAAAGGGGTTCATAGCAGATATTTGGACATATTAAAGTACTGACATATTTAGGCTTTGTTCGTAGAAATGCTACATCAAAATATAAACTAGAATAATAGCTATGTTATAAAATTAAAACCATGAGTACTGGATATTCGTATATTAGGATAACAGTGTTCATAATATGGATATATAACATATAAAATCTTGAATCTTTAAATAACTTAAAACACCATTTACACCTCTCACAATAAAATGCGTGACACGAATACATTTGATACAGAAAATAAAAATGAAACAGCAAATTTAAGTAATGAAATTGCTTCACTTGTTTTTATATAGGTCAAAGTGAAAATACGGTCTTACGATTTTTAAAGGAACATTTCGTGCTTTCTTTAAATTAAGTTGGTTCAAAATTTTTCATGTTGATATTGAATAATCCACAAAACCTAAATGACGGAACGATCGTTAACTTAAGTAAAAGAAATAAACAAGGAAGTCACAAATTTTATGCGTATGAGTGAAAAAATGAACTCATTTTTCTACGTTTCCAAAGAAAATATTTAGACTCAATTTACAATAAATGTAGAGAATAAATAGTAAAAAGAAAATATTAAAAATCCCAGAACTGAACTTATAAATTTGGTCAAATTTAAAAGTTCTGATATTGAATTAGCAACAAATTTACATATAACAGAAATAAGAATCTTAACTGAAAAAAGTAAAATTAATTAGAATCTACAAACATTTACATTATTCTCGTCTAAGCAAAACAAAAATCCTTAAGAAAGTCGTTGAGGAAATTCAACACTTCACGTTAAATATCTCTCACAAATGAACAATTTTCCATCAACACCTTCACAGAGAAAGTGAGCCCACGATGAACGTATCATACATTTTATCCTTTTTTCTCCTTAACAATCCTCAGAAACAACCCATTACAATAGATATATGGTGTTTTATTTGCGTTATCCTCTTAAGTAGTGCTCTCAACGGGTCGGATTGGGTCGGGTTGAAGACTGTCCCGACCCGACCCGTAACCCGAATTGACTGACCCGACCCGACCCGACTGACCCGAACCGTGATCTGATCTGATTGACCTGACCCAATAACCCGACCCGAGCTGACCCGAATAACCCGACCCGACAATCCGACCCGAGCTGACCCGATTGACCCGATCCGATTGACCCGACCCGACAACCCGACCCGACAAAGCGACCCGAATAACCCGACCCGACAACCCGACCCTAGTAGTCTGACCCGACAACACGACACGAACTGACCCGACTGACCCGACCCGACAACCCGACCCGAGTTGACCCGACCCGACCCGACCCGTTTGAGAGCACTATGGTCACGACACTGGGTGAACGCCAAAATGCACTCACATTGGGAAACTAGTTTTAAAAGCATAATTTTAGAAAATAAACCATAAAGCATAATTTAAAATATATAGCACAATTCTTGGAAAATTCTCTTTAACTGAAAGTTTAACATACTGTGTTAATATTTTTAAAGCCAATATTTACAATGCAAAATCATTGAGAACATAACAATGCAACAATGAAGAGCTTATTTTCATTTCTGTAAACTTTTCGGTGTAATCCTTTGATGTGGAGAAAAGAAAAAAGTAAAAGAAGATTTTTTTCCGCCAACAATGAATAGTATGCAAGAACTCCATACTATATTGTTACAGTGATGACGCCAGCTTTAAGTTCTTAGGGGGGCAAAGGAGGAGCAGATACATTTTCGGGGAGCGGCTATTTGCCATACCAAAAATGACATATTTATTACGTTTGACTTATTTTACATTACATTTTGTATTTCGTTGCTGTTTTTATGTTAGATCTATATGATTATAAATTAAACTTATTTCAAATAAAATTTGTAACTAACAAATAAGTAACGTCTGCACATGAAATATTTTTCAATGAAACTTTTGAAGCCTAAACATAAATTGAATTACTTTCGCGTATGCTACAAGTAACACATTCGTCTATATGCTACCTATATGCTACGTATCTCTCTCTCTCTCTCTCTATATATATATATATATATATATATATATATATATATATATATATATATATAGAGAGAGAGAGAGAGAGAGAGAGAGAGAGAGAGAGAGAGAGAGAGAGAGAGAGAGGGAGAGAGAGAGAGAGGGGGGGAGAGAGAGAGAGAGAGAGAGAAAGCCAGAGAGAGAATTTACGAGGAGGTGCTGAAAATGTCGTAGTCCAATCCAGAAGAAGTGTAGGTACTAAGTAGAAAAATGAAACCGTAGTTTAGAAAAACATATCTCTGTATGTGCAAATATAAATTTTCATATTAATAATGAAATTCTTATTGTTTTTCAGGCCTCTGAAGTGATTGTGTGCCCAAACAGCAAATTTCACAAACATCCAGATCCTAACTGTTATAACATTTTTGTTCCACCAAGGAAAGTCACCGAAGTAAATTAATTAGGAAATCAGTGAAACACCACGGGACTCTCCTCCGTTATATAGTAGTGAAGAAGTAAGTGGCTTAGTATAAACGTAGCAATTTCTCAACAAATTATGCTTTACATCCAGGATGATTAAAAGCAATGACTCTTGCTGGAACCATGGATGCAATTTATGACATTATTCTTGAAAATTGCAGCATTTCAGCCAGTGGTGGATGTATCCCGGGGCCGGAGGGCCTAGGCCACCCTAGTTTTTGTGTGACAAAAATAATTTAAG
Source organism: Thermobia domestica (assembly GCF_964235325.1). Taxonomy (NCBI): domain Eukaryota; kingdom Metazoa; phylum Arthropoda; class Insecta; order Zygentoma; family Lepismatidae; genus Thermobia; species Thermobia domestica. Next base: position 277,383,899 of record NC_137456.1, on the reverse strand, counting down.
CTATTTATATTTATTATAGTCTGAGGTCTGCAGCCCGCTTTCTCAGTTTTTACCTTCTCAGCAAAACTTGTGTCAGAGATTCTGGGCATTTCTTTGGAACTCGTCCGTAGCATAATTCAGAATGGCTTGGGTATGCGCAAGTTCTCGGCATAATGGGTTCCCAAAATATATGTCAGGAGAATAAAAGGGTAACGGCATTAAGAGAAGTATTCTTCCAATTTGACCGTAATGATGATCAATTTCGCTGACGAATAGTACCATAGATGAGATATGGTTGTACCACTATGATCCTGAATCGGAACAACAGTCAATGGAGTAGTAGCACTCATTTCTCCGTCGCCCCAAGAAGTTCAAGACACAGAAGTAGGTTGAGAAACTGTTTGGAACATTCTTCTGGTATAAGTATGGAGTGGTAGACTACCTCCTCAATGGTCAGATATTTAATCCAGAATCTCTACATTACTTACAAAACTGAAAGAAAAATTCAAAGTTCAACGCTGCGGAAAATGAAAAGAAAGGAATTCTGTTCCTTCAGGAGAACACACCTGTCCATCAAGCCCCTACGAACATAACTGACATTGCATAATCTAGGATTTCAATGTCTAGATCATCATTCTTATCCCGCAGATTTAGCTCCGTCTAACTATTACGTGTACTTATTTCCAAAACTTAAATAACACTTGAAAGACGCCATTTTAGGTCTGATAGGGGTAGTGCTACGAACAGTGGTGCGAGGAAATCTAGATTTTTTAAACTTTTCTGCAAATGCTGGAGCACTGTACAAGATAGTATATTGACTCTCGGGGGAAGAGAAGAAGAAGTAAAACTTCACCAATCCACGTGCACTCCTTCTGGGTTGGGCTACGAATTTTTCAGCAGTTCGTAGTCAATATGGTAGACGTCACGTCAGTACTTTGAAACAAAATAAGTAAAGGAGCACTAGTATAAACCAATTACTAACTAAAGATTAGCACTCTGACAATACATTTTATTGGGAATCAATTTCATTCCATATTTTATTATGTATTATCATTTGCAGGAAGGGAAAACACAACTCTTTTTTATCTCCTTCAAAAAATTAAGCCCTGCTAGTTGCAAACTCCCGAGCAAACGGTCTTAAGTGTAAACAACCGATTTGGCTGGGGTCCGGATATGTGTTACGGGAGACAAAAGTAGGAGACACGTATTTCGGCGTTTGGGCCAATACGCAGAAATTTCCGAAATACGGGGCTGCAAAGTGGCCCTACATGCCATAAATAGGAAGCGAATGGCGTTACTGGTGCAGAATGTTGGCCTGGGTTGGAATATGTTATAATATATCTAAAGGTATGAGACTTGTGTTTGTTGTTAGGTCCCACAAAAAGGAATGTCGAATGTACAGGGTCCGATATTGGTAGATTTTCAATAAGGTCATGAAGTTGGCGTATGTGGTACCCATGCAATTCTGAACAGATGTTCAGCTGGAACGAGCCGTCGAGGGGAATCTGCTGAGGCTGATCACGAGGATGTCAACAGAGCGAAAGAATGTTTGCGTTTTTCGCTTGTATTTCTATGGCTACGATGTGTGGAAACCGGGCGGTATACATTTGTGCAAGAGAGTGAACATTAATATTTAATCGATACGGCGTGTGCTGTCAGGAAACCGGGCACAGCGGCGGAAGTAAAGTTTGCCGCCCTGTCAGGTTTTGTCGGAAGATAAACTACATGTCTTCAACTTGGGCTTATAATAGCCATATCCGGATCTCAGCCAAACCGATTGTGTACAAGTAACGTCATTCGCTTCCTAGTTATAGCATGTAGGGCCACTTTGGGGCCCCGTGTTTCGGAAATTTCTTCGTATGGGTCCAAACGCCAAAATACGTGTCTCCTACTTTGGTCTCCCGTAACACATATCCGGACCCCAGCCAAATCGGTTGTGTACAAGTAACGTCATTCGCTTCCTAGTTATAGCATGTAGGGCCACTTTGGGTCCGGATATTTCGGAAATTTCTGCGTATGGGCCCAAACGCCAAAATACGTGTCTCCTACTTTGGTCTCCCGTAACACATATCCCGACCCCAGCCAAATCGGTTGTTTACACATAAGACCGTTTCCTCGTAAGCTGTTAGAAGCACATCCTCTGAATATTGGAAGCCGAGAATAATGTTTCAGAAAAAAGAAGTTTTAAATAAAACAAAATATGAAACTGAAAACTTCAAACCTGGACAAATACAAACAAGTTACGTAACTGGTTTTACCTTTCTTTTGTTTCCAATCGAAGTTGATCCAATGAGAAGAAAACAAGTCGACCAAATCTACTATTGTTCGCTAGGCACAATTATTAAAAATCATAAGAAAGAAGTATAACTAAAATTTACCTCAAAAGGGGCTAAATTAGAAAACAGAAATATGCGTGCATACCCAGACGCTCAAAGAAGAAAGCTTGAGGATTAATCTGCCACATAGTAAATTCATGGAAAGTAGACTACAATTTGTCAATGAGATTGGTTATGATACTGATATATAATACTACATGAAGAATGTTTAAAGATTGTACAAGTCTGGGGGGCAGAAGTAGTTATTAGGGGGGCGCTCGCCCCCCTTGCCCCCACTGGCGTCATCACTGTATTGTTATGTTTACTTTTTGAACTTAAGCACTTTCTGTACTTTTTGGTGGCATCTTTTACTTTCCCTTTCTGTATATATGTACCTGTAAGGCGCACACAAATGATATAAAACAATTATTCGAGCAAAGCACATCTCTTTACAATGAATTAAGTAGAAAGTTCATTAAATATGAGAGAAACTAGTTGCAAAAAAGATCAAGATATTTAGAATATTTAATGTATAATAAATATACATTATACACGATTAATGTAAAATAATCATTGAAATTAACAATAAAGCATAATTTTAAAAAAGCATAATTAAACCAGAAATAAAGCATAATGTGGGTTGCTCTAACAATTAAGTTGTATGAAGACGAGAAGAAAACCAAAGCTGATTCCTTAACGTATTTCGTTGATCTTCTTTGTGTCTACAAAAACGCATTCCTAGAAACCTAGATTGAAATTTTGCAGAGTCTACAATGACAACGGTTTAGAAGTAAATGCAGAGGAAAATCATCGTCATCACCATAGATACTCTGCTATTATTGGCAGGTCACTTACCGCAGCTGAGAAGCTTCCATGCTCCACGGTCCTCCGCTAACCTCTTCATCTTTACATAGTATCTTTCTGTTTTAATACCTCCCATTATTTGTAGCCTCTTTTGCTCTTTTCCTCTTTTTCCTGCCACCATACCCTCTAGCACGTCCCTCTTGATACGGTTTCTTCTTAGGCAATATCCCAACCAGTTTCTCTTTCTCTTCTCAATAATATCTAAATGTGTTCTTTTCTCCCCCACCATTTCTATCACCCTCTCATTCGTTTTCCGCTCCACCCAGCTAATTCTTTCCATTCTCCACAACACCCATATTTCGAAAGCTTCCAGTTGTTTTTCATCACTTTTGCGTAATGTCCATATTTCTGCCCTATACAGTACAACACTCCACACGAAGCATTTTTGAGTCTTTCTCTCAGCTCAGGTCCTACAAAATAGTCTTTTCTTCCTCCTAAAGATTTCTTTCGCCATTCCTATCCTTGCTTTATTTCACGTTTATTCTTCATATCATTACTAAGAACACTGCCCAGGCATCGAAAACTATTCATTTGTTCTATTTTCTTCCTTCCCACTTTTATATTTCACACTGACTGCTTCGTTCCAATCATCACGTCTTTTGTCTTTCTAACATTTATTTTCATCCCATATTCATCACAGCCCTTCATCATGTTTTCTAACATCCTATTGATTTTCTTTTCAGATTCTGGAACAAGCGCCATATCACCTGCAAAGCTTATTAATCTAATCATTCTACCTCCTACCGAAATGCCATCTTCATCATGTGTGCTAGAGATGCTATATCATATATGCTACGTCATGTATCACGTAGATTTTTCACTATCTCTTCTAGATATATATATTAAATAATGTTGGCGAGCGCGAGAGACAGCATTCTGGTCGAACTTTCCTTACAATTGCAATCTCCTCTGTCAGTTCCTCTCCTATTCTAACACTTACTTGTTGATTCATATATAAATTTCTTATGAATCTTTGATCTTTCAATTCCAACCCAATCTTCTTTAGAAATCCCAATAACAATTCCCAATTCAAGCGTTGAAGAACCTTGTCTAGATCAATAAATACAATGTACACATCTTTCCCTTTTTTCTATAAACTTTTCAGCGATCTCCCTTACCTCTCCTGAACCCGAACTGCTGCTCCTTAACTTTTTCATTTGTTCTTCCATACAACCTTCTGTTCAGAATTCGAAGCAGAATTTTATCTGCCTGAGATATGAGACTAATAATTCTATATAATCACATATCTTTGGGTTCGATTTCTTAGCCATCGGTATCGTGATCATCTTCAGGAAGTCTTTTGGCCACTCTCCTGTTTAATGTATTTCATTGCATAGTCGGAATAATTCTTTCTTTCCCTTGTCTCTTATATTTTTAATGAATTCGATTGGTATATTACCTTTCCTGGTTGCCTTTCCATTCCTAATCTCGGATATAGCCTTTTCTGACCCATCCCGTAGAATACTGAATCTTTATCATCCTCGCCTACCTCAGTTTTTACTTTAACATCCAGAGGAGTTACATGGAAATTCGATGTGACCGTAAATACTTAATACTTAATACCGATAAAGTTATCAATACTTTAAAATATCAAACAATACTTTCAACAAAGTGGATACTTTCAAATATTTAGGACCAACATTGAGACCAAAACTACATCTACGAGAAAATTAAATGTGTCAAAGAAAGTAAGGAATAACGGTTATTATTCAGTTCAAACTCTTTGTTTTCACGAATTCTGTCGAATAAATTAAAGTTTAAAATATATCAAACTAAGTATAATTATGTTTGATGTACTGTATGGTTACGAAACATGGTCGCTTACTTTGAGGAAAGAACACAAACTGAAAGAATTCGAAAATAAAATATTGAGATGAATATGCAAACTTAAGAGTGACAGAAATACTTCATAACAAGAAACGGTAAGTTTAGGCCAGAAACTTCATAACGAGAAACGGTTTGCCTAATATTGAATGGACATTAAGTCAAGGAGGCTCAGGTGGGCAGGTCATGTAATCAAAATGCAATAAAGAACAAATGCTTTCAAAATTATAACTTGGACTCCAATCAGAAACATACTAACGTAAAGACATAGGTGCAGATAAGACAATATGAAGATGAATCTCGCAGAAATAGAAATACAAAGTTAGCGGATTCAGTTGGCTACGGATAAAAGACAATTGAGAGCTTTTGTGAATGCGGCGTTTAACCTCGGATTCCATAGCCCATAGAAAATGTTAGTTATTCTGTTGGAACATATTAGTTATTTATATACCATTTGAGACAGTACATTGTCAAGTAGCAGATTATATCTGTTGTTTGTTTTCGCTTAATGATGAAACACTCTTAAAGTGATACACATACTCTTAACAGTGATACAAATACTACTAACAGTGCCGCAAATATTTCTAACAGTAATACACATATTCTAACACTGACGCACATACTCCTGACAGTGACGCATACACTGCTAACAGTGACATACATACTATAACAGTGACGCACACATTCCTAACAGTGATACACACACTCTAACAGTGACGTATACTACTGACAGTGATACACACACCAACAGTGACGCACATATTCTTGACAATAACACACATACTCTAGCAGTGGCAAACATACTCCTAACAATGATACACACTTCTAATATAACGTACATACTCCTAACAGTGATGCACATACTATAACAGTTAAGTGCATACTCCTAACAGTGATGCACATACTCTAACAGTGACATACTCTCAACAGTGATACACATACTCTAGCAGTGACGCACATACTCCTAACAGTAACACACATACTCTAAAAATGGGCCATATACTCCTAACAGTGATACACATAATTCCTGACAGTAATACACATACTCTAACAGTGACGTACATACTTCTAATAGTGAAACACATACTCTAATAGTGACGCATATATTAGTAACAGTAAACACATACTCCAACAGTGACGTACATACTTCTAACAGTGACAAACATACTCCTAACAGTGATACACATAGTCTAACAGTGGCACACATACTCCTAACTTGACACACTTCTAATATAACGCACATACCTCTAACAGTGGTACACATACCACTACACCGATGCAATATTCCTAACAGTAATACATATAGTCTAACAGTGATGCACATACTCCTGACAGAATGCACATATTCTAGCAGTGATGCGTACGCCTAACAGTGATACACATACTACTAACTGTGACGCACATACTCCTAACCGTGATACACATACTCCTAACAGTGATACACATACTTCTAACAGTGATGCACATATTCCTAGCAATGATACACATTCCTAACATGGACACTGAACCTTCTAACAGTGATACACATACTCCTAGCAGTGATATGTATACTCCTAACAGTGATGCACATGCTCCTAATAATCATATACACCTTTAACGTGAACGTACATACTTCTAAGAGCGATACACCTACTCTAATAGTAATACAAATATTCTTAATAGTGATACACATACTGCTAACAGTGGCACAAATTATCCTAACATTGATATACTTCTAACAATGATACACGCTTCATAGAGTCTTATTGGTGAAAGGAACGCTAAACATGAATACAAACATATACAAAACTTTTCGGAAAGAGCATTCACATACAAAGATATACTATCTGAAAAAAAAAAATCAAGAATTTTGCACATAACTGTTCTCGATATCTATACCAAAAATTATCAAAAATGTTTGATTTTTACTTTTTTTCCTGTTCTTGTTTATATTATACCTAATACGAAATATCGTAAGTTATTGTTGATAAAACTAGATTTTCGATTCTTGTGTTCACTGTTGTCGTTACTAAGAGCTTAAAAATTCAGTGCGGCGCTATAGAGTATACGAGACAGACGTGAAATAGTAAAGGTCCAATAGTAAAAATGGTTGATGACTTCAAGAATTCTTTTCTTGTGTGATATTTTCCAAACAAATCAGATTTCCGTTTATTGATAATCCTAGAAATACCATCAGCTGCGATCGGCGTTGCACGGAGTACCAGAGTAGGGACTCCAATGGCAATATAATTTACACATACAAGTACGATGAAGTGGTTACACGACTTTTTATTTATACGTTGAGAGCTTACTCTGTCACCTGGTTCTCAGTTAAAGACATGTGTCTAAAATGCATACTGCCGTATGTCAGCATTCGCACTGATGTACGTAACTTTGTGATGTTGAACAAGGAGCCTTCTATTGGATATTTTCCGGCAGATGCTTCCTGCGAATCCAATGAAGATGATGACAATGACCCGGCCATGTTACACTGTACCGATGAAGAGCTCCATTTCGTAAATAGCATGCCTGATCATCTGATACATAGTACCAACTCACTTACAACAGTAGCTTCGGATGATTATCAAAGCAATATCTCAGAGAATGATTCGCTAAGTGACATTCCAAAGTCGGAATTCGATGGAATCATATTTGATTCGTCTGAAACTACAACACACAAACGGAAGAAAAAATCTTGGTGGCGGCGACTATTCTGTTGCTTTGCAGGTTCGACGCCAATCTAGGAAATCAATGAACTTCAAGAGGCTCTAAAAATAACTATTGAAGCCCTTGCAACAGGGTTGACTATTCAGCTGCTTATATCTTTTGCTGTCACTGTTTTCAATAAACCCTGATGGTCTCTAGATACTTTAAAACGCACTTCACCGTTTTGGAAAAGAAAAGAAAAAAATTTTCTTGTAGTTGCCGTGCCTTTGCACAAATTTTCTTTTAGAAAAATGAAGAAAAAATATTAAAAACATTTTGCTAATGACAATACGTACAGTTGAAACGTGACTTATCATCCCATTCTAAAGATACACTTTGGACAATAATTGGATATATATTGAATTTGGAATATACTGAAAAATATTTAAACGCAAAAGGAACAGAAACCATTAGAGGATGATACACGCCAGAAGTGTCTAACTGCGAAGAAGTGGGAATTATCAGTTTCTTCACATTGAAATTATATATATAAAAAAACAGTCAAATATGTTTACAATTAATTGGTTCGAACTTTCTTCGCGAACATTGGTCTAGCACATGTGGAGATATCCTATATTATATGTTTTCACTATGTTCTGTTTTGTTGTACACTACTTGTAAAGAAACGCTGTTTCTAATGATTCAATGTGTTAAGAGCGATTTAATGTATTGGATGGTATGTTTTGTGATTCACCTGTAAACGCATGTGACTGCCCATATACGTAGTAGTGAAGAAAGGGAGCTATATTTTTGGAAAAGAATATATATTTCGAAGTAATAGCCTACTAGGATTTACAGAAGAGGACAAAAAAGACGAGAAGAGACTGATACTGTATGGATAAATGGATAGAAAGTTTCCTGCATTATATCTTGGAATAATATTTTGAGGGAATTACTCTTTTAGAATTTCTCAGCGAGGGTATTGAAGGGAATTCCTCTTTTAGAAATATTTAGAATATTATTCAACTCAAAAATGAAGAAAGAAAGAAAATCAATTGTTACAGCTAATCTCATATTCTAGTAAATGAATGTTCTGCGATAAATTTGTCATAATTTTTTGGTGTAAAAAAATATTAAATAAAACCGTTGCTGAAATCTTATTATTTATAATGCTTTTGAAAGGGTTGACAAGGGGCATGTACCTTACATGGTCATAGTATAACAACAGTTTCCAACCTCTGTTTATAACATTAACAATGTATAAGCATTAGAATTTACTTAAAAGTGTCAATGGAAATGATAGACAAAAGTGTTGATAAGACCTTTCGAAATTTTATAATAACCTAAGATTTGTCGAAACCAAATATGAAAAAAATTAGCTCATAGTTCATGCCTCGGTCACTAGATGGCTCTCAAAGTAGAATTTAGAAGTTTCATACTTCTACTAACTTCAGACATCAATTTTATTCATATCAGAATCTTGTTACTTAAGTAAGAATTTACGTTTGTTGAACTGATGTAACGCGGTGACTATCTGTACATATCGGTAGGTGGTATGCACGAGTATAACTGTGTTCTGCACAGAGATTTATTGTCCATTGACAGGAGCATAAGCAGCAGGTTATTCAAAACATCCGAAGCTTGCAGTTACACAGACTCGTAGGCCAGTAATTAATGCAGAAGACAGTCGATATTGACAAAGAGGGTAGGAGTGAGAGGTTGAACAACAGGTGTCAAAATATCAGACTGGTAGCTCACAACACGTAGTTTCGCAGAAGTGGAGCTTTCTGATTCCGTGATATGTGACCTCTTACCACATCACTATGAGAATGATCACAGCGGCTTCCTAGGAAAACGTTGCATATATACGGAGTCATTTTGAATAATAAAGAACTCCTTAATGGTAAAGATCTATTTGTCCGTGATTACCTGTGAACCAAGATATGCTCTTATGACTCTCTTCAGACGTATCTATGGAATCAGGAAATTAGAGAAGAGTGATTTACTACTATGTATTTCGCATGACGTGTCATAGTGCAGACGGGCGGCGTATTTTATAGACTGGAACTATCATAAATCCAGTCCGTAGTTTCTCTGTATTTGGACTCAATTGTCCTCATGCATGATGTGCATCTTCAAGATCTGTAACACCAGAATTTCCAGGGATTGGAATACGCCCAGTGTGAGATCAGACCAAAGTCCTGAGTGCTTACCAATTATCCTTCTTGTCGAGGCAGTCTTGCTAGCAAGTCAAGTCTTTTCCAGCTCTGTAAGTATAACACTCGAGCGTTATAAGGTAAACTCACCTTCCACCAGTGAACGCACCAATTACTGCATCCCACGATTTGACCACAGCCCAGCAGAGTCCAATCCAATCCGGAATCTCTAGGCATGCCTAGGGAGGGGTTTTTGTTCATTCCTGGCTCTGCCTACCTCTATCGTTCAATGGCAACACGTAGTGACTAAGGTACTTCCAAACCCAATGGTATGTATAGGTCACCATTTGGGACGGGCCATCACACTCTCTCAGAGTCGTTCAAGTAATTCGTAATTTCTTCAAATTACTGTAGAGGTACGCTGTACATTACCAGATCCAATGGGTGATGTAGACTGTCTTCCTTTAAAGACAATGATCATTTGGAAGCGGGGGACGAAGTATTGATTCCATTTCCTCTCTTACTTACTACGAGGGATGATCAAATTAAAACCTTAAAGTGCAATACATTTTAGAATGTAACAATGAAAAGTAAATCTTACTTCTTATTTTTCAACGTAGTATCTTTGACGTTGAATGCAAGTATTCAATCGCTTCGGAAGTACATGGATACCATGTTGGAAGAATTATTTTGGCCGAGGTTGTAGCCACTCGTGTACCGCATTTTTCACTTCTTCATCACTATTGAAATGCTTGCCTCCCATCATTTCTTTGAGTGGTCCAAACACATGAAGTCACTGAGGGCAAGGTCTGATGAATAGGGCAAATGAATGAGACACTCAAATTTGATGTTATCTATAGTCTGAATGGTCAAACAGGCAGTATGCGGTCGAGCATTATCATGCAGTAGGAGGACAGCTGAGGACAAAAGTCTGATTGCAGGGCGAAGTTGATTTCACAGCAGTTTGAATACGAGGCACTGGTCATTGTCACTCCTTTCTCCATGTACTGTTCTAAAATTACTCCTTTTGCATCCCAGAAGAGAGTGAACATGACCTTTCCTGCTGAGGTTGAGTGCGGAATTACCTATTATTATTATTATTATTATTATTATTATTATTATTATTATTATTATTATTATTATTATTATGTTTCGGTGAAGAGGTATGTGCCCATTACTTACTCGCTTTTTTTGGTTTCTGGTTGATGAGAGTGAACCCAGGTCTCATCGCCTGTAACAATCCTGTCCAGAAATGCATCACCCTTGGCGTTGAAACAACGTAAGAGTTCTTCACAGGCGTCAACGCGACGATTTTTCAATTCAGCAGTCAACTGAAGAGGGACCCATGTTGCAGACGCCATATTGAAATGCAGAACATTATGCACAATATGTTGACTTGAATCAAACTAATATTCATGATTGAAGCCATTTTTTTCAGCGTAATACGTATGTTTTCCTTTACAAGCTGTTCCGCTAACACATTGTTTTTACCGGTCACTACGCGGTTAGCCTGTCTCGGTCGAGGAGCATCCTCCATAGATACTATGCCACTTTTAAACTTCCTATACCATTCGTATACTTGCTACAGAAACAAACACGAATCACCAACTTTGCTGTCATCCTGCGATGAATTTCAACTGGTTTCACACCTTCACTGCTCAAAAAACCGGATTACCGAACGCTGTTCTAGCGCGGTGCAGATGGATGGTGGGACAGCCATCTTGGTACTGACGCCGTCGCTTTCGTCGTTCTCTTACCAACACTCTGCCACCTGTCGGTCATTATGAGCAACTTAAGACATATTACTGCTACATATCCAAGCAATCACCCAACTTTACGGCATTTGATTGCATTTTTGAGGTTTTTATTTGATCCTGCCTCGTAGTATTACTGAAGTACGAGAATGCGTTAGGATACTGGTATCCCATTCCGAACCCAAGAACAAGCACAAATCTCTAATTGAGGACTTACCACTTTATCCTCCCTCTAGGGTATTTGATTCACCCCCGGGCACACCAACTATCCCTCTTTCATACGTGTTGGCATACTACGTAGTTTTATCTTCCGAACCCGAGGGCATGACCTAGATGCACATTTCGGAGATAGAATGTGAGCCTTCACCTCCGCCAGTAGAGACAGTAGTTGACATTGTCTACCTCGATGAGACTGTGACGAGGTCGCATGTATCCTCTCAGCTCCAATGTTACTGATTAGTCGCTGTTTCGATATTCGGTCGAAGCCTTTATTCCCCAATAGGTTGTTCTCTAGTCTTAACGTGCAGTCCATAGATAGAAAGCATTACCAGCCGGAAATACGAGAGTAACGCACTTCCCGAGTCCTATCTCCCCGTCAGTACCATACATACTATAATGCTTGTGCTCAGAGACAACCCTTCCCCTTTCTCAGCACAGGTTTGGAACAGGCCATGGAGGGGTTGGGTTGGAGTTAGGATTTAGACCACTTGGACATTTGTAGATCCAGGTCGCCAGATTCTCCTGCAGTATCTGGTACGTGCATCGTCGATGCAATTTTCTTCTTTCGCCATGACACTTTGCTTTTGCAACGATTTATGTTGGCCAATGCAATCCTTACAGCACGTGACCTACTCTGATGTGAATGAACTCTGACAGTGGAAGCCTGTCGGTAAAGATGACGAATACATTGGTAATTCCAAATGTCTGCAGGAAGTTGAATATCTCACTTGCACTCTTACCTAGCTTATGCACAACTACAGCCATTATTCTCCTCCTCCAACTGAAATTAACAAACAGGGCAATTAAAACATTATAATCACAATATATCATACTCTATATCACCTCTAAGTGTCATGTTCATGGTGGCTTTTTAAGTTTACGCTACTTACGATCGGTATGATTTTTTTTTTATAAATTTATATCAATTCCAGGAAATATTGAAAGTGATGAACCCTATTGTTTTTCTTTTATATGTAAATGACTGAAGTTTAGATGTAAAACAAACGCATGTACACTAGTAGAAGTTTAATACACAGAACAAACTTGCTATAGCAATCAACATCTTTTTGCCAACATGTGATCAGTTTCATAATAGCGTCGTTATAAAAGTATCATCTTGACAACAAAACCACACCCTGACTTCATGCTTCACCGCATCATTAGAATCAAAATGAAGTCCTTTCAGATGTTTCTTAACTTTCGGAAAATAATAGAAATCTGATGGAGCCAGATCTGAACTGTATGTAGGATGAGATATGACAGTGAAACCAACACGCTGAATCTTCTCAGTTGTCTTTGTACTAGTGTGAGGGAGATCATTACCATGCTAAATGAAAGAATTTCAGTTGTCTACAAACTTGTCGATTTCATGCTTCGAGTTTTGTAAAAGTATTACAGTACTAATCAGAATTGAGTACCCTTGAGCAGGTATTCCATATGCACTACGCCATGAAAATTCCAAAAGACTGTAAGCATGACCTTGCTGCTTATCATACAGTCTTAAATTTTCTCAGTACAAACGATCCTTTGTGGCAATACTCATGGAGGTTCTCTTGTCTCTGGGGTGAATATGGTCTACGCAAGTTTCATCATCTGTGAAAATATCGTTCAAGAACCATCTGTTTGCAAATATTCTGTTTCATGTCAGAAGTCAATTTACTCTGCACCTGTCAGTCATAAACTATTTTGTATCCAGATCTACTAAGTACAGGGTGAGTCAAAAGTCCTTGAACACCTGTATAAGTTTGAAAATCGACGGGAAAAGTAAAAAGTGATGATGGGAACAGAGGTTTGATGAGAGGCCGGAACTTTCGAAGTGTATGTCATTCATGGCCGCCATCTTGAAATCCGCCATTTCGGATTCAAGTCATTTTTTTAAATGGGAAGGGGGTGTATGACACATCAAATGACACTAGCTTTTGACCTGAAACTGGGTCAGTGGGTCCCTCACCAGCTGACCGCTACGAGCCAAGTTCTAAGACTGAATATCTGTTCATCTTTGTTGACGAGACACAAAATCTGTCCAATTTTGGACCGTATATTAACTTGTGACGAGAAGTGGGTCATGTATGACAATAAAAAACGGTCATACCAAAGGCTACCACTGAATGAACCGAAGCCTTTGACTGCAAAACCGAACATCCATCAAGGCAAGGTCTTGCTCTGTGTCTGGTGGACTACAAACGGTATCGTGCACTACGAATTCTTGGAACGTGGTAAGACAATTACCAAAGATGTGTACTCATCACAACTGAGATCTGTAGCCACCAAACTGACCCAGAAACAGCCAGCATTACTGAACAGAAGAGGTGTGTTCTATCACCAGGACAACGCGCGCCCTCACACCGCAAAACAGACGCTGGAGTTAATCTCAGAACTTGGTTCAGAGCTCCTACCTCATCCTCCCTACTCTCCAGATGTCGCCCCTTCGGATTACTATTTATTCTTGGACATGGGCAACTTTATGCGTGGCAAGCAGCTCAAGACTGAACAAGACGTCAAAAATGCAGTTGCTGAGTTTTTCCAATCTCGGGAACAATATTCTACAAAACTGGCATTTACAAGCTTGTTGAGCGCTGGGAGAAAGTTGTAGAAGCAAATGGAGGCTATTTTGCCGAATAAATAAACCGTTAAAACCCTGTAATTGATAGTTTTCTTTCATAGTATAAAAGCGCACGAAATTTCTTGCTTCCCTCTAATGTATAGAGATAGAGACGTAACCCTACTAGCGTCAACCTTCAATGTAATTATTTTGCGCAAATCAAAATGTTTGTGTGCATTAGAAGTAATGATAACCCTGTTGCAATGCACATAAAAACGGTAGGGTCGCTCAGAAGCCTCATAAGTTCAGCGACCAAACGGTCAACTATGCCCAAACAGAAAATTTCAAGTGGAAGTGCACACAGGGGAAACTTACAGGAGAAAAGTGAAGTTTAGCATTGAAACTCAATAAGAAACAGATTTTAATGCAACTGTAATCGGTCAACATCAATTAAAGCGCAGTTAAACAATTTAAATACGCATAAGAAATAGCCGAGCGGTTGTGGTAAAAAAAAAAAAACTGTTAATCAGATGTTAATGTGTTCAAATGCTGTAAGTAGTTACGTTTTCTTCGTTCGCGCACATTAAGTTTTGTTTCTCAATAACTTCCAATGGTAAATCTCAAATCCTTATTACTTCTTTCCTCGTGTTCAGTTCCACCTACAATTTTATACTCGTATTTAGACATTGTTGACCATTCTTTAAATTGTGTCCAAGTTTTATCAAATTCCTAGTGAGAACCAGCTAACCATTTTCCTATAACTACCAAATATGTTCAAAAATTCGTTTCAAACGGTTCCTTTGTTCGTTTCTTGTATTATCAGACATACAACCAAGATGTGACTTTTGATCAAGTATTTGGAACTTGTCCCCTTTTTCCCTTTGAAAACCTATTTTTTGAAGATGATGAAGGATATACTCGTGTATTTTAAAATAAGATGTTTACTAGGCTACCTAGTTTCACTTCCCTAACATAGTAAGGGACTCAAGAGATACCCTACTGTCGGCTTAACTTTTAAATATCACTTCCTCTTATGATAAACGTGTTAAAGAATGTAGCGTGATAAAAACTCAAATGAAGCCAAATGCTAAACACAATAGGTCTTATACAGAGTCGTTTACACGTATGATTAGTGCCATACTAAAGGCCTGACTACAGCAGGAAACATATGGTAGTGGAAAAACATTAGTTAATTAAAAAACATTTCAAGCAGTTCTTCCGTTTCACTGTAATGAAAGACATACCTCGGTGTCATCATTTTAACATTGAGTAAAAGTAATAGAAATTGCCTCTCTTCTCCACTTGAAACCTAACTTTCTGAAAACGCTTGGACACGTGCCCACTCTCTTTTAATAAGAATTTTATATACCAAGTTTCATTTCTCTAACGTGAGACGTTCTATTTTTGGCGTACATTTTTAACCCCTTATCCTTCAATAAGATACCCATTTTAATAAAAAGTGACACCAACCCAGTCCGAAGTAGGTGTTAACTTTCTTTAAAGTAACTCTAGTAACATAAGTAAGTCTAGTATATAGCTTTTATTAAATGTCCTGAAATTTTAATTTCTTATTGTGTCTGAGTATTTTTTCGCATATAGTATAAAGGTAACCAAGGAAGGTCTGACGCTTTTTGTGGAGACCTGTGTTCAATTGGCCCTCACACCGTAAGTTGAATGCGAATGGAGATAAGGTAAAGGTTAGTAGTGGATGTTGGTATATTCAACATACTACCTGGTTGTGGCAGTTCAGTTACACCGTGAACTTGCGTATGAACACAGTGAACATAGGAAATCCACAGAGCGTCATAAGGGCGTGTGTGCTGTACGAGTTCAAACTGGGGTCAAACGCCGCTGCAGCGGGGCCGAAGATATACCAGACCTTTGGAGAGGGTGTCGTGACTACGCCGGCAGTGCAGCGGAGGTTTAACAAGTTTAAGGACGGTGACGAGGCATTTGAAGACGGACCACGTGTCGGAAGACCAACATATATACAAAATGAAGTTCAGGCAGCGATTGAGGTTAACAGTGGCCAGACATGTGAGGAACTGGGACTACAATTCAGTGTGAGTGGAGATACCATTTGGCAGCACCTGCATCAATTTTGGAAGCACTACAAGTAGGCACGATGAATCCCACATGGTTTGACTTCGGACCAAAAGGCAACGCAAACAGACACCTGTAATTCTTTGCTGTCTCGTCTTAGGAAGGAGCCAGTTCTGGACACGGTGTTGACATGTAATAAGAAGAGGGCCCTGTACGAAGCTCTACGGCGCCGTCATCATTGGTTAGCATCCTACGAACCGG
The DNA here is from genome assembly GCF_964235325.1 of Thermobia domestica. Taxonomy (NCBI): domain Eukaryota; kingdom Metazoa; phylum Arthropoda; class Insecta; order Zygentoma; family Lepismatidae; genus Thermobia; species Thermobia domestica. The sequence goes on along the minus strand of NC_137456.1, from coordinate 277,367,317 downwards.
TCCCAAAACAGCTGAAATCAGCACTGCACCAGAAGAAGGTCCTCCTGGGTGTTTGGTGAACTGCTCGCGGCAACGTGATCGGGAACTGCTACCAACTGGTCAGAGCATCAATGCAACTGTGTTCTGTCAGCAGTTGAGCCGTGTTCAAGAAAAACTCAAAATTCTGGAACCAGCACTTCTGAATCGCAAAGGGGTCCTCCTGTTAGAGGACAAGGCAAAGCCAGCCCCCTTTGGGTAGGTTGATCCAGGACACGATTCTACGCTTTGGATGGGAAAGACTATATTGCATTCGCAATACTACTCAGATATTGCACCGTCCGATTATCACCGGCATCATTCCTTGGACGATCGCCATAGAGGACGCGAGTTCAAATCCCTAGTAGAGGTTCAAAATGCACTTGATACCTTCTTCGCTTCACAGTCCCCAAGTTCTAGCGCGATGGAATCCATGGCCTTCAAGAACGTTGGCAGAGGGTCGTTGATGCTGATGGGGACTATGTATTTTTGATCTTCCAGGTACGTCTTAGGTGACATATCGATGTTCGAAGGTGATTGTTAAAAAAACAGCAGAACTTTCTTGGTTACCTTTATATTTTAGAAGAAGTAGCCGAAGATTTTTTAGTCTAAAGTGGTATGAGTTTTTTTATTTATTCTGTGGAACATGTGGTTGCTTAGTGAATTGGGAGGTCGAGCGTATAAATACGGTTTATGTTAAGGGGGAGAGAGAACTTTATTTTCGATCATCATGACGAACTTTACATGTATAAGGTATCTGAGCACGGGTTCCTCGTTTGCTGACACCTTTTTAGAAGCAAGGATTGCGTGAGCTTTTCCAACAGATGATGACGCTGTTAGAAGAAGATGAAGAGGATTTTTGAGATTATCTGGAAATCATTGGTGAAACGTGGATATATCAGTATGATTCGGAGACCAAAAACATGAGCATGCAGTGGAAGCATGCCGATTCCCCTTTCCAAAAAGGCAAGGGTGAAAAAGTCAGGGGAAAAGTCATGCTGTCCGTCTTTTGGGATTCTCGTGGGGTAATCCTCACAGATTACCTTGCAAAAGGACAAACCATGACTGGGAAGTACTACATCAATCTCCTGGACAAATAGCACGATGCTGTGAAAACGAAACGCCGCGGCATGCTCTCGAAAAGCGTTCTTCTCCTAGCTGACATTACACTAGCTCATTCATCTCAAGTTGCTGTCGACAAAGCAAGAGCGTGTGGCCTATATGTATTGCAGCATCCGACTTATTCTTGCGACCTTGCACCCACTGATTTTTTTTTCTATCCTCAAATGAAGAATCTGTGGTCGCCATTTTAACAACACAGATGACGTCATTCATGAGGTGAAAGAGTAGTTTCAAGCACAATGTGCAGATCTCTACAATGATGGTATTCGTAAAGTGAAAGAACACTGGGAGAAATGTGTAGATCTGGCTGGTGATTACATAGAGAGGGGGCTAACAAGTACTTCACAACAATCCTTGTATCCTGATTCTTTTTACTATGATAATTAAAACTTTATGATATCTTCTCGTACATCGAAAAAAATTTTTTAGAGGGTTCTATAACGGTAATAACGTTAGACTGACGGGGTAATGCACATTCGAAGTACCTACCTTTGTGTCGAATACTAGTCATCATATGACGTATTTCGAACAAGCACAAACAAGTTATGAAAAAAATTAAAAATTTGACTTTTTTGAATGAACTTTATGCTTAGATAAATATCACTTCTAATTACGTACAAAACGTTCTTGGAATTACATAATTTTAAGCAATGTTCAAACTTTAACAGTTTTTACTACATTTCCAGAACGGTTTGAGATATCAAATTGCTATAAAATTATTGTGCTCTTAAGAACTATTGAAAACCATCTATGCAATTAGGCCAGATACTTATCCAAGCAGTTTCTGGAAATAAATGCTTTTGAAAAAAGTCAAGTTTTCAATTCGTCGTAAAAATTGTTCGCATTTATTCGAAATCCGCCATACCAGGATGAAAGTATTAGAAACTAAGTATGTTGGATGCGCATTGCCCAGTCTGTCTCATTTATGATATTTCTGCTGTAGAGGCCAGCAAAATTTCGATGTTTGTAATACTGTGGCGCTCTTACTTTACCACACTCATGACACGTGTGATATTGTTAGTTTTCGATTAACATGTAGATTTGAAACATGCAATAACATGACGTAGAAGCGTTTGAACAAATATAACTTGATGTTGGGCTGGCAACACTATAAATTTAATGGTAGTACAAAGTATGCCAAACAATGCCCCTCTGCCGATACTTGCATGGTACAAAATTTCAACATTTTTTGTCTATTAATTTAAAAGTTACAAAGGTGTATCAAGATATATGATATACCCTGAATACAAATAAACGCACATACACACATACATTATCTCATAGAGCATATAATCACGCTAGATCCTAGCCATAATAGCTAAATACACGGTTCTGATTGGTTGGAGTTACCTGTTTCTCGCCACGTAGCATATATATAGCAAAAAATCAAAAGCCGAATGCTGTCGACCCTCGTAGCCGACCATGCAAGCGAGGGGGCTAGTACTGAAAATCGCTTTTAGCGTGGGGCTCAAACCGTGATTCAAACCCGACCCAAGGAAAGTTTCTTTATTTTTTAAAATTTTCATAACACTTTTTCTATTAAAATAAGATGAAAATAATACTCATTTGTCCTTGTACGTAATATATAATGAATAATGGTGCTTTTTTTCCACCATTTACCTAGAGATTAATGATAGCCCTTATAAACAATGACGTAATGAACCTATAAAAGAGTAAGAAGTGTGGCCGTCGGTAAGCAAGAGGTTGTAGGGATTTAATAGGGAGATAGAGAGGGGGAGGTGCCGAAGACAGCATAGTGGGAAGGACATTGCACACTGAACTTTATTGATTTTTAAAAAATGATTTACTTACCACTCGAAACATAGCTGAGCGAGCATCAGCGAGCAAAGGGGGTTAGAAGCCCTGCAGGGACGACTCGCTCAGGAGAGTAATGCTCCCGGAAGTACGTTTTTTTCGCGCGCTACTCTAGCCAACTGTTTTACGCGCTATCCTAGCCAGTTGTTTTAAGTTGGCCACAAACTTTATATCATGGAGTATAAGGGGAACAAAACGAGCCCTGCGGGGCTTCTAACCCGTTCCTACTACTACTACTACTTATCTGCAAAATAGTAAATAAATCACTTTTTTGAGTATTATTTTAAAAAGTGTTATAAAATTGTAAAAAAAATGTAAAAAGAACTTTCCTGGGGCCGGCTTTGAACTGACGCCAAAAGAGATTTTCATTAGTAGCATATAGCGCTAGTCCACTCAGCCACGAAAACCGACAAGAACAATTATTTGATTTCTGCTATTTGAATGCAACATGGCAAGAAATGGATAACGTCAACCAATCAGAACTGTGTTTTTCGTTCCTACTTCCGGGAGCATTACTCTCCTGAGCTAGTCCTCTGCAGGGCTAGTTCTATTCCACCTTTGCCTCCATGATAATGCCACGTGACATTACGTCAAACTCGGGTGGTGCAACTTCTATGTAAATCTAACCTCACTCTCTTCCTTGTGACAGTTGGCTAGGGTAGCACTCTCTTCCTTAAAACATTGTCTAGGGTAGCACGTGAAAATATACATGCCATCATAGACCTTGATTAAGAATCACAGTACATAAATGGTAAGTTTCTCTTCTTATTCTTGAGTAACATAGACATGAACCCTATTTATAAATCATTTCTCACAAACTTACTATCGTTTCTTTTCCCCTCATGAACTTCCCAACAAATATAGTGAAAGTTGAAAAAAAATCAACACTTCATATATCATTTACATCTCTCTTTTTAAAAAGCAAAATAATCAAGTATTCTCAAGCTTATTACAACACAGGTGTCCTCTGATGAAATCATAATAGGGAGGGAAACCCGTGAACGAATTGTTTGAATAATAAACTGTCTTATCTGGTTATCAGAGCAAATAAAATAATGTCAATAATTAACTTTGCAAGCTTTATAAATAGTAATATATATATATATATATATATATATATATATATATATATATATATATATATATATATATATATATATATATATATGTGTGTGTGTGTGTGTGTGTGTGTGTGTGTGTGAGTGTTCTTTCGCAACACTAGTGGTAAAAGAATGAATTTCAAGTACATTAGATGCACTACAATATCTAGAAACTTGATCTACATATTAATGCTAACTAATATTCCCAAAGGAAAGAAGATTGAAGATGTAAATCTACTAATCAACTTAAAGCAGTCAATTGAACGTAATAACTCCTGAAGATTGAGACTTCCTGGGAAAGTTTATCTTATATTTCGTTTAATTGAGACTATTATCTTCCTTTCGTCTCTTTCCAGTGTTTACTTCCCACAGCTAAACTACCAATAGTGGGAAAATATGAATCTTAAATTCAATTTTCCTATAGTGTGAAGATATATTTCAACAATTAATGGAGATCATCCTTACGCAAGAAAATCTCAAAAAAATATTTACATATATTTTCTGCTTTCATAAACTGAAGTGTACCTATATAATTTCTGCACTTTATATACACACTATAAAGAAGAAATATTTTTTTCCGGAAAATGTTTTAAACTTTCTCTCATAATTTCTAGCTGTGACAAGAATTGCAAAGAATAAATAATTGCTTATATGCTCATATTGAAGGGTTTTGAGTTCGACTCTGGTGTCATTTCATTTTCCGTTTGAGGTAAAGAGAGAAATACTATCCGATATAAGAGAGTTGTTTCAGGAAAGTCATGGCTATCAATCAAATCTATATAATTGCTTTTTAGTCTCCTTGCCAATATTGAAGTGATGCATCTAGAGATCCTACCAATTTTAGCTCTTCATTTCTGTGAAAATGTAACAAATTTACTTGACATGTTACGGCAAAAAGTGAACACAGAAATATAAATTAAATTAAAGCATCTGGCATTGGAAAAACGTCTGATGTTTCGGTTAACACGGGTTGGTAACAGCTGCAACACCGGGATTTAGGCGATGGTATATTAATACAAGCTCTGTACTACGTGAGAAGCGCAGTAAAACGGCAGTGTGCAGTGAACTGAGATCACCAGTTCATAGTCTAAACCAAGTGACCTCTTCTGATTTCCAAATGGGAAAAATTGTTGGAGCTCGGTTATGTGGTGCGAGCTAGACGAAAGTTGCTACCTTGTAGGGTGTGTCGCGAAGGACAGCGTTTAAGTTGATGAAGGCCTTCAAAAGTCACGAAAATACCACATCGGTGAAGATGAACAGTGGTCGGAAAAAAACCTGCCGGTCCCTCCGACCATTAATGTGGATTATCAGTCAAGACCAATGTATGACTGCGGTGCAAATGACGGTTGAATTCTAGCAGTGTCTTTTACAGTCTTTGTTGACAATCTTATTTCATCGCAATTTACATGTCTGTATATACGTATGCCGGATTGGGTCGCAAAAACAAAATCGCTGATAACGGACAATAACACTTTATAACACAACGCAATAGTGCCGAGAGCATTCAACATAGACTCTGATGACTGGATATGTGATATGGTTAAATGAATGATCATTCACCTTATTTCAAACAACGAGCTATGTTTATATGTGGTGAACGTCCAATGAAGCGTACGATTCGCAACGTCCCCGCATGACGGAAACTAAGTGACTTTGTGGGAGCAATATCCTAGTTTTTAGTGCCTTGTGTGATGACGCTTACCAGTCGTGTCACTGCCCTGATTATATTGCCATTTTAAAGAAACTATGTGCAGCCTATGGTCAAAGATGTTGTATCCTGGCAATGGTGCCTTATTTCAGGATCATAATGCACCATTCACATTGCTGAAGCTGTTGCGGCATGACACGAAATTCGAACATCTTATATGAGCAACTTATTGAAGAACCTTCAGTCCTTTTTTTTTTTCATTCTCGGTCAAACATCTAAAAAACACTGAAACAAGTGTTCAATTACGTATTTTAAATATGAAATCCAAATACCAACTTTCTTGTCTCTAACTTTAAAAGATACAGATATATTGATACCTTATTGGCATAATTGTAACGCCGCCCCTTTATAGTGTTTGTCCAGAAAGTAATGAGACTGATCATCACGAGGCGTTCTAGTCGTCAAGAGCGCATCCTTCACGAGCGGAATTGATGCTACCCGGACCAGTAGCTTTGAGCTCTGGTAAAGCAAAGGTCGCTTATTGTGCGAGAAACAAAGACGAGATTTTTGGAAGCTCAAAACGCAGCTTTCGTTTGTGAAACAATACACTATTAATCAAGTTTGAGAGATACTTATCACAATTAAGAAGGCCTACCAGGATCAAGCCCTGTCAAGAGTTCAGGTTCTCCGTTGCGATGGAGATTACAAGAACGGACGGGCAATCCTGAAAGAAGATGAACTTTCTGGACGTCCTTACACAAGTTGTATGAATAAAAATTTCATGAAAGTGAAGGAACATCTGGATCAAGACCATCGTTTGGGTATCACAGTGATAATCAAGAAACTGAAAATACCCAAAACAGTGGTGAATGTAATTCTAAGTGAAAATTTGAACATATCCACGATTTGTACAAAGTTGGTGACAAAAGTACTGCATGACGAATAAAAAAAAAAGAACCACATGACATTTCCCATCAAATGTTGATGTAAGTGTAGAGTGAAATGGATGTTTTAGACAAAGTAATAACAGGTGACAAAACATGGATATTCCAATATGACCTTGAAGGCAAGTGCAAAAGTACGGAGTGGTACACCAAAGAGTCCCAGAGCCCCAAAAGGATAAGGATTCCAAGTCCAGCATCCAGACAATGCTCATTGTCTTCTTTGACAAGAAAAGAACAGTACATAAAGAATTTCTGCCTTAGGTGAATATTGTCAACGACGCTTGCTACATGGAAGTACTTGAATGCTTGCTAAAGGGAGTCAATCGGGTCCGACAGGAGATTACCAAATTCTGGAAGCTCTGTCACGATAACGCGTCGAGTAACACCGCGTTCTTGTGACTCGACGTGTTATCACTGGCTAGAATCGGCTTTTTAGTATGTTGTCGTAGTCATTGTACAGTCCTGACATGAGCACAGTGGACATTTTTGTATTCTCGAACCTGAAAACAAGCTTCAAAGGTTGTCATTTTGACGATGTTATGGCCATCCAAGCAGCAATGATTGTGTTGTGGGATTGTTGGATTCAGCCTTCCAGGTGGTGTGGAAATCTTGTTGTGTCGATAGCCAAGGAGAGTATTTCAAAGAATTACAACAAGTTGTACCAAACGAATCAATAAATTTTATTTCATGGACCCAGTCTTATTATTAGTTTCAGAACAAACCCTGTATTTTCCCAACTCCTTTTCTTCCAGGATTGAAGAAAAACTCTGAAGCTCTGAGATTAATTATTTTTAATGAAAAGTCTGAGTAACAAATTTCACGTGTCTTCCGTTAAGGAATTCTGAGATGAACATCTTAGAATAATTGAGACCTCCATTCTCCCTTCCAAGTCGAATTTACAAAAATTCTTCCTTAATGGTATTTTACTGTTCAAATTTCCAGTTTGTAGCTGGGTGCGTTGCAGTCATTCACTTTTTCATTCAGTCAGTCAGAATTTCTTATTATACTAGTATCGGTATATAGAGACACTGTTACGAGGTATGCTGTAAACTACTACTTAAAAAATGCTAGTGTTCCGATACAAAATTCTGAACAAAATACTTTTCTATAGTTAAATTGCTATCTTTGATCGTTTATTTTAACAGCTGTTTGAAGAACTACCTCGGAATCCCTTGTTCAGAATGCGTTAACACTACTTCAGGACTTCAGTTGACACAAATCCCTCAAAAAGCATCTTATTTTACATGTGTCGGAGTAAGAAGAAGGCATTAGGTGTTAAATCTGTTGAGTACAAGCAATCATACATAGATTCATTTTATCGAACTCATTGATGACCTCTGGAAACAAATTGTTGTCTATCACTAAGCATTTAGATCTTCTAAAGTTATGATTGCCACATGTCCGGCCTATCCAAAGGAACAAGCAATCATTCGCTTGGTAATATTCCTGTGCCTTTCCAAATTGTAATAATCCTTTAAGACAATTATAATATTATGTTTTTACATGAAAACAACGATTTTTATGAGATGGGGACACAATATATATGGTTCAATATCGATTAAGATGCTGCATTGAAGAGAATAAATGTAAATAGGCGATATTACCACATATAAATTTCAGTTACAAAAACTGTAAGAGATGCAATAAGTACAAATACAATACACAAGGGACAAGATTATCACTTACAACATTTTCAAAGTGTCGACAGGAGCCTTCTCTTGAGGAAAAAATAGCTTCCATAACTGAAAATAATATACTATGCAATTTTACTGGTAAAATGTAGAAAGGTTTTGTACAGTTCATACTGATAGGCAGTTATGGCATATGTAAAAACAAGATGACTGAGGATATTGAAAATGAGCCCACGTTAGGATTTCATGCATTGAATTCATTAAGCATGCGGTAAAATGTTTTTCTGATAGTCTTAAACACACCAAGCAAAACATGACTTCACCTGCTTCTTAATCCGTTGAATGTTTACTGGCACTCGACCTATTTTACTGTTTTATTTCCACGTTCTATCTCTCCTCAAAATCATCAATTTCCTGCATGCTGAATTGTGGCTTGAAGCAAACATAATTGTTATTGTGTTTTCCCCATTTTTGTATCTCCTACTTTTCAGATGTATCTATGAAAGCGAAGCTTTTCCTTCCTTGCCTGTCATGTGGGCTCATTGATTGCCACAGATGCTTTAGGTAGAGCAGTAGCGAAGGGTGGTAGTATCAACAGGATAGGCCCAATGTTCTACTACTACTACTATTACTACTACTACTACTACTAATAATAATAATAATAATAATAATAATAATAATAATAAAATGAAACAAATTAGACAAATATTTTACTACAGAAACACAAGAAGACAAATTCACATAAATTTAACGTAATTGTAGTTCATCAATAGCACTTATTCGATCCGAATCTCAATTTTCATAATGAAATTCACGTATGTGACTCATAGCTCATCTTAATTCGCCGTAATCCAGTTTAATTGTTTCAATTGGGAGTGATTGGGTAGAAAAGATGGATTATCATATTATCTTATCTTCACAAGAAACATATGTTGTTTAAGTCTACTTGTACTGAAACAAACTCTGCTTTTAAAATTTCGTCTTTAATTATATTGTTCAAAACACATGACAAGCATTCAATAAAGTCATTTTGTATGTCATTTAATTCCCCTTTAAAAGCAGAATCATACTTAAATATTTTTTTTCATATGCTGCTCTTTATATGTCAATAACTCCAAACAACTTTTTGTACCAATTCATGCAGAACTCTCTTGCCTTCTGTTTGTTCTATTTTCAACACAGGCGTTGGTCTTCGTTCCTTAATAACACATTAATTTTCAAAAGACCACTGACATAGAAGATTCTTTAATAGGAAATATATTATGTTCATATTCTCCACTTACTGACATTTTTTTCTCATTCACTTTTACAAATGTAAGAAAATAAATGTCACTCACAATATCTTAAAAACATACAGGACCTTATACAGAGTCGTTTTGACATATGTTTAACTTGATACTAAAGGCCTGACTACTGTAGGAAACATGTTAGTCGAACTCTTCAGTATGACACTAATCATGCGTCAGAACGATTCTGCATAAGGCCCACACTCTCTACTCAATTCTAATGAACTCAACGAATCTGATTTCGTACAAGTTTGCGTCAACGTAATGGAATAAAAGGGCATTAGTTTGCGATAATAGGCGTAGCACCTTTAGAATTGCTTTTCCAGCTTTTGCGTAGCGTTAGAGTTCGCAAAATTAAGCAAAGTTGGTACGAAATGGGGCCCTACTTTACTTGTACTTTACTTGTTCCTTTGTACTTTACTTGTTTGACATATCGAATCGAAATCGAAGGTCTCGAGAGAAATGCTTTATGTAGAAACAAAAGTCGATAAGCGCTGAGGCCGGTCTCTTTCGCAGGTTATTAACAATACGCTCTCTCGCGTGATTTTCTGAGTAGCTTGGGGGTAGTTCTACTGCCGCCTGAGACACTGATCGGTGAGCCTCCCAGCAGTGGTGCTAACAATGATTTCTTTAACAAACAATATTTTTTTCAAATTAAAAAACTATTATACATTCTGTGCAACGAAAGTGAATTAATTATAAATTATAATTTCTGAATGGGTAGATCGGGCCTCAGGGCCTCTTACGACTCTTCGCCACTGAGGTAGAGGCAGGACAACTACTGGTGAGAATTTCTTTTAAGTGCCGGGAGTAGCCAACATTTCACACACTGAGACCGTAGAAGAATTATCGTGTGGCAAAATGTCAGCAGTAGAGCTGCACAATGGGGTTAGGTCTACATCTCTCTCAGTAACTAATGTCTCTCATAATTCTCAGTGTCATAAAAAACACATTTTTGTTGAAGGGCACATTTGAGTCACAGAAAATCCTGACATTATATTTTTAAGAGTGGCAGCAAGAGGTAAAACGACAAAAGCTATTTCGGTGATATCATAAATTAGCATTTCTTACCTGAATTATTTTTCATCCACTGATTAATGAGATAATTTAATTGCTTTTTTGAATGGACCATAAACTCGACGTTCAAGGATTGTAATTTAAGAGAACAATTTAATGGGTTGAGTTGAGTTGATTTTTAATTTAACGTTCCGTTCAGCAGCGATGCTATATGAGACGTGGGCCTACTGATTAAAGTGGAATCCGAACCACATGAGCTTCCGCCGGGAATCGAACCCGGGTCTCCCACACCAAAGGCGAGAACGGAAAGTAGAGAAGCACTATTCCGTTTTCCTTACAAAAATCAATGACTAGAATGTACAAGTATGACTCATGACTGCCTAATAAAACTAACACTTTGTTCTCCACACTAGGCCTGTCATATTTAGCGGAATATTTAATGAAGAAAAGAAATCTTCGAGCATCCATCCGGATATATTTGCTGCATCTATAATGAAATGATCACGAAAATGCACCCTCCGGAGTGCAAACACTGGAGGGACACTATTACAACATACATTCACTGTGAAATACATTGTAACTAAGCTATCTCTTTCAGCGCTTGTGGTGGCTTCTACTTGTTTTTTGCCTTTGCTCACCACAATTTTATTTGACGTTTGGATGGTAGTAACAAACATTTTGGCATAGTCGTTAGCTTTCTTATTTCTAGACTACAATACAAATCTGAAGAAAACTTAATATAATTAGTGAGACTGGTTTCTTATTCTACGGTATTTTTTTAATATACCAGTTATATTTAATTTTTGGAACAGCAACAGGCTCGTATTTACCAATTTTTCTTTCTTACAAAATCTGTACAGACTTACAGACACCATGTTCCTTGGGATTGGAGCGAATACTTTTACCAATCTTGAAAACAGTTAGTGCCACCTCTTCCATGACTTCTTGAGCTTGAACATCGGCTTGTCGTTCGAACTCCCTTTCTTCTTAGCATTCTGAAATAACAGAGATATCATTATAATGTACGGCTTTTATATTGGTCTTATTGCAAAAGAAAATAATTTTGACAGGTTCACCAAAGGATGTGGACAACCAACTAAGTGTTTGGGCTACATCCCCAAATTTAAAAGTAGGTCTATTTTAAAATATATAATTTCCCTACGTGAACAAGATACATAAGTCATTTATTATCTGAACATAGAAGGTATATTTATCCGAATTTTATGATAGTGGAACATTAGCGCCACTATAAGTAGTAGTTTGCAGAAACTTTTCCAGCAGCTCTTGTATTAGTACAGCATGTTTTCGTCATGCTGCTGTAAAACATTTTTTAATCCTTCAGCTGCATCTTGTTCCATAAATGAAGGTTAAAAAATTGAAAAAAGTCGTCTTTTCTGCAGTAATTCACTATAAAATGTCATTCCTTGTTTATAGATGTACTCAAAGTTAATCTAGTACACATGTAAATGACATAATATCTAACCTCTTAGAAACACGAAATTCTTCTCCATTCGTGTTTCACATAATTCTCTATCTTGGGTGCACATCATTATGCGTTTGTTGCGTGCCATGGGAATATGGTCGAACGCTCTGAAGGGAGAACCCCGAGAAAACCCACGCACACGGCGTTTGTCCACCACAAAGTTTACTGACGAAGTGTAAAATTGGCAAAGTAGACCATCTCGACCAAAGTAGACCATGATGGTCTGAATGAACCAACCCGTCGTAAATAACAACCCGTCAAAAATGCTAAGCACATCTATGTCTAAACCAAAAAAGAAATTGTTTCTATGAATTCCTCCAAAAGTGATTTCTTATGGTGGACAATCACAAAAGAGACCTTTCTATAGCACACCTTGACCAATCGAAAGTTGTTACGCTTCGAAACGTAGAAGTGTCTCTTTCTTTTTAGTATTTTTATTCTATTTTGTTTTATTTTTATCTATATACACAGTAATGTAGCATCAACAGCTACTCAAATATCACATCAAATTATTCAATGTACATGTATACTAGGAGACATGGTGGCTTAGTGGTAAAGCGTTCATCTCCGTTGTTTGCGGTCCCTGGTTCGATCCCAGCTCACGCCGTGTGGACCTTGTGGTGGACAAACACCGTGCTCATTGGTTTTCTCGGGGTTCTCCCGTTTCCTCCCACCTTCTTCATTCCACCATTTCATCCATTTCTCATAATCACCGTCTCCTTTAGTCTAACCGGCATGACCGTGGGACGTAAAACTTAAAGATTTCATTTCATTTCGTACATGTATACTAGTTCCCTCTATTATTAACCTTTAACGAAAACAAATTGACCAAAGATGATGAGGTATACCAATTTATAGATCTCATTGAGATGGAAAATGGTAAATTCTTATGCGTAGTTTCCGAGAGAATCGAGAAAGGCACTTTTCCTTGTAAACTTAAAAATTGATGTTGTAATGGGTGTCCCAAAACTCAAGCTAGATTTGAATTTTTCGCCCTTTGTGCTGTAAGGTGTTGCCAACGAGAAAAAAGAGCGTGACAGCTGACAGTTCAAGGTTACTAAAATGGAGCGATACTCAAAAGAACAATACGTTTTCAGTGTTGAACAACATTTTTTTTAAAAAAATAGCAAAGTTTTAGCAAGTATAGTTCGCAATTTTCGTACAAAATATGATCGCAATAGTAACATAACTTCATCAACTGTGAAGAGATTAACCTCCTCGTCCGTGGCAAATTTACGTTTTCTTTTTACACTCATTGAAGGAAAATGTACAGTATACTGTACATAGTTCGCAACTATTTGTTTTAACAATGGAAATCGCCCAACAGTCACTCAAATGCATTTGTCCTAATTGAATTCCAGTGTTTGGTGTTCATTGAAAATTGTGCATAGACAGAGTTGCTACTTGTTTGTCAATTATTGAACTACTAATGTGGCACTGTCTGTGCTTGGTGAAAATTGTGTTTTTCTCGTGTTTTAAAACTGTGTTTTTATTGAGTAAACAGGACTGATCAACATAAACAATTGCTCGTTTGTGTATTGCAGAAGACTAATTTTGAATGTTATATGCCAAATAACACTTATAATATTTTTATTTGCTTTAAAACGTATTTGAGAAAAACCATGTACAGTATACTGTACATTTTACCTTAGTCCCGTGGAGAAGTTCTACTCCGCGGAGTGTATTTCTAGTTGGATTCTGGTTGTAACGCAGATAAAAATGAAAAAAATAAATCTTTCAGTTTTACGTTCCACAATTATCCCGGCAAGGAGATGGTGATGATGAGAAATGGAGGAAATCGTCGAATGGAACAAGTGAAAGGGTAGAACCCCGAAAAAACCCACGCACACGGCGTTTGTCCACCACAAAGTTCACTGACGAAGTGTAAAAGTGGCAAAGTAGACCATGATGGTCTGGATGAACCAACCCGTCGCAAATAACAACCCGTCAAAAATGCTAAGCACATCTATGTCTAAACCAAAAAAGAAATTGTTTCTATGAATTCCTCCAAAAGTGATTTCTTATGGTGGACAATCACAAAAGAGACCTTTCTATAGCACACTTTTACATACTCGAAAATCTAATAAAGTGTTCTGAAATTGGTGAACTATATACAAATGCTACAGGGAAAATGTACACTATAGTGTACATTTTGAAAAATATATGTAGATGTATATATTTTTAATTTTTTTTACTATAAAGTACCTTAAGGGTCCAAAATAACTGCTAAGACGAATAATTATAATTTTATCTCAGCTAAATCAATGTGTCCCTAAAGCATACATAAGTTCGATGTACAGTATATTGTATACACGACTCCAAAAGTGCATTACCACCTGCAATTCTCCCTTTCCTGCAATAGCAGGCAACCCAAAAAGCTCAGCGCTTGGGTTGGTTGCACATCCGAAAGGCGTTGGACCAAACCTCAATTTTGTTACAAATATATTAGTGTGGCAAACTGCAAATAAGAGAATAAAATAAATTGTTAAGACTTACCATTTTATTATCGTGATGGCAATGGATGAAATAAAAGTTACAAAATCATCTTACCTAACCAGTTCAAACAAGGTGAATGGTAAGAAACACACATAAGAGGAAAGCAGTTTCTTTCCTTTTCCAAAAGAAAATCTCGTAAAAAAGAAAAAGATTACATAATGTAAAGGTTTAATATAAAAGCCTAATACCCCAAAACAAACATCCACACGACACAGAAAGAGAGAGAAACAAAGAATAAGGAACACCAATGGCTTAGCTGACTAGCGGGCCTCTCATACAAGATAAAGAGATGGGACCCTAGTTGTAAACCTAATTGTTATAATAATAATAATAATAATAATAATAATAATAATTATTATTATTATTATTATTATTATTATTATTATTATTATTATTATTATTATTATTATTATTATTATTATTATTATTATTAAAACTCGTCTACTTTCACAATCTCTGACCTACCTAAGAGCATGACTGTATATAGCGGTCATGTGAGTACCTTTTGTCAATGAGTGGCCCTAAAGGTAAAAGGGATGCAAATCTCTGAGAGAGAGGAACAAAAAACTTTCTTATGATAAATTCTAGGGGAAAGTTCGAGGAATTGCTTTCGACGGGTGCTTTCTTGTTTTTCGGAGACAGAAAATTGTATCGGCTAAGAAATTACAGTATATAATATTGCAAATTTGCAAGTGCATTTATTTACAATGCAATTTGAGGTAATAAAGAAATTGAGGACTTCGGGACAAACGACTTGTCAAGTCCAAAAACTGAAACTATAAAGGAGATAGCTTCACAAGGATTTCTATTCATCTGATTTTCTTCAAACTTGGCACATATATACTAGACCGAAAATAAATGCACACATGTTTTTTTGTTTTTGTTTGTTTCTTTCGGAGAACAGGTTAAAGGAGGCAAAGGGTCCCTTTTAAAAAAGGGTACCTTTGATTTAAAAGGACCAAATTAAAGAAACAATACTCTGCCGATGCAAAGATGACTTCAAAGTACAAAATACGGGTTTTGAAGTTTTTCACAGAGAAGTTTTGCAGAGGCAATGCTCCTTCGAAATGAGAAAGGACCGCGAACAATCTTTATGGAAATTGGATTTCGGTGGAATTGCTTGGAACCGTGTTATGTTGTAGATATTATGTTCCTGAGAAAAAGTCTCAATGGACACAACCAAAAATCGTTGGCCGTTTGGCCCCCATGAGGCCACTTTCTTAAAAAAAAGCCGAAGAAAACAACATTCGAGATTTTGGACAAAAATACTAAAACCGTGGTGTTGTAGATATTGTGATTCCGAAAAGGTCCTAATGGCCATAACCACCAAACACTGATATTTGGCCACTACAGGGCTACTTTTTTCAAAACAGACAAACATAGTGATATTCTGGATTTCAATGAAAATCAGTAAAACTGTGATGGGTTGTAGAAGTTGTGATCTTGAGAAAAAGTCTCAATAAGCACAACCACCAATCACTGACCGTTTGGTAACTACAGAGCCACATTTTTGACAACAGCAGAACTTAACGTTATTTTGGATTTCATAGCAATTGCTTGAAACGGTTATATGTTTTAGATATTGTGATTCTGGGAAAAGGTCTTAATGAAACCACTAATCACTGATCGTTTGGCCACTACGAGGCCACTGTTTTGAAAGTAACCGAAGATGACGATGTTCTCGATTTCGGTAAAAATGACTAAAACTGTGATATGTTGTAGATATTGAGATTCTGAGAAAAGGTCTTCATGGGCACAAACACTAATCAACAAGGCCACTTTCTTGAAAGTAACCGAAGATGGCCATGTTCTGGATTTCGGTAAAATCACTGAAACTGTGATATTTTGTAGATATTGTGATTCTGAGAAAAGGCCTTAATGAGCACAACCACTAATCACTGATCGTTTGGCCACCACGAGGCCACTATTTTGAAAGTATCCGAAGATGGCGATGTTTTTGATTTCGGTAAACGTTACTGAAACTGTGATATGTTGTAGATCTTGTAATTCTGAGAAAATATCCTAATGGGCATAACCAATAAATACTGAGCGTTTGGCCATTACCGGGCCACTTTCTTGAATGTAACGGAACATGGTGATGTTCTTGATTTCGATAGAAATGACTGAAACTGTGATATATTGCAGATATTGTGATTCTGAGAAAATGTCCTAATGGGCACAACCAATAAATACTGAGCGTTTGGCCATTACAGGGCCACTTTTTTTTAAAGTAACGGAACATGGTGATGTTCTGGATTTAGGTAAAAATGACTGAAACTTTGATATGTTATAGATCTTGTGATTCCACGAAAAGGTCTCCATGGGCACACAAACTAATCACTGACCTTTGGCCACAACCAGACCACTTTCTTGAAAGTAACCGAAGATGGTGATGTTCTGGAGTTCGGTAAAAATGACTGAAACTGTGATATTTTGTAGATCTTGTGATTCTGAGAAAAGGACACAACCACTAATCACTGACCGTTTGGCCACTACAAGGCCACTTTTTGGAAAGTAATCCAAAATATTGATTTTCTAGATTTCATTAAAAATGACTGAAACTTGATATGTTGTAGATATTGTGATTCCGAGAAAAGGTCTCAATGGGCACACCCACTAATCACTGACCCTTTGGCAACAACGAGGCCACTTTCTTGAAAGTAACCGAAGATGGTGATGTTCTGGATTTCGGTAAACGTTACTGAAACTGTGATATGTTGTAGATCTTGTAATTCTGAGAAAATGTCCTAATGGGCATAACCAATAAATACTGAGCGTTTGGCCATTACCGGGCCACTTTCTTGAATGTAACGGAACGTGGTGATGTTCTTGATTTCGATAGAAATGACTGAAACTGTGATATATTGCAGATATTGTGATTCTGAGAAAATGTCCTAATGGGCACAACCAATAAATACTGAGCTTTTGGCCATTACAGGGCCACTTTTTTTAAAGTAACGGAACATGGTGATGTTCTGGATTTAGGTAAAAATGACTGAAACTTTGATATGTTATAGATCTTGTGATTCCACGAAAAGGTCTCCATGGGCACACAAACTAATCACTGACCTTTGGCCACAACCAGACCACTTTCTTGAAAGTAACCGAAGATGGTGATGTTCTGGAGTTCGGTAAAAATGACTGAAACTGTGATATTTTGTAGATCTTGTGATTCTGAGAAAAGGACACAACCACTAATCACTGACCGTTTGGCCACTACAAGGCCACTTTTTGGAAAGTAATCCAAAATATTGATTTTCTAGATTTCATTAAAAATGACTGAAACTTGATATGTTGTAGATATTGTGATTCCGAGAAAAGGTCTCAATGGGCACACCCACTAATCACTGACCCTTTGGCAACAACGAGGCCACTTTCTTGAAAGTAACCGAAGATGGTGATGTTCTGGATTTCGGTAAACGTTACTGAAACTGTGATATGTTGTAGATCTTGTAATTCTGAGAAAATGTCCTAATGGGCATAACCAATAAATACTGAGCGTTTGGCCATTACCGGGCCACTTTCTTGAATGTAACGGAACGTGGTGATGTTCTTGATTTCGATAGAAATGACTGAAACTATGATATATTGCAGATATTGTGATTCTGAGAAAATGTCCTAATGGGCACAACCAATAAATACTGAGCTTTTGGCCATTACAGGGCCACTTTTTTTAAAGTAACGGAACATGGTGATGTTCTGGATTTAGGTAAAAATGACTGAAACTTTGATATGTTATAGATCTTGTGATTACACGAAAAGGTCTCCATGGGCACACAAACTAATCACTGACCTTTGGCCACAACCAGACCATTTTCTTGAAAGTAACCGAAGATGGTGATGTTCTGGAGTTCGGTAAAAATGACTGAAACTGTGATATTTTGTAGATCTTCTGATTCTGAGAAAAGGACACAACCACTAATCACTAACCGTTTGGCCACTACAAGGACACTTTTTGGAAAGTAATCCAAAATATTGATTTTCTAGATTTCATTAAAAATGACTGAAACTTGATATGTTGTAGATATTGTGATTCTGATAAAAGGTCCTAATGGGCACAACCAATAATTACTGACCATTTGGCCACTACCGGGCCACTTTTTTGAAATAACGGAACATAGTGGTGTTCTGGATTTCGATAGAAATGACTGAAACTGTGATATGTTGTAGATCTTGTGATTCCGAGAAAAGGTCTCAATGGTCACACACAGTACTCAGTTTCCGTTTGGCCATTACAGGCCACTATCTTGAAATTAACCGAAAATGTTGATGTCCTGGATTTCGATAAAAATGACTGAAACTGTGATACGTTGTAGATATTGTGATTCTGAGAAAAAGTCTTAATGGGTACAGCCAATAATCACTGGCCGTTTGGACACTACGAGACCACATTTTTGAAAGTAAGCTAAAATGGTGATTTTCTGGATTTCGGTAAAAATGACTGAAACTGTGATATGTTGTAGATATTGTGATCCTGAAAGAAGGATTTAATAGGCACAACCACTAATCACTGATCGTTTCGATACTAGAGGGCCACTTTTTTGAAAGTAACGGAACATGGTGATGTTCTGGATTTCTTTAAAAAATAACCGAAACTGTGATATGTTGTAGATCTTGAGATTCCGAGAAAAGGTCTCAATGGGCACACCCACTAATCACTGACCGTTTGGCCACAACCAGGCTACTTTCTTGAAAGTAAGCGAGGATGGTGATGTTCTGGATTTCGGTAAAAATGACTGAAACTGTGATATGTTGTAGATCTTGTAATTCTGAGAAAATGGTACAACACCTAATATGTAACCGTTTGGCCACTACAGGGCCACTTTTTGGATAGTAATCGAAAATGTTGATGTTCTGGATTTCGGTAAAAATGACTGAAACTGTGATATGTTGTAGATGTGGTGATTCTGAGAAAAGGTCTGAATGGGCATACCCACTAATCACTGACAGTTTGGCCATTACAGGGCCACTTTTTTAAAGTAAGGGAACATGGTGATGTTTTGGATTTAGGTACAAATGACTGAAAAGTGATATGTTTTAGATCTTGTAAGGTCTCCATTGGCACACAAACTAATCACTGACCTTTGGCCACAACCAGGCCACTTTCTTGAAAGTAATCGAAGATGATGTTCTGCATTTCGAAAAAATAAAACTGTGATATGTTGTAGATCTTGTGATTCTAAGAAAAGGGCACAGCCACTAATCACTCAACGTTTGGCCACTACAGGGCCACTTTTTGGAAAGTAATCGAATATGTTGATTTTCTGGATTTCGCAAAAATGACTGAAACTGTGATATGTTGTAGATATTGTGATTCTGAGAAAATGTCCTAATGGGTACAACCAATAATTACTGACCGTTTGGCCACAACCAGGCCACTTGAAAGTAACCAAAGATGGTGATATTCTGGATTTCGGTAAAAATGACTGAGACTGTGATATGTTGTAGATATTGTGATTCTGAGAAAAGGATTTAATAGGCGCAACCACTACTCACTGACCGTTTCGCCACTACAGGGCCAATTTTGGAAAGTAATCGAAAATGTTGATGTTCTGGATTTCGGTAAAAATGACTGAAATAATGGACTGTCAGTGGGTCAATTAGATTAAGATTTTTAAGTGGGTTTGTGGGTCAACAGGATATGACTCACTGCGACACACAACCCACCGTGACCCATTTTGACCAAACAATCCGTTCTGACCCACGCTGACTCACCAACCCATTCTGCTCAGTGCATTGTAGACAGCTTCTTCTGAGCACTGGTGAATTTGTCTACGTTTTACTTTCAAGGCCTTCTTTTTTCTTCTTTTTCATTTGTTTCTATTGAAGAAAGAACTTCAGGCACTCTTGCAGAACTTTAGGAAATTGAACATATTTGTAATTGTAATAATAGCAATCGGACCTACTTCTTGACTTTTCAGACACAGCCTAAGAGTTTTTAGAGGAGCTAACTACTTGTTTTATTTTGAATCACCTATAATGTATGAATTATTATATAAAAAATTAATATAACTATGTATGTGTGATCATCAACATCAAAGTCAACTGAAATTACATTTGGCATATACATAGCTTTTCCCTAATCTCAATATCATTTTTTAAAACTCCCTTTTGTTGGGGGGGGCATTTTCTATATATAGGATTGATTTCTAAAAATTATCGAAAACGATCGATATTAGTAGACTGCCTAATATTGATATTAGGCAGTCCTTGATATGAACCACCGTGACTGCCATGATATAAATTTAACTTCAACTGCTTCTTCAATGTTCTTCTACTTTCTATGGCTAGAGTCGAGGGTGAAAAAAAATATGCTGTTCAGAAAATGCTGTTTACAATGCAGTGAGCAGAGTGGGTCATGGTGGGTGATGGGTCGCAGTGGGTCACGGTGGGTGGTGGGTCACATGCTGTTGACCCACGTCCCACTCAGAAAACTCGACCCACCGAGCCACTGACTCACTCACCCACTCCAACTCTGGTTAACGTTTCGGCGTCTGGAGTAAACAAGTTCTGCCAGGGGAACTTTTTTCTTTCAAAATATATTTTTATATGTTCATATTTATTATTATTATTAATTACTTTCTTGTATTTTTTCCTACATTATCTTAGATTAGTGACCGCGGTTTAGGATAGATTATGTAAAGTCAAATACGGTTATGTATGTTCGGCTGTAGTTAGAATTTATTATTACTTCTGGTTTCAATAACGGTTTCAACGTTTATCGCTATAGAATGAAAACGGCAGCAGATAGCTAGAAACAGTTTTAAGCAAACGATTCAGCCTCTTAACAAACATATCGTTACTATCCATATAACTCTACTAAAATTGGAAATTGTTCAAATTTATTAGTACTTCCTGTTCCAATACTGATTTCCGTAGAGCAAAAATGGTAAAAGATATTAAAAAGTGGCTTTTTGCAATCGATTCATCGTCTCAAGAATAGCCTCCTCCATCTCCGTGGCAGCTTTGATCAAAGCAGAATTTGTTAACATTAGCCATATTCTGTTTGAACGTTCCTCACCATAGAGCAAAAACAGTAACAGATAGAACATTTTTGTCCAAACGATTTACCGTCTCTAGGCAACATACCATAATTGTCAACACCCTACCGGAACAGGAAGTGGTTCAAATTAACTATTACTTCCTATCTCAATTCTTTTTTCCATAGATCAAAACAATAGGAGATATCAGGATACGATTTTTTTTACGATCAACTGGAAGTGGTTCCAATTAACTATCATTTCCTATTTCAATTCTTGTTTCCAGGAATCAAAACAATAGGAGATATCAAGATACGGCTTTTTAAAATATATCAGAGTCGTAAGGAAATGTTCCTCCAAGAATTCAGCATCCCAAGAATACTTTCCACCAATTCCTATTCAAAACAGAAATAGCTGAAGTTAGCCAAGCTCGATTTCAACGTGTATTGCTACATTTTTAATCTATGACGAAGAGTTTCAACTTGTTGCATATATTAGAGGAGTTACCAGTACCAATACCAAACTAAAAGAAGTGAGTATCGTTTCACAGTATGAAACGAAGATTTCCAAACAATATGAATTCAATAGTGAAACTTGAAGTAGTGTTATCATCTGTCACAAAAGAAAATGTACGTTTTTCGCGGGATAGTATGTTTCTATCATCTCTCGATTTAATTAAATGTTTTAAAGGACCAATCCCTAACCATAAATCGATAAACGTATTACCTCTCGTTTTGCAGCTCAGACAAGATACGATAGAAATATCGTAAACCTTAATAGAAAGACAAAACAGCTACGTTCTTTTACAAGCTTGAAACTTACGAATATTAGCAGTATATATTTACAGAGTAGGGAGTTTCTGCTACGTTATTCCGTAGTTATTCCGTAGTTCATTGGATCCGTACAGAACTACCACCCAGATGCTATGTGAGCTTTGTGGTGGACAAATACCGTGTGCGTGGGAGTTTCCGGTTTGGTCCCGCTTCCTCCCACGATTTTCATTCCACCAATTCATCCCATCATCATCCATATAGCCTGAGCCGTAGTTACCTAAAGAACGTATGACAAAGTCAAGTACTTGACCTACTAAGTAGAATTTGGTACGCTACCTTTAGACCACGGAGGCCAAAACCGTGAACTGGCGTGCTCATAAGATCAGTGCAATTTGTAGTTATGTTCAATTAGCAAGTCAAATACCAAATGATGTTACATGTTCCTGTATTCTTTATATCATAGTATGATACTACAAATATAACAAAATATTATGATAAAATAAATCACCAAGACGCCAGGGCGGATTAGGTGTTACTGGAACGATGGCTCAGTGATTGAGCGTTCACCACTGGTGGATGGGGTCCCTGGTTCGATCCCAGGTCTCGCCAAATGAAATTTGTGGTGGACAAACACCGTGTGTGGGGGTTCTCGACGTTCTC
The DNA here is from genome assembly GCF_964235325.1 of Thermobia domestica. Taxonomy (NCBI): domain Eukaryota; kingdom Metazoa; phylum Arthropoda; class Insecta; order Zygentoma; family Lepismatidae; genus Thermobia; species Thermobia domestica. Next base: position 277,344,347 of record NC_137456.1, on the reverse strand, counting down.
CCGTTTCCTCCCACTTTATCAATTCCACCATTTCATTTCATTTATTCCACCATCATCACCGTCTCCTTTAGCCTAGCCGGCATAACTGTGGGACGTAAAACTCAAAGATTTCATTTGCATTGTTTTGTTTTCGTATTACTAGTAATAGCAGTAGTGGTATTCGCTGTCGTATTAGTATAGTAATAAGTAGTAGCAGTAGTTGTAATAGTAACAGTAGTAGCAGTGGCGGTAATAGTGGAGTTAGCACTAGCATTCGTAATCGCAATAGTAATAATAGTATTAGCAGTAGTAGTTGTAGTATTAGTATCACATACGGTGTAGAAGTTTTACATATCTTCTCTGTTACTTGTAATGCATTAATGAGTGTAGTATAAGACTTTTACGTCCATGAGCTGTATTATTGTATAATAAATATGGCTGGACAGAGCAAGCATAAGAGCTCCTCCGTGGCTAAGCGGTTAGCGTACGCGCCTTTGGCGTGGGAGACCCGGGTTCGATTCCCGGCGGGAGCTCATGTGGTTCGGATTCCACGTTAATCAGTAGGTCCACGTCTCATATAGCCTCGCTGCTGAACGGGACGTTAAACTCAAAATCAACTCAGAGCAAGCACAAATAACAAATAGACTGACAGTATAGGGATATAGAAAACAAACCTTGGGTAACTTTTCACACGATTTTCCTATTTGAGAAGGACAAATAGACAGTGCAATATTATGACGCACATTTCTCATTTTTCATTACATATTGAAGGATTGACTTGATTTATCAACTTGGTTGTTCTCAGGCCGGTTACGCCCGGCCCGTTTAGAGCCCGGCTCCTTTGTGCCCGGCCAGTTTAGAGTCCGGCCCATTGTCTGCCCGGCTCGAGACGGACACAGAATACAGATCCATCCGGGCCGTCTTCGGGCCTGGCTTTGTAGGGCTCTGGTCTACAGACACACGGATAAAACCGTTTTATAAGACTTCCAGCATTTAAGCACAGCATAGGTTTGAAGGTCATTTCTATATTAACTTCATGAATTAAAGGGAACTTGTATTCCTCGAAAGGCATTTGTTGGTCCTTCAAGGTCAATCGAACAATGAAAAAACTGATACTAGGAGTATTTTAACACGCCACTCACTACAACGATATAACAGAATGCTGCCTCCGGCTGTTAATAAAAGGCTTAACTAGCTTGAACTCGCTAGTACAGGAGCAACATTATATGCCAAACAACGTTGTACTGTGTAAGAAATGCTAGGGGTTGTTCTGTCTATGTGCGCCGGCTCCTTGGTGTTCCCTGGTTAAAGCACTCACACAAATAATCTTGTCAGGGCGCTGTAGGCAAGATTTTTAGTTTCGAAACATAATGAACATAATAAAATAAATATTTCTCGCTTGACACTATTAAAAAATAAACAATTAAAACATAGAGATGGGAGTTAAAATTTCTAACCTCTAAAACATAATTGATTGTTTCAAATGTGTTTTTGCAAAGGCAACCAAGGAACACACTAAGTTAGTCACTTTATACTTTATGTCCACAACAAAATCCTTGCAGGGGGCTCGGTGGCTCAGTGGTAGAATATTCACCTCTGGTGCTTGGGGTCCCGGGTTCGATCACAGTCCCCGCCAAGTGAACCTTGTGGTGGACAAACACCGTGCTCGTGGGTTTTCTCGGGGCACTCCCGTTTCCTACCACTTTCTTCATTCCACCATTTCATTCATCTCTCATCATCACCGTCTCCTTTAGCCTAACCGGCATAACCGTGGGACGCAAAACTCAAAGATTTCATTTTCAAAATCCTTGCAAGTTCTTTTTGCAATACCATTAAAATTATTGTCTTTTATGATGATATTTTCATTTTAATTTGTATGAATGTAGTATTTTCTTTTAGTAACGTTTAATAATATCACTGCCTCTTGCACTCATTGTGCATCATGTAAGTTGTTGAAAATAAACACTAAATACCACGATTATATATGTTGGGAATATGCATTACAGGAATTAAACTTGAACCCGGGTTTCAACCTGTTTCTTTACGTTTAAGTCAGCCGTGTTACCGACTGAGCTAGGACAGTCCCAACTTATCCTTATATTACCGGTATATTTTACTTTATCACAGCACAGCCCTTTATGACAGTGTTCATAAAAGATTTTAACTAAAAAATCAATAAAAAAATCGAGACCCCTGAAAACATAAATCGTCCCACCATTTATATGCACCCACATACATTTTGGAAAGTCGGCGCCGTTGGTTCTATCTGTTGTGTTTGAAATCAGTGTTTCTTTCAGAAACTATGTTCCCGGAGGGGGGGCACACTTCGTATTCCGGGGGCACTATCGATAACTTTCTATTTTTTATTATATTATAGATGTATTATTTTGGTCTCTTCCGGGGGCACTCTCAGAGCTCCGGGCGGGCAGTACCCCTAAAAACACTTCTGGAAGAAGCACTGTTTGAAATACACCTAATCTAAAATATAAATAAAATAAAAAGTTTGTTTCTGTGTCTGTCTGTCTGTATGTATGTATCTGTGTGCTGCCTGGAGACCAGACAAGAGGACCGAGAGTTACCAAATTTTGATCTTGGGTACCTTGGCCCAGGTTCCGGATCAAGACGAAGCGTTTTTTTTAAATCGAACCAGGAAGTCTCAGGAGACGTTTACAGGGACATGTAAAAGTAGTAGAAGATAACCGATATTAGTGTCGAATTCAAAGTTTTGGCGGTCGCTGAGATCAATGGTGAAACTCCGATTGCATTAACTTCCAAATTAACCCCACTTAGTTGAGGGTCAGGGTACCGGAGATGATAACTGACATGTAAAAATAATCCAAAATGGCCGATATTAATGTCAAATCCAAAGTTTTCGCACTCGCTGAAATCAACGGTGATACTATAGAGGCGTTGGCTTTCAAATACAGCCACAATGCGAATAATGGATTTTTCTGATAGTTATTAATAAATGCAAGAAATAAATTATTAATAATAAATGGGAACAGATACTAATGCATTTTGAAAGAAAGAAACGAAATTTTAAACATACTTAACCATGTCTGACTTTACATAATCTATCCTAAACCACGATCACTAATCTAACAAGAAGAAAGTAGACTTTGGTAAATTAACTTCGGGGTCATTTTTCGCGAGGTAGTATTGCACATTTAAAATATGAATATTTAGGGATGCCCGAGAGTCGAGACATGTCTCGAATCTGGACTGAAATTCGAGTTGACACACTTTGTAAAATTCGAGACGAGTCAAGACAAATGTATTTCTCGACTCTAATTTTCGAGCCGAGACACGAGTCGAGTCGAGACTTTTCGTAAAAATCTCGACTCGACTCGAATGTGTCGAAAATCTTTCTATAACTTTTAATATTATTTTGAAGAAAGTATTCAGTCAGAAACAGCCTTGAAACCAATTCCAGTATTTATTACTTTAGAAAGGTACCGAACGCATAAACTTAATGGTTAATCTTTCGAAATCAAGATTTAATTTTCAGCTCAATTCCGTTAATTAAAACTAATAATTAATGTCGTGATATTTGATTGTACTTCAAATATAATAATAATAATAATACTAATAATAATAATAATAATAATAATAATAATAGTAATAATAATAATAATAATAATAATAATAATAATAATAATAATAATAATAATAATAATAATAATAATAATAATAATAATAATGCTCTGGGGGACATACACGTGAGCATGTATCTAGTATAGCTCGAGCAAAGCACAATGACGGCCGACGTGTATCGCACACTGCTTGCAGACTACGTACACCCCTTGATGACGACCATGTTTCCCAACGGTAGTGGCATTTTTCGACAAAATAATGCACCATGTCACAAGGCCAGGAGTGTGATGAAGTGGTTCAAGAAATGTTCAACAATGTTCTATATCTGTTGACGATGTGCGAATTACAAGGGGGATGAGGGAAATCCCCATTGGTAATACTATATGCTCCTATAGCCAAAAGGATTTCCCTCCATGTCAAAGAACTATTTGCTGTGTAATTAAAATGTATGAGTTGTTTTATCTGTTGTGTGTATGAAACAAATTATTAAAAAATGCAACAAATAAATTATTAACAATACATTTGATCAGATAGGAATGTATTTTGAAAAAAGAAAAGAAACGGTAAACATACGTAACCGTATTTAACTATACATAATGTGACTAAACTAACCGATGGTAACTAATCTAGAATAATGTAGGAAAGATGCAAATAAGCAATTAATAATAATAAATATCAATATATAGAAATATATTTTGAAAGAACAATGTTTCCCAGAAGTAACTTTGTAAATTTAGGATTTAGCATTTAGATTTCTGGGCTTTCGGCATCTGAGACCATTTAACCCGTCACGTTCGAGGGATGACATCTCTAGGCGAACACACTTTCCGGGGAAAGGGAAGGAAGAAAGGATTGGGGAAGAAAGGAAGTGATCTGAAATCTAAGGTATCACCCTGGCATCTTCCTGGTGTGAATGTGGAAAACCAAGGAACATCTCATTCAAGGTGACTGGCCTGAAAAACTTTTAAAGTTTTCGACCGAGTGCCCCCACCAGGAATCGAACACGGGACCGCCTTCATGTAACCATATAAACGTATGTTTGTCTATTCCATTACATTACGAATAGGCGAAATGTTGCATGTTGCGAACAATGTTGCATCGGAGTCAGTCAATTAGTTCGAATAAAATCTGTTATTCATAGCACAATCCCTTCGAGGACATTTCCAAGATCGAGGCAGTAACCCACATGGTCGAAAGTAGTGTTTCCACGAGATGAGACGAGAGATGACTTCAAGCGGTCTAGTCTCGTGAGATGAGACATGAGAAATGTCTCGTCTCGTGGCAACACTAGAGCGGATGAGGCCCACAAAAAGGAGCTGTTATACAAAGTGGTTAAAATTACAGCTTTTAACCACTTTTGTTTGGTCATCAGCACAACACACAACACGACTACAATCTTCCAATCAGTGTTTCTTTCAGAAAAAATGTTCCTGGGAGGATATATTTAGGATTCCGGGGGTACTGCTGGTATTATTCTATTATAGATGTATTATTTTGGTCTCCCCGTGGGGGGTACTCTTAGAGTTCCAGGGGACAGCACTCCAAAAACATGTCTGGAAGAAACACTGCTTAAAACAACGACTACTTAGTTTCGACCACGGGCGCCCGAAAGGGGGGGGAAGGGGCCCGGCCGCCCTTGCTCACGAAAATATATGTGTAATATAGCAAACTACGTATATTAAATATCAGGCGTAATATAGCAATCAAGGAGATGACCCCCTTAAAAATTGTTCGGGCGCCAATGGTATCCAGTAATGAATTATTACGACAGAAATATTTGTCAATATCGTCGGTACAGTCGAAAGGCAAGCCTTCCCCACTTATTCTGAAATCCTTTTTTCAAAACCTCTGGCGCTACTTCAAAATATAAGAAGGCCCATGTGACTTTCTGATTTCAAAAATGACTTTGGTTCGAATAACATCATAAAACAATAAAACGAAACTAAATTTTATTGTCAAACCAGCATCCTTTCAAACTCAGTACAGGAAAAGGCCTACACGTTTCTGTCTTTGTTCGGAGAAAACTCATGAACAATGGTTAGTTGCTGATGAAACTTTCATTAAGAGAACTTGTATTTCTATAAAGGATTTTTATACATAGATATAACCACCAGCCCTAGGAATGAAATATTCTGAAACACTGATCTCAAAGAATGGTTTAACATTTTACTTGAATCTGGAACAGTATCACTAAATATTTAAACTTGAATCGGTTGGAAAATAGAAATGAAAGCTGTTTGTAAGAATCATTTAAAAAATAACTTTAGGTCTTCCTTGTTCTTTTAAGATAGTCCTCATTTGAAATAATAAACGCTGGTATACTTTCGAAGGCAATAATTTATTCCGAGTTAATAAATTTTTAAACAATTTCAAAAACTTTCTTTTCATTTTTGAGATATGAGACGATACGAGGCATTTCAAGAGACGTCTCGTCTCGTCTCGGAAACGAGACGGGACAAGTAGTCTGTCTCGTCTCGTGTCTCGTGTCTCGTATCAAAGGTTTCTGTCTGGTCTCGTGGCAACACTAGTTGAAAGAAAGAAACTAATGAAATCTTTGGGTTTTACGTCCCACGATTATGCCGGTTAGGCTAAAGGAGACGGTGATGATGAGTAATGAATGAAATGGTGGAATGAACAAAGCGGGAGAACCCCGAGAAAACCCACGCACACGGTGTTTGTCCACCACAAAGTTCACTTGTCGGGAACTGGGATCGAACCCGGACCCCAAGCACTAAAGTTGAACGCTCTACCACTGAGCCGCATCGGCCCCAAGAAAGAAACAAATATGTAAAGATACATATATGAGTACACACACACGGACAAAATAGTCATACATGCATTTTAATCTTCTGACTACTTAACCCCGACTAATTTAAGATTGCAAGAAAGTAATTATTAAGAAGAAATATAAACATATAGAAACGTATTTTGAAAGGGAAAAAAGCAAACCGTACCAGCCGTGATATGAATCTGGGTTGCCCACTCAACAAGCAGACACCTTACCGAATTATCTGCGGTAGAACTTGCAATTTGTGGTTTTGAAGCTTTATTTATACTGTGTGTGTTACGTAACGACGCTACGGGATGTCATTACTAGTGTGACCACCTCATTCAAGACCCTTTTTGTAAATTGTTTGAGGAAAAAAGAGTGATTTCGTAAATCAACAAAACGGATCTTGTATATAGAGGGTGTAACTAAAAGGTACGACAAAACTTCATGGGTGGATTCCTTATTGGTAGACAAGCAAAAACGTTCCGATGACCATATGTCGGGAAATGCATCGTTCCAGAATTACGGCCTTTGAGCCGACTACTGGTGTGAAATAGTCACATTCTGGTCGCTCCTTAATGTCTCTCAATTTAAATCTCAATATATCAAACTCTGATTAAGATAGGAAGGTAATTTTAGTAGCAACGTGTTCTGCAAAAATTAAGCTTTCCGCTGATATGCATTTTATGACTGTATCCACAAGGAATGCCATCTCCAAAATGCTGATGCAAAAATCAAACAACAAACAAGTAATTACCCTCCCATGTCCACCGTGGTACTCCCACGCATACATAAAATATACAGGGTGAGTCAAAAGTCCTTGGACACCTGCATAATTGAAAATCGACGGGAAAAGTAAAAAGTAATGATGGGAACACAGGTTTGAAGAGGGGCCGCAACTTTTGAAGTGTATGTCATCTTGAAATCCGCCATTTTGGATTCACGTCATTTTTTTAAATGGGAAGGAGGTGAATGACCCATCAAATAACACTAGCTTGAGCTCAGGAATTTAGTGGTGTAATTTGTTTTTCCTATCTAGTACAGTTTAGAAGTTATTAATGTTCAAAGGTGGGAAATTACCTTGATACTGAATGCTACAACACATTTTCTACGTGTTGTCCATTTCTTGCAATGCACAACTGTAGTCCCTGCAACCACTCTGACTGGAGTCTCACACGGAGGAGATGTCTCCTGAAGTTTGGTCACAGGCTTGTTGGATGCGTTCCTCCAGGTGTCTCAAATCACGGATTGTCTCAGCATACACTATCTGCTTAAGATGCCCCCCTAGATAAAAATCAAGGGGCGTTAAGTCAGGGGATCTGGGCAGCCACTCCACGTGACCACGGCGACCAATTCACTTCCGTGGCAGTTGTTCATCCAACCATTGACGGACACAAAGTCTATAGTGTGGAGGGGTCCATCGTGCTGAAAATAAGATGAGAAAATTCAGTGTGGCAGGGAACACAAAGTCCTGCAACAGCATCAGATACTGTGGTGCAGTTAAGGTGTAGTAACTGAAAAATGGCCCAATGATGCGGGTGTCCCATATGCCACACCAAACCATCACCTTCACTGGACTATGTTCTCGACTCGGGTCAACCCAGATCGGATTTCCGTCACACCAGTGTCGACAATTATGTCGATTAACCTCCCCGTTCAAAGTGAGATACACCTCGTCACTGAACAGTATGCCCTTGACAAACGCAGGATCCAGTTCGTGTTGTTCAGTAGCCCACATGCAGAACTCCAACCGGCGATCAGGGTCATCCTCGTTCAGTTTATGTTGCATGTGCAGCTTGTAAGGATGCCACTGATTGGTGTGCAATATCCGGATAACGGAGGATTGGCTTATTGGACATGCTAGGGACACACGACGGGTACTTCGTGTAGGACTTTTCACAAACGACGCAACAACCGCCGTTGCAGTTTCGTCATTGGTGGCAGTCTTTGGTCGCCCACAACGTGCCCTATCTTGAACAGAGCCCGTCTCTCGGAATTTGGTGATCACGTGAGCCACCGTGCTGTGCGATACCGGTTCTCTGTCTGAGTGCCGTCCGTTGTAGTCAGCTGCTATTGTTCGGTAGCTGCATTCCACTGATATAAGAATGATTTCGATCTTCTGTTCACGTGTCAGAGCTATTTTAGATCACCTGGAACAGAGAGAACTGGATCAGTATCAAGGTAATTTCCCACTTTTGAACATTAATAACTTCTAAACTGTACAAGATAGAAAAAACTAATTACACCACTAAATTTCTTAGCTCAAGCTAGTGTTATTTGATGTGACATACACTTTCCCATTTAAAAAAAGACTTGAATCCAAAATGGCGGATTTCGAGATGGCGGCCATGAATGACATACACTCCAAAAGCTGCAGCCCCTCATCAAACCTCTTTTCCCATCATCACTTTTTATTTTTCCCGTCGATTTTAAAACTTATGCAGGTGTCCAAGACTTTTGACTCACCCTATATATATATATATATATAGGCGGAAAGCATCGTCCTTTAGAAATACATAGATATCAAAAATATCTTCCTAGGTTAATTACGGCCTGAGTTATTGAGGTTTAAATTGAGTCACATTAAGGAGCGACCAGAATATGACTATTTCCACCATTAGGCGGCTCAATGGCCGTAACTCTGTAATGATACATTTCCCGACATATGGTCATATGAACGATTTTGCTTGTCTACCCGTAAGGAATCTACCTCTGAAATTTTGCCGTACTTTTTTGTTACACCCTGTATATATGTGTGTTGGTGCAACAATAATTTCCCAAGAATATAGATTAATTCATTTTTTTATTTTAATCTACACAACAAATGCTTTTTATGAAAGCAAGGAGCCTGCGAGTTAAGATGGTTTAAGACTGTAAATAAAATTGAAGATCTGAATTGCAGAACATCCGAAGTCCACCGGAGTACTTTTTGTTTTTAGAAGAAAGACAAGAAGATTATACCTGGAATGCTATTCTGTTTAGCTGAAATTATTTTGATTTTTTTTTAAAAAAGTTTTGACTTGGACTTACGTATTATGCAAGTAAATATCCCTGAAACATAGATGCTAACATAAAAAACAGGAAACGAAAAATACGAAGAAAAAGAGTGGACTTGGGATGTTTTGTAATTCAGGTTTTCAATTCAAACTTCAAATGGAACTGGGGTAACTCGCAGACAATGGCTGACTTAACACTTTGATAATAGCTGGTGTAATGGCTGGTTTGAGAACACAATTGATATGGCCTCTGTAGCTAAGTAGACTCCCACCCTTCCCCCTCAACATTGGATACGGAAATGAAAAACTTATTTAGAATTTGATTGTTGATTCCAGTATATTTCAAGCATCACTTCTCGGAATCTGGGCCTGTGATATGTCGATATATCGCTATCATCGATTACTATATTATCATATATCAACATTCGATATCGCAAATATATGGACATGAATATAATCATTCTAAATTTTCGAAATCGATATTCGGGGAGTGGGGATGCGAGGTATAAAGGTCCCCTAAGACTTGCGATGGATGAAGAAATTAAACTTACTTTTTGCAAGATTGTTTTCTAATCATAATATCTTTACTACCAAACATTGCAATGTAAATACATCCACTTGCAAATTTGCAATATTATATGATGTAATTTCTTAGGAGCTAGAACTTTTTTGTTCCTTGAAGAAAGAAACAAAAAATCACGTGGAAAAGCAAGTACTTCGAACTTTGAACTAGAATTTACCGTAAGAAAGTTTTTTGTTTCTCTTCCTTGGAGATTTCCATCCCTTTTGGCCTTTGGGACCGCTAATTGACAAAAGGCGCACACATGATCGCTATATGCATTTATGCTCTGAGGCAGAGTCAGAGATTTAGAAAAGGAAACGACTTCTTAATAATAATAATAATAATAATAATAATAATAATAATAATAATAATAATAATTATTATTATTATTATTATTATTATTATTATTATTATTATTATTATTATTATTATAACAATGGGGTTTACAACTAGGGTCTTGTCTCTTTATCTTGCATGGGAAGGCCGCAAGTCTGCTACGCCACTGGTGTCACCTATTCTGTGTTTGTCTCTTTTTCCTTTCGTGTAGATATTTGTTTTTGTGCTGTTAGGCTTTTATATGAAACTTTTATATTATGTAACTTTTTCTTTTTATGAGTTTCTTTTTTTGGGTGGGGCGGGGGAAAGAGAGAAATGCTTTCTTCTGATATCTGTTTCTTACCATTCATCTTGTTTGAACTGCTTAAGTCATTTTGTAACTTTTGGTGTCATCCAACTCCATCACAATAATAAAATTGTCATCCTTAACAATTTGTTTTATTCCCTTATTTGCAGTTTGCCACACTGATATATTTGTGACAAAATTGAGGTTTTGTCCAACGCCTTTCGAATTCGCAACCAACCCAACCGCCGAGCTTTTTGGGTTGCCTGCTATTGCAGGAAAAGGAGAATTGCAGGCGGTAATGCACTTTTGGAGCCGTGTATACAAAACCACGGAGGAGGTTAACTAAACAAATTAGGGAGACTGGATCAGTTTGGGTTCTTAAATACTCTGGCCGTCCTTCAACAAGTTGATCAACACAAAACATCGAACCAATTCGTGATAGTGTTGCTGAGAGTTCAGGAACATCAATTCGGCACCGTGGTCAAGAATTGAATATTTCGACAAGCTCTTTACGGCGTAATCTTCCGAAAGATTTGCATCTTCATGCTAACATGTTTATAAACAAGTTTTTTGTGTCTAAATTGCAAGATATGGATGTAGACGACGTGTAGTTTCAAGAAGACAATGCCACATACCATACGCCCGAGAGACAATTCAATTACTTCCTGTCATTTCCTGGTCGTGTGATTTCCCGTTTTGGTGATCAGAATTGGCCTCCAAAAGATGTGATTTAACGCCGTTGGCCTTCTTTCTTTGAGGTGACTTTTTGAAATCTAAGGTTTATGCCAATACTCCCACTACCATCCAAGCCTTGAAATAGGAAATTGAGCACTGCATCAACGAAATTCTGCCACATTTATGCTAAACGGTCATGGAAAATTTCAACAAAAGAGTGCGTATGTGCCTGCAATGCTGTCGAGATTATTTCTCGAATGTGCTATTCCATACATAACCCTATACTGTATACTTTATGAATCAATAAAAATTTTACAAATTTCTTATCAAAATTACTTATGTGAATTTTGGGACACTCATTATGATAACCATATCATTTATTTAGATGAAATTAATACTGAAATATACTCTGAAGATTACTATTATTTCATTAGCAATAACAGTGTGACTAGTGAGATATAGCCAAAAATTATGATTAACATTCAAACACGAATTTTTGCTTAATCGTAATATTGTTGATAGAAAAAAACATATATCAATCGATAAGCTACTCAAGTTCAAGAAAATGACAAACTAGAGGTGAAATTCTCATGTGTAGTTTTTGAGAAAATCAACAATACAATATTTCTTTGGCGTTAAAATGTGTGGTGTTCGATGCCAGAAATAATAATTGATAATTTTTATACTGCTTGAACAGATTGTTTATTATGTACTGTTTGTAAAAGTATACTGCTAAGTAGCACATAATACCTATTGTTGTTGTCCTCTAACTGTAACACACATACTCCTAACAGTAACACTTATATTGCTTGTAACAAATAATAGTAAATAAATACAAGATTTGCCCTGAAAATAATGAAACGGGTTCAGAAAATAAATTTTTTGATCCAGTTGGTAAAACTTGTTAAAATCTTTCGAAGGACTCTCCTTGGCTATTTACATACCGCTGCCAGCGTGATTTCTATCAGTGTACGCTTCCTGGAAGTCAGCTTCCGACAACTCTCTCAGAACGCCCGTCGTTGCTGCTTGGATGGTCAAATCATAGTCCAAATGGTGACCTTTCAAGCTTCCTTTGAGTTTGGGGAATAGAAAAAAAGTACCCTGGGCTTATGTTGGGAATATACTGTGCGTACTAACCCCGATTCTAGCCAGCAATGACGTCACAACGGATGTGGTGTAACTCGGAGCATTATCGAAATGAAGCTTCCAGGATTTGACAATCTCCGGCTCACCCGGTTTTGTCTCGAAGGTGTTCACCCGAGTACTTCCACGTAGTAAACCGTGTTAACAGTCTTCCTTTGAGGCAGAAATTCTTTGTACTGCACCTTTCTTGTCAAAGAGACAATGACCATTGTCTTGATCCTGGACTTGGAATCCTTACCTTATTGGGACGCAGGTTGGAACTTGCTCGGCAATTAATGGGTGATGTTATAAATTTTAATATAATTTATCCTCATATTGAACTTGGACATCCCCCTGAAAATCTTTGGACTTACGAATAAGTTCCTGCGTACGTCCCTGGTTGAGGTAATTGGTAAAGTTCTAACTAGATTTACATACATCTTTGTAGTAATAAATAGAGGTACTTACAATTTTCTTTGTGAGCTTTCAGATTCCATAGGGAGTGAACCAATTTGAAATTTATTACGAGTCACAACAACTAAAACTCAATTCTTAATAGGAGGCCTTGTAATATATTTTAGAACATATTTTGAACCTACGATATACAGAGGTGTACACTGGAGGTCAAGAAAGTATGATACTGGGAAGAAATAAACGATGTAGATAACTAAATGTTTAACATATTGAAAATTGAAGAATATTTTGATTGCTTCATTAATAAAATTGCTTTCATTTCTTTTTTTTTTTTTTTTTTTTCAAGTGTTTCTCTAAGCGGTTGTAATAATTATGGAAATTTATGAAAAGATAATCACAAGTCAGGCAAATTGAGAACACACGTGTTCGGAGATATTTGGATGACAAATGAACTAAGTCAGATTAATATTGGGAACGAAATTTCCGGTCTGAATCCAGTATTCAGATCAGAGTTTGGTCGCCGTTTTTGGAGGCAAACAAAGCAAAGGCAAAAAAAAAAAAAAAAAAAAAAAAAAAATCATCAAAGTAAAACATGTGTTCGCCAATGACGACTGGAAGTTCCGCCCCCTACATTTACTGGGCCTGTGTATCATATTGCATGTACGTGACAAGTATCTCTCTGATATGCATCAGAAATAATACACAAAAAGGTATGGGTACATAGAAGTGTATTATGTTTCTTTCCCGCAGTGATTAATTTTTAAGTGATATTTATAAAGTATAACAGTTTATATTGTTTTAAGAAAAGTAAATTAGCAAATCAACAATATAAAATAAAATCTTCGTTGTTATCATGGGTGCCCGAAAGGGGTAGAGGGGCCGGGCCACCCTGGCTCACGAAAATGTATACGAAATATAGCAAATCACGTATATTAGATACCAGCTGTAATATAATATCCATAGAAAACTTTCTTCGGGCGCCCCTGGTTGTTATTTTGTTTAAAATATGGTTTTCTTTTCTTTTCTTTTAATTCCTTTCTTCGAAAGAGTTTGACATAATTCTGGTTATTAATCACAGTTAAAATAACTTTTCAAACGCAATGATCGATACTTATGATAAGTTGTGGTTTGGGATAACTTCCGATTTAGAGTTACATCCGCATTCTTTTAGTTATTCTGGATTCCTTTTACATATCAAGGCTGCGAACAATTATTCACTTTCAAGAGAAATCACGATTAATTAGCTATTGTTAACATCAACAACGCCCAACAACATAGCATGAAGTAGTATGTACACATGTTGGTTTGGAGGTATACACCTAAAAAGTCAAGATGATAGTACCGTAACGGTGCACCATTGGTGTTCAGAAGGGATTATATATACGAACGTGGTATACAGAGAATAAGCCCATGACTATTTTCCTGGGGCATTGCAAGGCATGTGTCAGCGACACTTTTCCAAAGCTCATTAATAGTACCTAAGATAGATCTCTGGCATACAAGGCGGTCTGTAATCATGTTCTAGATGCGTTCAATCGTCGAGAGACAAGGTGAACGAGCAATGCAAAGAAGCAGTGGAACATCGTTGGTTGGATGTTGGTTTCTTTGGAGTTTTAGTGTCCCGTTCAGCACCGAAATTATATGAGACGTGGACTTAATGGATTAACGTGGAATCCAAACAATATGACCTCCAACCGGGAATCGAACCCGGGTCTTCTGTAGAGAAAACACGTATGTTAACCATATAACTTTTGGACACGAGGGCATTCAGCGGAACATCTTGACCCCAGGGGTAAAAGTGTGAAGGAAAGCGGGAGGACGCCGCCCCCACCTCGAAAAAATATGTACCCCGTTCCCCAGTTCCTAAATCATTATAATGGACAAAGATAGGCAGGGGGAACGGCGTGAAGTCATACCGCTACCTACCGTCCCCCCACCTTTTCAGATCCACTTTTACCCCTGCTTGAGCCTATTGTGTAGCATATGTCCTCTTAAAAATTAGGTTCATGTAGGATCTGTAGCAGAAGTATCACAATCATTCTAACTCCTCATGGTTGTACTTTTGGCTGTTCAAAAACTCTTCAACACGTATTATACGAAGTCCAGCACAGAACAGAACGGCACCCCAAACCATAATGTCCAATGGTTGATTGGTGTCGCTATACACAATGCAGACGTCTCCCAGCTCGTTGTCTCGGTAACGCTGGCATCATGATGATACAATCAAAAGCAGATTAGTTCGACAAAGTGATTTCGTCTCATTTGACGTTCGCAACACTATTGCAGTCTCATATGTCTGTGCTCTATCAAAGAAAGTCGCAGTAATAGATTCCGTGTAAAAAAGCTAAACTTTGGCAAACGACGTCGACCTGATCATCTGGACATGCTCACTACGCATTAGCCTCAAATTCATGTGTCAGTACTTTGGCGTGAGAGATCCGGGTTCAATTTCCGGAGGAAGCTCATGTGGTTCGGATTCCACGTTAATCAGTAGGTTCACGTCTCATATAGCCTCGCTGCTGAACGGGACGATAAACTCAAAATTAACTCAACTCATGTGCCAGTATTCGGAATGTTCGGTTCGATCCATCATAGCCATAAATAGAAGTCTGTCCTTTCGGTCTGTGGTATGATACGGCTGTTAGGGTCGTGCACTTCTCATACCTTGTCTTTGGAAACCATAGAGTTCATATTTGCTTCACTGTTGCTGTATTCCTTTGAAGATAGGCATGAATATCGAGAAAAGATAATGCAGTTGAAATATATTACAAATTTCCTTCAATCAAAGGCAGAAATCTGCTGAAATTGCTGCCGCATCTAATGGCAAAGAATTGTGCGACCGCCAAAAAGAAAAGAAAAAACGCTCTCATCCACACCAACACCTGCCATTATTAACATTTGGCTCTCTAACTTCCCTTTGATTTCTATTTTAATACCATCTTACAGATGCTGTTGCTGACTTTCTGAATGTTTTTATGTTTTTCATAGCCTTTAAACTGTTCCTAAAATGGAGAAAACGCAGCAAAGAGTCCTAACATATTTATTCAATATACTCCAAAAATATTGTAAAATGTGAGAAATGTTAAAGAATATTTGTGTGTACGGCCTTGGAGTTACTGTGAAGCATTCATCAGTCACAAAACTGAAATAACAGTTTAAAATGGCCTCAAATCAAAAGTATAAAAGACTTTCTACCTCATTTATCAGATTTACTTTCCATTAGCTAAAAAGTGACTTCAAAACTGAGTTTTGTTTAATAAACTGTAAAAGATATTTGACGAAAAAGCAAAAAGAAATGGTGTACTTTCAAATTCAATTACCGTTAAACATGAGTAAAACAAGATTTAAAAACAGAGAGAGAAAAAAGAGATGCTACCAAGTTAAAAAAAAAATCTTCTTTTATGAGGAACATTTGGTGAGAATCTCAGAGATTAGTTGACGAAAATAAAACTGTGTAAGCGTTTTATTTTTATTTTGAAGCACACATTAGTTGGAGAAAAGAAATAAACATATGTAGACATTTATCAGTAAAAGTCATTGTGTTTCAAAACACAATGAAATGTTAACTAGATTTTTTTCAAATATAAATGTCAGTCTGTCTTCATGTTTCTAATGTTGTTGCATTTGAATACTGTGTCCTACGCAAAGAGCCACCATTTTATCAGTGCCAAAAAAGGAAAAGATTGAAAGATATAAGGAAAAAGAGATGCATGCTGGAAAGTGACCATAAATGACAAACATTAATACTTAAAAGGCTCTTATTGATGCAGGCTCAAGAAGGATAAAAGAGCATCCCTCTTCATTCTGTGTTCACGCAGTTAAAAATCTCGTTGCCACGAACTCCACCTACACAAAATTCTTCCCTCATTTCAACACTGTTGCAAACTCAGATATTGTAAAATAATCACATGTACGTGTAGTCTGCATTGTATCATACATTTCCTACCTTATTTGTTCCATCTCATCAATGGAGGATCTAGCCCGAGGACGGGGCGAGGCATAGGCTCCACCAATCTACTACCAATAGAGATTTACAGGACACTTCTAGGATAACATTAGGCTAATAGTGGTGAGTTGTATATTCATATTCAACATTTATTTTCTCCGACAATTTTAAGCTTGAATGTTTATTACAATTTTTTTTCCATAAAAAGTAAAGTGTATTCCATCTATACCTGTGCAGTTTGTATATAAAGGATACCGCTTTCTACGTGTGGGAGCTATATAATACTCGATTATAACAAAATGTGGAGGCCTGACATCTGTTTGACATTAGCGATTGTATTGGGAGAGAGAGTAAGAGACACAAGACACAGTGGATGCTGCGACATTGCAACCCCGCAAATGCGGTCAAAAGAGGGATGGGGGAGGAAGAAATACTGTTGTAAAATCCAGCAGGGGAGGTTCAAAGAATTTGCCGAACTGCCCATGTATAGAAGGAATACACTTTACAATATGTGACTAATCTGATTAGCTACCTTACCTGTAAATGTCTACAATTTATTAATTGCTAATTGGTACTTCATGTCTAACTGTAACTGATGAAAGGAATTATTATTATTATTATTATTATTATTATTATTATTATTATTATTATTATTATAATTATTATTATTATTATTATTATTATTATTATTATTATTATTATTATTATTATTATTATTATTATTATTATTATTATTGTTATTATTATTATTATTATTAATTTTGTTCTGGCTCCTGTTAACGGAGTGCGTAAATGAATTTCAAATTAAAATCATCTGAGTAGCTCATGATACACCTACCATAGTCTGGGTTCTGGCTGCCTCCTCCCCCAGTTTTTATCTTCTGGATCAGCTATTGTATCTACCATTTCTTAAACTAACAACTCAATGCTCCGTCGGAGCTCTAATGCAGTAGTGTTCCAACCTTTCTTTTCTCCGTACCCCTAAAAGTATTTTTATACTTGAGCATGTACCCCATCCCCAGAATTAAGTTATACAAAAAGATTTCTTACTTATATATATATATATATATATATATATATATATATATATATATATATATATATATATATATATGATTAATAAGTATATATATATATATATAATACTTATTAATGAAATAATCCAGTTTTATTACAAACAGAAGGATCATGACATAAATTTAATAGAACTATGTTAGAGAGTGGAATAATGCTATTTTAAATTTTATTTTATCTATCTATTAAGGGGCAGACTGCTAAATAGTTTTCAAAAGCTAACAGTTTTTCTTTTGCCAGTTTGCCAATGAAATGTAACTTACCACAATAATAGATAATGTTATTCTACACCCGAAGATACCAATCGAAAGAATTTTCAGTGGTGCCATCCATAGAAATTACAGTATGACTAGAATTTAAATTACTCAAAAATCTAGATTAAGGTAACGACTAGAAAAATCAACTCAACGGTAATTGATGACTTATCATGCTGTCTGTGTTCCTTGTTAACTACTTTTTAAATAATATTTGTATTTATTCTGTAATAACTTACCTACGTTATTACAAAATAAATAAGCTGAACGCAACACTTCCTATTCTGTTATACAGCAATTCCACATGAAACGTCAAAGCATCGGACTATGTATATCACTCATAAGTTGCGTAAATGACAACTACAACACAGCCACGCTAATTGACGCCATTCCACACCAAAACTGCAAGACAGCCTTCTGCGAGTCACTCGCAATTGACACATAAGAGACGATAGTTCCGTTGCTGCGATCAAAGTATCATGCCCCTAGTTAAAGCACTATGAGCTACGTACGTATTGCTACGTTTACAAAAAAAAGTGCCACATTCTCTTTCCTCTGTGTAGGTATTCCATCCAACTCCAAGGTACATTAGAACGTCGAAAAAAGATTTTCCCCCATATTTTGGATGTAATTCCACCGAGCTTTCTTCTAGAGAATTTCTCTAGCAGTGACAAAATCAAAATGTAAGTGGGCTTCAGTAGGATGCTATTTTGATATAATCACAACAGCAATGTAGTTTTTCTTAGCTCAGAGGTAAGAGGCGGTTTGCCAACTCCAAGAGAGGGTGAAGCCACTCGAAAGTATCCCTGGAAGAAGATTCACCAAACGGATAAATCAATCGAGTATACTCTTTCAGCGCATTTCTTTATATCGTTATGCAACGTGTACAACATCTCGAGTTTCATCCATTCTTTTAGCATCTGTACACAAAAGTAGCATTTCCGCGGAATTACATATTACGAGAAGGAAACCCTTTAATGCAGCTTACTTTTGCCCAATATGTATTCACACAATATATGGGAATCCTTGTTGTCACGTGGAGAATCCCTTATACACTCGTTCATCACATATGAACTTTCAACTTTTGGATACTACAGTCCTATGCGCAATCGTTTTAAACCAAACCTGGATCAAAGTTTTATTTTACCCATTTTCACACACTAGTAACTTGGACAGGAAGCCATTAATTTATCGCCCGTCACTGTTGGCCTAGAAAATATAACTGCGATACGTTAGAGATTTCATTTAAAAAATTCTTCTTTCGAGACTTTATTCTGTACTGAGCCAAATAGATCAATCGCACATGTGTATCTTTCTTTCTTTCGAATTCTAAGTGTTCTTCTAACTTGGGTGATGTACTATAATTTTTCATTGTTGAAATCTTGTACTTGATTGTTGTTCATTTCTCTCAACATTTGATAAAATAAGCGAAGGAATACTCCAGTTTCTTTGCGAGTTACCCTTGCGCCGCCATTGCACTATATCCGATTGTACACTGATGGAATCTACAACTAAATATCTGGACATACCCTTTTACCCGACTTCGATCCAAAGATTTGTTCCTGAGTTATGGCTGTTTTTACATTTTTCAGAAAATTTTCGGGTAATTAAGGCACCGAAAGGAAGTATTTTCACACCCAGGTTGGTATACACTTTTCGGTTTTTTTTTTTTTTTTTTTTGGCAATAAATGAGTTGAGTTGATTTTAGTTTAGCGTCCCTTTCAGCAGCGAGGCTATGTGAGACGTTATTCTTGCAATAAATGAGTACCAGCACGAAAAAACCCTATATTATCTTACCTAATAGACGTGCATGTTAACTGCTTTACTGGTTTTACAGTATACGTGTTTTTAAGTGATTGCACCCTTTACCTGTTCTCTGCCAATAGCATCTGTATGAATGTATAATACAAAGCTAGCATACATAAGAATTTTAAAAATATGTATAATGTGATATTTTGCAGGCCGCTTCTTATAAGGGCGCACTCGCTTTATCTCGGTGTTAGAAATCAACTTCCAATGTTTGTTACACTAGCAGCGTTCACCCCGCTTCGCTGCGGTCACCCCGGAACGCAATAAACTTTGTTACTTAGATAATTTTTACTTTTTCGCTTTCAAGTGATATGATAAAAACCATAGAAGATTGCAGTAAATCTTAACATTATATCGCCTGTCATTTATGTTAACCCGCCCCGCTTCGCTGCGGTCATCCCGGTGCTGGCATATTGTAAAAGTGTCTGTAAAAATAAGCAAATCAATTAAAAAATTTTAAACAGAAGATTCAAGCTATTTTCCGCTGTATATCGCCTGTCATTTATGTTAACAGGCCGAGTGACACGGTCATGCGGGTTGCATATAAATACGTTTATTTTTACCTATGATGAACTAATAACAAAGGATTTGTACGTTATGGACACTTGAATGGTCAATTATCTCAAGACACTGGTAATTAAAAATTAAAGTGATATGATAAAAACCATCTAGGGTCCTAATCCTAATAACCCCCCAAAAATGAAAGAAATTGGTTCAGCCGTATTAGCGTGATGAGCGGACAAAGGATTTTGTACGTTCTCTTTTATATATATAGATTAGTTAAGTTAAACCCTGTATACATATGGGCGCCATTTTATGTATTAAAACCACCAAACTTGTTTAGTAACGTAAATAGCTAAGCTTGAAAACGTCTTAACAAGAGAAACACTTTTTAGTTCTTGTCACTGGCGCAAATCCCGGGGGGACGAGGGGGACATGTCTCCCCCGATCTTCGACCTGGGGGGGACTGTCCCCCCAATAATCTGAATTAAAAAGTGCTTTTTGAGATAAGTGTGATGATTTGCGTCCGACTGCTACAAAGGAATGTGAGATGAAATTGATTTCTCTTAGCTTTTCCATTTCTTTTAAGAAGAATTGTATTCTGTACTATTTCAAACTGAACTTCGTGCTGTAGTGCGTTTAGTAGTCTCATCAATATGTATTAATTCCACTTCCGCTACTTGGGCACAAATTGCAATAAATGCCAGAGGAGGATATGCTCCTCTTCTCATGGTTGTCTCAGCTGTAGGTACGGACACAAATTTCGGGAGAAATGGGGAGACATGTCCC
The DNA here is from genome assembly GCF_964235325.1 of Thermobia domestica. NCBI lineage: Eukaryota > Metazoa > Arthropoda > Insecta > Zygentoma > Lepismatidae > Thermobia > Thermobia domestica. The sequence continues at coordinate 277,323,240 of NC_137456.1, read as the reverse complement.
CCCCAACATTGGAATTGAAGGCTCTCCCAATAATTCGATTTGAAAAGTGCCTTTTGCAGATAAGTGTGATGATTTGTGTCCGACTGCCACAAAGGAAAGTGAGATGAAATTGGTTTCTCTTGGTTTTTCCATTTTTATTGAAAATGAAGGTGTGCGACTGTGTGTGACGTAACCTGATGTGAAATCTTATCTCCTCTTCTCCCCTAGGCCATAGCACATGAAGAGTATATAGACTACCCAATGTCAGTAGAACCCATCTTTTCAGTAAATGCGCATTTCATCTATTTGTAGTATCAGGCTAGGCATCTACTCATGCTTCGTAAGCCAATTCCATGGCCTATGGAACCCAGAGGTTCAATGCCGCGTTCACAAAAGGTCTCCATTGACTTCTATCCTTAGCCAACTGAATCCAGTTTCTTCTTTGCATTCTTATTCTTGCGAGATCCATCTTAATATTGTCTTCCCATCTGCGCCTACATCTTTGTAATGGTCGTTTTCCGATTGGTCTTACCGCTAACACTTTGAAAGCGATCATACTTTCTTCCATCCTGGCTATATGTCCTGACCACCTAAGCCTCCTAGACTTGATGACTCTAAAAATGGTTGGTAAGCCGTATAATTTATATAGTTCCTCGTTGTGAAGTTTTCGCCATTCCCTATTCCCGTTCCTCTTGGATCCGAATATTCGTTTGAGAATTTTGTTCTCAAATACTTTCAGTCTGTGTTCTTCCCTCAGAGTAAGCTACCATGTTTCGAATCCATACAAAAATGCAGGCATGATTATCGTTTTATTTATTTTAAGCTTTAAATTCCTCCACAGAATTCGCGACGACAAGAGATTTTGAACTAAATAATAACACGAATTCCCTGTTTTTAGTCGATATTTAATTTCTTCCTGAATATGAATTTCGTCTTTTAATATTGATCCTAGATTTTTGAAAGTATCCACTTTATCAAAAGTATTATTTAATATTTTAACGCATTCGTAATTTGCCGTGTTACGGTCCCGACGCACTTCCATGTATTTAATTTTCTCTGCATTTCTTTCTATTGTTCTCATATCTTTTCCCTATTAAATTTACATCAGCATACGCATAACCTGGTGAACACCGTTCAACTCTAGGCCCTGGTTGCTGTCTGATTTCCCATATAGAGTAATCCAGGGGAAAGTTGAATAATAATGGTGACAACGTATCTCCTTGTTTCAGGCCATTCTCGACGTGAAAGCTCGTGGACAAAAATTTTCCTACCCGGACTTTACTTTGAGGTTCATTTAAACATGTCTTAATTAATCTAATCAGCTTCTTCAGTATTCCAAATTCTGTAAGAGCGTTGTACAATGTTTCTCTCCTAACCGAGTCGTAAGCCTTTCTAAAATCAATAAATAGTTGATGTACCGGGTTATTGTATTCCCATTTCTTTTCGAGTATTTGGCGAATGGTAAATATTTGGTCGATAGTTGATCGATTTCGTCTAAATCCGCACTGATAATCTCCAATAATTTCATCTGCGTATGGGATCAATCTTGCTAATAGAATGTTTGAAAGGATTTTATAAGGTGTTGAGAAAAGAGAAATGCATCGATAATTATTAATATTACAGTCAGTTTTGTCGTCTTTCTTGTGAATTGGAACAATGATTGATTTTTTACACTCTTGTGGCAATTCTTTCTTGTTGTAGATAAGGAGGATGGTTTTGTGTATCTTGTTCCACAATTTTTCGCCTCCAGCTAAAATTAACTCAGCTGGAATTTCGTCTACACCCGGAGATTTGTGTTTCTTTCATTTCTTTATAGCGATTTCTTCTTCTATTTGGTTGGGTTCTGGAATTTACGGTTCTGCGGTGCGTATCTCCCTTTCTAACCGCACATTAGTTTTTGGCTACGTGTTAAGCAAATCTTCAAAGAAATCTCTCCATCTATTTAAAATGCTATCTGTATCAGTGAGAACTGTTCCATCAGCTTTCTTTAATATAAGCACGAAGTTGATAGCCTTTCTTAATTTCTTTGATTCCTTTATACATGTCCCGAATGTTTTTATTTTTACTATTATCTTCAAGTACCTTAATTTTAGCTTTCAAAAAATCGCGTTTCTTTATTCTAAAAGTTTTGGAAGTTTCCCGCCTGACGTCTATGAAATTTTGTGTAGTTATTTCATTCGGATTTTGTAGCCAACGTAATTTGGCCTGTTTTTTCTTCTCTGCTAGTTCGAATCATGGTTTGTTCCTACGTATTTCCGCGTGTCCCAATTTTTCTTTTGAGAGAGAATGCTTCGTAAGCAAAGAAATGAATTCAATTGCTAGAATATTTTTCTCCATAATCTGTTAACTAAAGAGTATATGACATGCGTCATTTTCCGTAACGATTCCTGTAATGTTATTGAGATTATCATCATTTTGCTAAAATACGAGAATTGTTGCGTCATACATAATTTATATTCCTTCTTCATAGTTTTGGGGAAGTCATTTATATTATTATATTATTATATTATTATAAAACAATTTTAACGTTGGTCTTTGTGGATGCCTAATTAGAAACATACCAATTATAAATATACAAGTATTCAGATTTCAGAATGTGTTCACGGCAGTGATTTGTAATACTGATATGTACTACTACTTCATCTACATCGCCTAATATATAATATACTCTATAACAGGTTCACCTCAGAAATCAGATTCATCTAACATAATATGTGTTTCATCTCCCTTCTCTAGAATAAGCCTCAAATCTGCCCACCACCCAATGTTGAAGACAACGAATGGCGTATTTAGGATTTTGTTTCCAGGGGCTATGTCCAACAGAAGGAAGTGGGCAATTGCCCACATGAGTTTGAGAATTAAATATATTTTAATTTTGCATAAATTGAAGTTATAATGGCAAGAATTGCAGACCGATAAATCCTATATGATATGATACAAAAATTTAGGAGTGAATCTAACCCTTTATTCTATTCATACAAGAAAAAGGAAGCATCCTCTTGGCCTTCCTAATTTCCCGGGCTAATTATTCCCCCGTTTTGATTTTCTTTAATTCAAACATTTTCTTCTTTTAAAAATAAATTACCGATATGATTTTTCTTTTGCTACGATAACCAAAGTAATGTCATGTTGACATCCGCGCAAGTTGATGTGGAGCACCAATTTCGCTTATCAACTCCTCTTAGTTTTGGTGTTACTGACGACAGCCGACTTGAATCACAACTGACAACGGTCGATAAAGTATGATAAGCGAAATGAAAGAAAGTAACATCAAGAAAAAGAAACAGAAAAGTAAAAAGACGCAGTTCTTACATGGAATGAAATTTGACAAATACAGTATTATTTCTGAACAAAGAGCATAAGATAATGGAAAGTCAATGACATTCTCAGAAATGGTAAAAAGGATTATTGTTGTGCGTGGAATGCGAAAAACTAACAAATTTATTTCGGGGGGAGCTTGAGCCCAGTCCGATAGCCCAATAAATACGCCACTGAAGACAATTCTACTCCCCTGATCATTCAAAGCATTGTTTTTCAACTTCATAAATATTTTGAACATCGCTTATATAATATATATATATATATATATATATATATATATATATATATATATATATATATATATATATTAGGGATGGCCAAAATTTTCCGGAATCCGGATTCCGGAAATTTTGTTTTCCGGAATCGGAAAATTTACTTTCCGGAATTCGGAAAAATTCCGGATTTCGGAAAAATTCCGGATTTCGGAAATATTCCGGAATTCGGAAAAAATCCGGAATTCAGAAAAATTCCGGAATTCGGAAAAATTCCGACATTCGGAAAAATTCCGGATTTCGGAAAAATTCCGGAATTCGGAAAAATTCCGGATTTCGGAAAAATTCCGACATTCGGAAAAAATCCGGAATTTAGAAAAATTCCGGATTTCGGAAAAATTCCGGAATTCAGAAAAATTCCGGAATTCAGAAAAAATCCGGAATTTTTCCGATTTTACTTTCCGGATTCCGGAAAGTAAAAATTCTGGAATTGGCCATCCTTAGCTAGTAGTTGTTAAAAGAGAAACACAATAATGAATAGGCTATATATACTGTATTAATTTCTTGTAGTTGGATATGTCTTTATCATTTACGTAGACAATTGCTACTGCAGTTATTTACTACTTTATGAGAAAGATCTTATTTTCACACACAAAAAAGTCGCCGGTATGTCTCAAACATTATCGCGTTCCCACCTGCAGCTGCTCCAAAGCACTGCAAACTACTTTTTAATCAGGCGAAAGGCAGTGAAGGAAAATAAATCTCAAAAAATATTCTAATAACATTCGCTTATTATCAACATACCTACAGTGAGCGCAGAAAGTGTTCGTACACCGTGCCTACTTTATATTGAAAACAGCTAGCATGAGAACGGGAGGTGGAAAATATATATATATAACCAGAATTAAGACTACACATTCATACATTTTATTTCTATATACAAGAGAAAGGCCAAACAAACACAATCACTGTTTTGTTCAGAAGAAAAGAGAGAATTCCTTTTTTGTAAACGCAAGAAGTCACCGTACACTTATGCTTGAATTAATGCTTATAAAGTATATTACGTTATTTAATATTTTGTGGGATTACCCTGTGCGTTAATGATTGTCTGTAGTCTTCGTGGCATTGATTTCACCTGTAGTAGTTCGTAGTTCTGTAGCTTCGGGACTGATTATGTCCCATTCTTCTTGAATAGCTTTTCTTAGGCCTTCTTTAGTAGACAAGCTGTGCCTTCTGATTCTTGTCTCCAGAACAGATCATAGATGTTCTATGGGGTTCACGTCTGGGGATTGGGGAGGTGTGCGAAGCTGTTTCAAGGTATTATAGAGTCAGGGGCGGGTACAGAGGGGGCAATCGCCCCCCCCCACAAGAGGAAACTCTTATTTTATATATAAATAAACCCATCCATAACAAGTTTGGAGCTCTTAAAAGTAGCAGTGATACTTTTCCGCCGCCGCCGACCGCCCCCCCCCCCCCAGAAGTCCGTCCTGGATCCGCCCCTGGCAAACCTTGCAGACAGGCTTTGTTCAACAGTACAAACAATAATTGCGATGTATAATGTTTCTATCACTGTGCGAAACCATAAAAAAAATAATAAAAAAATAATAAAAAAAAGAACTCGAAGACCAAGAGTGTTGAGTGAACAAGTTAAACGTTACATTATTAGGGAAAGAAAAAAGGTTCCAAAAAGTAGTGCTGTGCAATTGGCAACGGATCTGGAAACACGCGGTGTTAAAGTATCAGCCAGTACAGTGCGGAATATTTGCAGGGTATCATGGTCGGATAGCCAGGAAAATGTTCTGGGTGAACAAGACAAATCGTATAAAGAGACTAAAGTTTGAAAAAGAGTATAAAGATAAGGGATCAGGCTTCTTTCTGGAATAGGGTCATATTTTCGGACGAAAATAAATTTAATTTTATCGAGTCCAATGGGAGGCGTATGGTATGGCGCAAGGTGAATACAGAGATGAATCCTCAAAATCTCGTCTCTAAAGTAAGACACGGAGGAGGGTCCGTGCTCGTCTGGGGTTGTATGAGTGCCTCAGGAGTGGGTCGTCTCCACCTTATCGATGGAGTGATGATCCACAAAGTGTATATTAACATATTAAAGGAATATCTCCATACTAGTGCGCAGAAGATGGTTCTTGAAAACAATTTATTGTTCAGCAAGACAACGACTCCGAACATACAGCGGAAAATACTCGATTGTGGCTACTCTATACAGGGGCGGATCCAGGACGGACTTCTGGGGAAGGGGCGGTCGGCAGTAATACTGCTACTTTTAAGAGCTCCAAACTTGTTATGGATGGGTTTATTTATATATAAAACTCGCAGCGTTCACCCCGCTTCGCTGCGGTCACCCCGGAACGCAATAAACTTTGTTACTTAGATAATTTTTACTTTTTCGCTTTCAAGTGATATGATAAAAACCATAGAAGATTGCAGTAAATGTTAACATTATATCGCCTGTCATTTATGTTAACCCGCCCCGCTTCGCTGCGGTCACCCCGGAACGCAATAAACTTTGTTACTTAGATAATTTTTACTTTTTCGCTTTCAAGTGATATGATAAAAACCATAGTAGATTGCAGTAAATGTTAACATTATATCGCCTGTCATTTATGTTAACCCGCCGAGTGACACGGTCATGCGGGTTGCATATAAATACGTTTATTTTTACCTATGATGAACTAACAAAGGATTTGTACGTTATGGACACTTGAATGGTCAATTATCTCAAGACACTGGTAATTAAAAATTAAAGTGATATGATAGAAACCATCTAGGGTCCAAATCCTAATAACCCCCCAAAAATAAAAGAAATTGGTTCAGCCGTATTAGCGTGATGAGGTAACAAAGGATTTGTGCGTTCTCTTTTATATATAAGATATGAAAAATGACATATGTTATATTGTTGAGATGTTGCCAAACGACATATTTATACCAAATAGTACAGTTTTGAAGAAAATTGAAGAAAATAGTGTTTGAAGACATACTTTTTCTTCTTAGGATTAGTGTTACGTGGTCTCATCAATCCTGCAAGGGTTATATTGCTTCATAAATAACAACAGGTACTAACTTCATTTTTTAAAATTTTTTGTTGTAATGTATAGATTTTCTTTCCCCTTTATCATGTGTACAACACTTACGTAGTATACTTGGTAGTTGTGTGTAAAAAATATACAGGGTGTTGCAGAATTCCAACCCTTATAACTAAAAAATTATTGTTTGTTCATCAAAAGATATAAAGAAAAAGCACCACTTAGCGAGTGCTGTGTATGTAGTTCTGAATAGTACATATTCTTACTTCTCGGTTGTCAGTGGTCAACCATATTGTTATGAGGCAATGAGACATATTATGGGATAAAATCTGTTATATTCTGTAAAAACAGTTAAACAGTACAAAATATGATACACACAAGGTAACTCTCCTTCTACGGTAGGGGACTGTGCTGGCACTCATATCATAAAAGGGGCGATGCTCTTCAATTTGAGCTTTATTTTGTTAGAATATGTTCACAAGTTTCGGAGATATATCCTTTAGTATATAGTAGTTAGGAGCAATGCACAACAATATAATTAAATTTTAAAAAATGACATATGTTATATTTTTGAGATGTTGCCTAACAACATATTTATACCAAATAGTACAGTTTTGAAGAAAATTGAAGAAAATAGCGTTTGAAGACATACTTTTTCTTCTTAGGATGAGTGTCACGTAGTCTCATCAATCCTGCAAGGGTTATATTGCTTCATGTATAACAACAGGTACCAACTTCATTTTTTAAAATTTTTTGTTGTAATGTATAGATTTTCTTTCCCCTTTATCATGTGTGCAACACTTACGTAGTATATTTGGTAGTTGTGTGTAAAAAAATATACGGGGTGATGCAGAATTCCAGCCCTTAATAGCAAAAAATTATTGTTTTGTTCATCAAGAAATAAAGAAAAAGCACCACTTAGCGAGTGCGCTGTATGTAGTTCTGAATAGTACATATTCTTACTTCTCGGTTGTCATTGGTCAGCCATATTGTTATGAGGCAATGAGACATATTATGGGATAAAATCTGTTATATTCTGTAAAAAGAGTTAAAACAGTACAAAATATGATATATACAACGTAACTCTCCTTCTACGGTAGGGGACTCTGCTTGCAATCATATCATAAAGGGCAATGCTCTACAATTTGATGTTTATTTCGTTAAAATATGTGCAGAAGAAGCGGAGATATAGCCTTTAGTATATAGTAGTTGGGAGCAATGCACAACAATATAATATATATGAAAAATGACATATGCCATATTGTTGAGATGTTGCCTAACAACATATTTATACCAAATAGTACAGTTTTGAAGAAAATTGAAGAAAATAGTGTTTGAAGACATAATTTTTCTTCTTAGGATGAGTGTCACGTGGTTTCATCAATCCTGCAAGGGTTATATTGCTTCATGTATAACAACAGGTAATAACTTCATTTTTCAAAATTTTTTGTTGTAATGTATAGATTTTCTTTCCCCTTTATCATGTGTGCAACACTAACGTAGTATATTTGGTAGTTGTGTAAAAAAAATATACAGGGTAATGCAGAATTCCAACCGTTAATAGTAAAAAATTATTGTTTGTTCATCAAGAAATAAAGAAAAAGCACCACTTAGCGTGTGTGGTGTATGTAGTTCTGAATAGTACATATTCTTACTTCTCGGTTGTCAGTGGTCAGCCATATTGTTATGAGGCAATGAGACATATTATGCAAAAATCTGTTATATTCTGTAAAGAGAGTTAAACAGTACAAAATATGATACATACAAGGTAACTCTCCTTCTACGGTAGGAGACTCTGCTTGCACTCACGTCATAAAGGGGCCATGCTCTTCAATTTGAATTTTATTTCGTTAAAATATGTGCAGAGGATTCGGAGATATAGTCTTTAGTATATAGTAGTTGGGAGCAATGCACAACAATATAATATATATGAAAAATGACATATGTTATATTGTTGAGATGTTGCCTAACAACATATTTATACCAAATAGTACAGTTTTGAAGAAAATTGAAGAAAATAGCGTTTGAAGACATACTTTTTCCACTTAGGATGAGAGTCACGTGGTCTCATCAATCCTGCAAGGGTTAAATTGCTTCATGTATAACAACAGGTACTAACTTCATTTTTTAAAATTTTTTGTTGTAATGTATAGATTTTCTTTCCCCTTCATCATGTGTGCAACACTTACGTAGTATATTTGGTAGTTGTGTGTAAAGAAATATACAGGGTGATGCAGAATTCCAGCCCTTAATAGCAAAAAATTATTGTTTGTTCATCAAGAAATAAAGAAAAAGCACCAATTAGCGAGTGCGCTGTATGTAGTTCTGAATGGTACACGTTCTTACTTCTCGGTTGTTATTGGTCAGCCATATTGTTATGAGGCAATGAGACATATTATGGGATAAAATCTGTTATATTCTGTAAAAACAGTTAAACAGTGCAAAATATTATACATACAAGGTAACTCTCGTTCTACGGTACGGGACTCTGCTGGCACTCATATCATAAAGGGCTAATGCTCTTCAATTTGAGCTCTATTTTGTTAAAATATGTTCACAAGTTTCGGATATATAGCCTTTAGTATAAAGTAGTAAGGAGCAATGCACAACAATTATATATATATGAAAAATGACATATGTTATATTGTTGAGATGTTGCCAAACAACATATTTATACCAAATAGTACAGTTTTGAAGAAAATTGAAGAAAATAGTGTTTGAAGACATACTTTTTCTTCTTAGGATTAGTGTCACGTGGTCTCATCAATCCTGCAAGGGTTATATTGCTTCATAAATAACAACAGGTACTAACTTCATTTTTTAAAATTTTTTGTTGTAATGTATAGAATTTCTTTCCCCTTTATCATGTGTACAACACTTACGTAGTATACTTGGTAGTTGTGTGTAAAAAATATACAGGGTGTTGCAGAATTCCAACCCTTATAAGTAAAAAATTATTGTTTGTTCATCAAAAGAAATAACGAAAAAGCACCACTTAGCGAGTGCTGTGTATGTAGTTCTGAATAGTACATATTCTTACTTCTCGGTTGTCAGTGGTCAGCCATATTGTTATGAGGCAATGAGACATATTATGGGATAAAATCTGTTATATTCTGTAAAAACAGTTAAACAGTACAAAATATGATACACACAAGGTAACTCTCCTTCTACGGTAGGGGACTCTGCTTGCAATCATATCATAAAGGGCAATGCTCTACAATTTGATGTTTATTTCGTTAAAATATGTGCAGAAGAAGCGGAGATATAGCCTTTAGTATATAGTAGTTGGGAGCAATGCACAACAATATAATATATATGAAAAATGACATATGCCATATTGTTGAGATGTTGCCTAACAACATATTTATACCAAATAGTACAGTTTTGAAGAAAATTGAAGAAAATAGTGTTTGAAGACATAATTTTTCTTCTTAGGATGAGTGTCACGTGGTTTCATCAATCCTGCAAGGGTTATATTGCTTCATGTATAACAACAGGTAATAACTTCATTTTTCAAAATTTTTTGTTGTAATGTATAGATTTTCTTTCCCCTTTATCATGTGTGCAACACTAACGTAGTATATTTGGTAGTTGTGTAAAAAAAATATACAGGGTAATGCAGAATTCCAACCGTTAATAGTAAAAAATTATTGTTTGTTCATCAAGAAATAAAGAAAAAGCACCACTTAGCGTGTGTGGTGTATGTAGTTCTGAATAGTACATATTCTTACTTCTCGGTTGTCAGTGGTCAGCCATATTGTTATGAGGCAATGAGACATATTATGCAAAAATCTGTTATATTCTGTAAAGAGAGTTAAACAGTACAAAATATGATACATACAAGGTAACTCTCCTTCTACGGTAGGAGACTCTGCTTGCACTCACGTCATAAAGGGGGCCATGCTCTTCAATTTGAATTTTATTTCGTTAAAATATGTGCAGAGGATTCGGAGATATAGTCTTTAGTATATAGTAGTTGGGAGCAATGCACAACAATATAATATATATGAAAAATGACATATGTTATATTGTTGAGATGTTGCCTAACAACATATTTATACCAAATAGTACAGTTTTGAAGAAAATTGAAGAAAATAGCGTTTGAAGACATACTTTTTCCACTTAGGATGAGAGTCACGTGGTCTCATCAATCCTGCAAGGGTTAAATTGCTTCATGTATAACAACAGGTACTAACTTCATTTTTTAAAATTTTTTGTTGTAATGTATAGATTTTCTTTCCCCTTCATCATGTGTGCAACACTTACGTAGTATATTTGGTAGTTGTGTGTAAAGAAATATACAGGGTGATGCAGAATTCCAGCCCTTAATAGCAAAAAATTATTGTTTGTTCATCAAGAAATAAAGAAAAAGCACCAATTAGCGAGTGCGCTGTATGTAGTTCTGAATGGTACATGTTCCTACTTCTCGGTTGTCATTGGTCAGCCATATTGTTATGAGGCAATGAGACATATTATGGGATAAAATCTGTTATATTCTGTAAAAACAGTTAAACAGTGCAAAATATTATACATACAAGGTAACTCTCGTTCTACGGTAAGGGACCCTGCTGGCACTCATATCATAAAAGGGCTAATGCTCTTCAATTTGAGCTTTATTTTGTTAAAATATGTTCACAAGTTTCGGATATATAGCCTTTAGTATAAAGTAGTAAGGAGCAATGCACAACAATTATATATATATGAAAAATGACATGTGTTATATTGTTGAGATGTTGCCAAACAACATATTTATACCAAATAGTACAGTTTTGAAGAAAATTGAAGAAAATAGCGTTTGAAGACGTACTTTTTCCACTTAGGATGAATGTCACGTGGTCTGATCTATCCTGCAAGGGTTAAATTGCTTCATGTATAACAACAGGTACTAACTTCATTTTTCAAAATTTTTTGTTGTAATGTATAGATTTTCTTTCCCCTTTATCATGTGTGGAACACTAACGTAGTATATTTGGTAGTTGTGTAAAAAAATATACAGGGTGATGCAGAATTCCAACCGTTAATAGTAAAAAATTATTGTTTGTTCATCAAGAAATAAAGAAAAAGCACTAATTAGCGAGTGCGCTGTATGTAGTTCTGAATGGTACACGTTCTTACTTCTCGGTTGTTATTGGTCAGCCATATTGTTATGAGGCAATGAGACATATTATGGGATAAAATCTGTTATATTCTGTAAAAACAGTTAAACAGTGCAAAATATTATACATACAAGGTAACTCTCGTTCTACGGTACGGGACTCTGCTGGCACTCATATCATAAAAGGGCTAATGCTCTTCAATTTGAGCTCTATTTTGTTAAAATATGTTCACAAGTTTCGGATATATAGCCTTTAGTATAAAGTAGTAAGGAGCAATGCACAACAATTATATATATATGAAAAATGACATATGTTATATTGTTGAGATGTTGCCAAACAACATATTTATACCAAATAGTACAGTTTTGAAGAAAATTGAAGAAAATAGTGTTTGAAGACATACTTTTTCTTCTTAGGATTAGTGTCACGTGGTCTCATCAATCCTGCAAGGGTTATATTGCTTCATAAATAACAACAGGTACTAACTTCATTTTTTAAAATTTTTTGTTGTAATGTATAGAATTTCTTTCCCCTTTATCATGTGTACAACACTTACGTAGTATACTTGGTAGTTGTGTGTAAAAAATATACAGGGTGTTGCAGAATTCCAACCCTTATAAGTAAAAAATTATTGTTTGTTCATCAAAAGAAATAACGAAAAAGCACCACTTAGCGAGTGCTGTGTATGTAGTTCTGAATAGTACATATTCTTACTTCTCGGTTGTCAGTGGTCAGCCATATTGTTATGAGGCAATGAGACATATTATGGGATAAAATCTGTTATATACTGTAAAAACAGTTAAACAGTACAAAATATGATACACACAAGGTAACTCTCCTTCTACGGTAGGGGACTGTGCTGGCACTCATATCATAAAAGGGGCAATGCTCTTCAATTTGAGCTTTATTTTGTTAGAATATGTTCACAAGTTTCGGAGATATATCCTTTAGTATATAGTAGTTAGGAGCAATGCACAACAATATAATAAATTTTAAAAAATGACATATGTTATATTGTTGAGATGTTGCCTAACAACATATTTATACCAAACTAGCAGCGTTCACCCCGCTTCGCTGCGGTCACCCCGGAACGCAATAAACTTTGTTACTTAGATAATTTTTACTTTTTCGCTTTCAAGTGATATGATAAAAACCATAGAAGATTGCAGTAAATCTTAACATTATATCGCCTGTCATTTATGTTTACCCGCCCCGCTTCGCTGCGGTCATCCCGGTGCTTGCATATTGTAAAAGTGTCTGTAAAAATAAGCAAATCAATTAAAAAATTTTAAACAGAAGATTCAAACTATTTTCCGCTGTATATCGCCTGTCATTTATGTTAACCCGCCGAGTGACACGGTCATGCGGGTTGCATATAAATACGTTTATTTTTACCTATGATGAACTAATAACAAAGGATTTGTACGTTATGGACACTTGAATGGTCAATTATCTCAAGACACTGCTAATTAAAAATTAAAGTGATATGATAAAAACCATCTAGGGTCCAAATCCTAATAACCCCCCAAAAATAAAAGAAATTGGTTCAGCCGTATTAGCGTGATGAGGGAACAAAGGATTTTGTACGTTCTCTTTTATATATAAGATAAGAAAGTTTCCTCATGTGGGGGGGGGGCGATTGCCCCGATCGCCCCCCTCTGGATCTGCCCCTGAGGTTTGCTATCTTTCTCAAAGACTTACCCTTCTTATGCACTTTAATAATTACTTTTCTTGTCTCCTCATTTGTTTCTGTTCGGTTGCTTCCCATTTCGACAGCCCACCGTGCAGTTTTTTCACTCCTATTCACAACTAAACTCATTCTGTTACTCGTCATGCTATACAGAAGTGTATACTCAGGTGAATACTAGTGAACCCCAGTTGTGGTATCTTTGTTTCGTATTCGTACGTCAGGTGTACGATCACTTTTTGCGTCTACTCTATATATTTTCTACGGAATTTATTTACTTTCTGACCATTAAACTTGTCTTTGTGGTTCTTTATTGATATATTCATAAAGCTTAGTTTTCATTATTCATATTGTGTGTGTTATTACACTTCTTAAATTTTCTGTTTCTTTTTCGCAGGTATTCTCGTTTCAATAGCATAGGTGTACGAACACTTTCTGCGCTCACTGTATGTACAGTAAATACAAATTTATAATTTTTGACTTTACGAAGTATACAATGTAATTGTTCAATAATTAACATAAGCAGGCATTCATTAATTTATATTAATATAATAGTTAACAAAACTAATAAGCGGGTGATTGATGACTCAGTGGTAGAGTTTTCATCTATGGTATTCTAACCCAGGACATGTGGGTTTTCGATGGCTAATTTTGTGTTCGAAAATTTTCCCGGTGGTACTCTTGGTTCCCTTTCTTATATTTGTTCCATCATCACTCATTAACGAATTTAGTTTATCAAAACTCTATAGCCATATATTCATTCTGTCCGTCAGTGAAACAAACAGTCTCAAGAACTATCTGATGGATTACCAATCAATTTTGGCCATGATGTACAGAGTCAATAGTTAAGAATCGAGTTCCCTGATGAATGTAATATTCAAACCGGAAGCGGTACAAATCAACCATTTCCGGTTTTAACGTTAATCATTATATAGTAAATATGGTAATAGATAGCGAGAAGCGGTTTCCAGTAATCGACATATATAACATTCATGTAGATAGAATGTTACCCAGTTTGTGCATCTGCTGAAAATAATGAGCTTAGGTATTTAGAGAGCATTTTCCGCTTTAGAAAATGTGTGCTTGGTAAAGAATGTAGAGAATTAGCTGAGTCAGGCACGTAGCTAGAATATGGTAATAGGAAGGGGGGGGGGATCTGTCACGAAATACTATGATTATTTACCAGGGGCTCAATCATTCTAAACTATTTTATTGGCAACATATATTGGTTCGTTTAGCCAAGATTTCTAATGGGGGCATGATATGAAATACTGTGGTTACACACCAGAGGCTCGATCAATCTAAATATTTTACTGACAACATACCCATATTGATTGGTTAGGACAATAAAATGAGGATATATTAGTAAGTATTTTAATAAGAAGCTATGAAGAAATCTCGAGTAAAAGAATATAAAAAAAGTATTGAAAAAGATATCGTCTGCCGAGGTCATTCGAACGGTGTCGAGAATTTTGCGTCTGGGAAATTTGCGCCCTACCTCAAGAACAGGGAAAATTGCGCCTGCGATGTACCTCCAACGGGAAGTTTGAGCCCTGCGAAATAAAAGAACCTATTGGAGCTTACGCATTTCCTCGGAGGGGCTGACATTACAGCATAAACAATCCTCCCCCCACAACCATACCATTTGTGATTTATTTTCATTGTGGCTATATAAGGGGAGAATAAACTTCAATATAAGCCAAAAGAACACAACAGATCAACGCAATCACTGCTTCTTCCAGAGATGATTTTGGGGGAACACTGGCCTCCCCAGAGCTCTCAGAGTGCCCCCTCGGAGGAGACCAAAATAATACGTCTATAATATAATAATAAATAGAATAGTACCAGCAGTGACCCCCCTCCGGAATACTAAATGTGCCCCCCGGAACATTTTTCCTGAAAGAACGACTGAACGCAATTGTGTGTTTGAAGTGTAATTCCAGCAAGTAAACACACTGTACATAGTTTTCCTGATAATATTACTGAACTGATTTTACATTCACTTTACATTTTCTTTTCTATATTTTGTGTCCTGAAAAGCCAAACAACTCTCAAGGATTGTGAACAGAGATATCTGGGTAGAGCCAAACAGCCTTTTGTAGATTAAATTATACTCTTTGATTATATTAATAAATAATTATATATCAGTCATTTATACGTTTATTGTAAATTTTGTAGTATAATGAAAAATTGTATTTGTATGGATTGCCCTTTAGTGAACTAAAATTGTATATTTTTTTTTTCCATTTGTTCGGAATATTATAACGGATGGAGTAACTCACTGAGACGATGAGAGGCAAGCCTAGTTCAAGTGCGAGTGGAAGTTACTTTACACAATACAATAATAAGTTGAATTGTAGGGCGCTAACATCCCAGTGCAAATATATAGCCGGCGCATTTTCCTCTCTTTTTGGGGTAGGGCGCAAACATTCCAATGCAAATATATTGCGAGCGCATTTTTTCCTATTTTTGTGGTAGGGCGCAAAATTCTCGCATTCCAGGAAAATATAATGCCCGTGAAGTTGACAAGCCACTTATGTCAGACTCCAATTTCGACTTTAAACGTCGCTAGTGCTACGTTAGTGTTCGATAGTGACGCAAATCGTTAGTACTCCAACTGCATGCCAACACGCCCACTTCTAAGAATCATCTCAAAAGTGAGGTTAACCGTTAGAGCAAGTAAGTGCTCATTGGTGCCATTAACATTAACGTTAAAGCCTCCATCGTACGGCCCTTTGAGTAATAATAACACCACGTTTTTTGCTAGTCTCAATGCGTCCCTATATTCTCGCGAATATTCTGACGTGCCCAAGTTAGTTACTTTTTTTGGGGGGACTATTGTTTATATTATTGTTTATTGTTTATTGCTAGTCTGCAGAGTAGTCCTTACATTAATATGCCATTGTCCTTGATAATCATTGCGTATTTACAAGCAATTTGTTATTACTGTTAGAAGATATCAAAAAACAACAGATAAAATCTACTACTTAACGGTTCATATTTTTCTTTTACAGTACATAAACGATTAATAATAATAATAATAATAATAATAATAATAATAATAATAATAATAATAATAATAATAATAATAATAAGACTATTCCAGCATAAAAGTTATCAATTGCATCACACTGGCAACAAGCGACGCGCAAGCGACTTCATAAAAAATCGTTTCTCACGATTTTCTGGAAAACTACGTATGATAACATCTTCATTATGTCAAGTTGTTTATCTCAGTGTGATATGTCTTACATCTGGACAATATCACAGTAAAACGAAAATTAAATATTAGGAGTACATCGTACTTTTGGACTACATCTCATTAACCATGGGAAGATTGAGTAGTGTATACTTTAGGATGTAAGTTTCAGCTTAACTTGCATCATACATTCTTAGGATTACAAAAAGGAAATTTGTTCGTTTGCATTTGAACAAAATTCTTAGGATTACAAAAAGAAAAAATAATTTTTCCGAATTCCGGAATATTTCCGAAATCCGGAATTTTTCCGAATTCCGGAATTTTCTGAATTCCGGATTTTTCCCGAAATCCGGAATTTTTCCGAATTCCGGAATTTTTCCGAAATCCGGATTTTTTCCGAATTCCGGAAATTTTCCGAAATCCGGATTTTTTCCGAATTCCGGAATTTTTCCGAATTCCGGATTTTTTCCGAAATCCGGAATTTTTCCGAATTCCGGAATTTTTCTGAAATCCGGATTTTTTCCGAATTCCGGATTTTTTCCGAAATCCGGAATTTTTCCGAAATCCGGAATTTTCCGATTTTACTTTCCGGATTCCGGAAAGTAAAAATTCCGGAATTGGCCATCCCTAATATATATATATATATATATATAATAAGCGATGTTCATATATATATATATATATATATATATATATATATATATATATATATATATAATATGGGAACGGTCTTACCCGTCCCCCCCAATGTTGAGGACAGATTTGCGCCGATGGTTCTTGTAATAATATTTTGTCAAACATCATGAAGCTAAATATAACCCACAAATCAATATTACTATATTTCATAAATACAATAGGCTGATTATTTTAGCACAGTTCTAAAACAATCAAATTCGTAAATAAAGAGTTTAAAAAAAAAACTTGAATTCTTTAAACTGCGGTATATCGATTGCGCTTAGCAACTGATTTTTTCTTTTCTTTTTCTTTCTTTCTTTCTTTCTTTCTTTCTTTTTTTTTTTTTTTTTTTAAAGTAAATGAGTAGCAGCACGAAAGCCCCTATATTATCTTACCAAATAGACCTGCATTTTGCTTTACTGGTTTTACAGTATACATTTTTTTAAGTGTACCCTTTACCTGTTTTCTGCCAATAGCAACTGTATAATACAAAACTGCCATACAGAAGAATTTTAAAAATATTATAATGTGATATTTTGCAGGCCGCTTCTTATGAGGACGCAGTGTGCCCTTTGCAAGTTCTTTACCAACAGACACTTTGTTAATTTACTATACAGAATTGGTATACAGAAGAACAACTAAAATCACTTATCTATAGAGCAACAAACATTATGTCTTGATCTATTTATTAATATTTTATGTAACCAGTTTCTATCATATTTAATGAACTTTCTATGATGTTTCGAAGGGCGCACCCGCACCGGGACATGTCCCGCTGTCCCGGTGGGCCAGTAGTGGCCTGCTCGGACGGATATGAATTTATAATAATAATAATAATAATAATAATAATAATAATAATAATAATAATAATAATAAGCTAGACTGCAACGAATTGCTTTCGAGCTTTCAAATAAACATACCAGGTAGAAAAACACGTCCAGAAAACTATAACTTTTTTTATTGTGCAAAAGCAAGGACGAATATCCTAAATAAGTCGCCAACATGGAGGATTAGTGCAACTTACAACAGACTCTTACAAATGACAAATAATATAAATATTTATGCTGATTGCCTCACAAGATTTAAAAGGGAAATTGTAAATATATTATTTCATGAAAGATGAACAATGTAATTGGGTATAATACGTGTTGTGTTGTGTTTCAATAAATAAATAAATAAATAAGAAAAAATATTTCCACTCGATATCGTCTTAGAAATACTTCTACAAATTTGTTACAAACTCACTCCAGCATCTATACAAAGCAATTCACTTCCTATGTGAATATCCTATCCTTTACTTGTGTTAGTAAGGAGACATGCACAGTGGGATGGTCATAACAGATGCGCTGAGTAGACAGCGAAGGTTCAGCTATTATACCCCTAAAAAGTCATACCCCCAGGCAAAATACCACTGCTCCAATACATTTGTTCCTGTCCATACATCACAGGGACATTTAGACACGTCAGTACCGGGACGTTTACGAGACTCCCATTATCCCAATGAACATCCTATGGAAATGCAGATATTCACTTATGGCTTGGAAACAAAGATTCATTTCTGGGCTCTTTACGAGATAATCACGGAATTATTTTTGGGCATGGAAATATTGTCTCGTGATTTGTATATCGCATTGAAATCCAACGGAAATCCCATTAAATATTTCCATTATCCTCAAAGTATCTACTGTGGGCATGAATGTTCTGGAACAGGTATTTTTCTCATGGACATGTCCTATTTGAGCATGATTTGATTTCAAATATAACATTGAATAATTAATCATCGCACCATATTCTATATAACATAATCTTTCAATAGCCTATACCTTCTTTGCTGACCTATCTCATCCCCAGGTCGGAACTAATCGAATGAAACCATTATCAAAAAGAATAAATAACGTTGAAAACCTCCGAAAATTGAATTTTTGGCAATTTTATGTCATGAAAGGGAACGAAAGAGACCACTTAAATTTACAGTGGTATATATTAGGGTCCTAGGGAACATTTTGTAATTATTGTTCTTAACAATTCCCAATTTAAGAAGTGGTCCTAGATACCCCTCCCATAATTTAAGAGGGAGCATCAACGTATCCATGTCCTGTGAAGGAAAATAGACCCTGTATTCATCAAAGAGGATAAATTAGGTCAAAAACCTCCGAATTTTAAAAATTTTGTCAATATTCTACCCATGAAAGGGAACAAAATAGACCACCCAAATTTTACAATAGTATATATTAGGGCTCTAGAGAATATTTACCAAATCTTGTTTTTCATGATTTCCAAATTTAAGGGTGGTCCTAGGTATCCCTTCCAAATTTTAAGAGGGATGCACCGATGTAGGCATGCTGTATGAAAGGGAATGGACCCCTGTACACAACCATACAACCACATAAAGTAATAAGGCCTCATGAAATAATATAAATTATGTCAGAAACTTTCTAAATACTAACATTTTGCCTATTTTATACCCATGAAAGGGAACGAGATGGGCCACCCAAGTTTACAATAACACATATTAGGGTCCTAGAGAACATTTACCAATTATTGTTTTGGACCATTCCCAGATTTAAGAGGTGGTCTTAGGTACACCTCGAAATTTTAAGATGGGTACACCAATGGGAGTATATCTTCTTAACTCTATTAATCTGCTGTTATCCTGCTATTGTCATAATCAAAAGCTTTATTGAGGTATACTTCAATGCCAATTTATTCTTAATACGTGGCCTGATAATTGTACAGTATCAATTAGTATCATCATCATTAGTATTCTGTCAACATTGGCAGGTTATTTGCCGCAACTGAGAAGCTCCCATGCTCCACGGTTATCCACTAACCTTACAACGATACTGGTTCTTTATCCTTAATATTGAGCCATTAAAACATCTTTATTTATCTGTTTTCACACTTTGTTTAATAATCATAAATAAGAAGTGTACATTTTAGCTCTACACACTTTTTCTTCAAGATGTCTACCTCGTTTAATTGATTAGCTCTATTTATTTTCGGTTGTCCTGACAACGACATCCAAAATCATATTATTTAAAACATTTTTGACATTATAACTAACTTATTTCTTTTTCTTTCTCTTTTTGTAATAGTAGAATCAGCCTAGTACATATTTAAAATACCTTACGGCCCAAGATTACAAGAAAATCATGATTTACAAGTAAAAATATACAACGTACTGTTGTAACCTCTTCATCTTCACGTACGATTTTTCTGTTTTGATACGGTCCATCAATTGTTACCTCTTTCGCACCTTCTCTCTCTTTCCTGCCAGCATACCCTCTAACACGTTCCTCATATTACAGTTCCTCATTAGCCAATGTCCCAACCAGTTTCTCTTCCTGATCTCAATAATATTTATAATTGTTCTTTTCTCCCCTATGATTTCTAACACCACTCATTCGTTTTCCTCTCGATCCAGCTAATTATCTGCGTTCTTCTTCATACCCACATTTCGAAAGCTTCCAGCCGTTTTTCATCATTTTTGCGTAATTTTCGTGTTTCTGCCCCATGCAGATCAGTAATCTACACGAAGCATTTTATGAGTCTTTTTCTCAACTCCATACTCAAGGTCCCACAAAATAGCCTTTTCTTCCTCCTAAAGGCTTAGTAGGGTGGGGACACTTGGTGCTGTTTTTTTTCCTACTGCGCATGCGCAAACCCTGGACGCTGATTGGCTGGCGCAGGTCACGTGACCCGGCCACGCCCCTTGACGCTGATTGGTTGGCCACGCCCCCTTGACGCTGATTGGTCGGCGCAGGCCACGCCCCCATGCCACACCCCTTGACGCTGATTGGCCAGCGCAGGTCACGCCCCTTGACGCCGATTGGTCACGCTCTTTTACGACCTCCGATTGGCTGGCAGCGGACCCCGCCCCGTACGCGCCGATTGGCTGGCGCGGGACCCCCTTCCGATTGGCTGGCACCGGACCCTCCCTCTTTACGCCGATTGGATGGCATCGGACCTCGCCTCCCTTAACGCTGATTGGCCGACCACGCGCACGGTCTTTTAGGAGTACCGCGCTGATTGGTCGGCGCCGACCCCCCACCCACTGGACTCACGTACCGCGCACATGCCGCATTGCAGCAGAGAATACGAACACATAGCATAGCAGATAATACATAAGATTCGTTCCCTTTTATGAGCACTTTACGAACACATAACGCAGCACATATTACACAGAGACTCGTTCCCTTTTATGAGCACTCTTTTAAACATAGCAAAGACTCGTTCCCTTTTATGAGCACTCTTTTAAACATAGCAAAGACTCGTTCCCTTTTATGAGCACTTTTAACATAGCAGAAATTACACAGAGACTACGAACACATAACATAGCACATATAACATAAGACTATCTAACATAGCAGGGGTGCACTCATTCCCTTTTATGAGCACTTTTAACATAGCAGAAATTACAGAGAGACTACGAACACATAACATAGCACATATAACATAAGACTATCTAACATAGCAGGGGTGCACTCGTTCCCTTTTATGAGCACTCTTTTTAAACATAGCAGAGAATAATGGGGGTGTATTCGCCCTCCATTTTGCGACCAATTTTTGACCTACTGCGCATATGCGCAAAACTGTTCCGATTCCGCCGGAGCAGAACTGTCGTTCTATTTATCAATGGTACCAGAACACACACGCACACACACACACACACATCAGACCGCAGACTGTTCCGGTTCAGGGGCAGATTACGGCTATGCGCAGAAACATAAAATAAGACATAACACCCCCGTTCTCTTTTACGAGCAGACCGCAGACTGTTCCGGTTCAGGGGCAGATTACGGCTATGCGCAGAAACATAAAATAAGACATAACACCCCCGTTCTCTTTTACGAGCACTTTATAGCAACATAATAGAGCAGAGAATAAAAAATAACAACACACACACACACACACACACACACACACACACACACACACACACTTGATTGCTTATGCGCAGTAAAATTAAATTTCCAATTAATTACACATTGCACGCATGCGCAGAAAAATTACACTAGACTACAGACTGTTCCAGTTGCAGTGCTGGTTTCGGTTCAATAGAGCAGACTACGTGCAACAAGCAGGTCATAAAAGACTATGACCTATTTTTCATTCCCTAAATAACATAGTATACACCCACACTTGGTTGCGTATGTCAAATTCGATTTAGTACAAATAACACGCATGCGCAGAAACATTTACATTTCCGGTTTGACCATGCTGAGTACGAATATCATACTTATTTTTAACTGGGTCTTATGGTTCATGTGGGATACGCCCTTTCTATGATAATTTTAACCGATTTGGATGAAACTCGGCATATGGGGGTTTTTGACCATGCTGACTCCGAATATTATACTTATTTTTAACTGGGTCCTATAGTTTATGAGGGATACGTCGTTTGTATGACACTTAAAACCTAATAACTCAAAAACGGGTCCACATATTGAGGTCGTGTCTCCACATTTCGTAACGGGTTACCAGCAACCACAAGTTCCAAAATAATGACCATTGAGGTCAAAGGTCAACATACTTAAAACTTAATAACACGAAACGGGGCCACATATTGAGATGCTGTTTCAAAGGCTGGTAATTGGTCATCAGGTACTACAAGATCCAAAACATTGATCATCGAGGTCAAAGGTCAACATACTTAAAACCTAATAACACGAAAACGGGGCCACATATTGAGATGGTGTTTCCAAGTCTGGTAATTGGTCATCAGGTACTACAAGATCCAAAACATTGATCATCGAGGTCAAAGGTCAACATACTTAAAACCCAATTACTCGAAAACGAGGCAACGTATTGAGGTGGTGTTTCCACATCTAGTAATTGGACATCAGGTACTACATGATCCAAAACATTGATCATCGAGGTCAAAGGTCAACATACTTAAAACCCAATTACTCGAAAACGAGGCAACGTATTGAGGTGGTGTTTCCACATCTAGTAATTGGACATCAGGTACTACATGTCCGAAAATTAGTGGTCATCGAGGTCAAAGGTCAACATACTTAAAACCTAATAACTCTTAAATGGATCCACATATTGAGGTGCTGTTTCCAAATCTAGTAACTGGTCATCAACTACTACAAGTTCCAAAATCATAACCATCGAGGTCAAAGGTCAACATACTTAAAACCTAATAACTCTTAAATGGATCCACATATTGAGGTGCTGTTTCCAAATCTAGTAACTGGTCATCAGGTACTACAAGTTCCAAAATAGTGGGCATCGAGGTCAAAGGTCAACCTACTTAAAACCTAATCACTCGAAAACGGATCCATATATTGAGATGGTGTTTCCAAGTCTGGTAATTGGTCATCAGGTACTACAAGATCCAAAACATTGACCATCGAGGTCAAAGGTCAACATACTTAAAACCTAATAACTCGAAAACGGAGCCACACATTGAGGTGCTGTTTCCACATTGAGTAATAGGTCATCAGGTGCCACAAGTTCCAAAATAGTGGCCATCGAGGTCAAAGGTCAACATACTTAAAACCTAATAACTCTTAAATGGATCCACATATTGAGGTGCTGTTTCCAAATCTAGTAACTAGTCATCAACTACTACAAGTTCCAAAATCATGACCATCGAGGTCATAGGTCAACATACTTAAAACCTAATAACACGAAAACTGAGCCACATATTGAGATGCCGTTTCCACATTTAGTAATCGTCCACCAGCTACTACATGTCCTAAAGGTACTTACCACGTAGGTCAAAAATCAGACTAGTAAACGAAGCGACATATTGAGGTGGTGTTTCCACATTTAGTAATTGGTTACCAGCAACTACATGCCCCAAAAAGGTCAAATATTTAACCCAGAATAACTCGTAGATTGAGCGTCGGAAAATTTTTGTACCAAGGAGAAAATGTGAAGGAGGAATAAATTTGAGTGCCCTATTGAATTTTGTACCAACGAGAAATCTCATTTGCAACTAGCTTAGAATTTCTGTACCTGTTTGGGTTATTCAAAATTTGGATAGACTAAGAAAGCAAGATATGCCATTTTAACAGCTGAGAATTTAAAGAAACAAAGGGAACCTACTCAATTTTCTATCAACGAGAAATGCCATTTCAACTACCTCAGAGTTTATGTGCCTTTTTTGTGCTAAGGTCTATTTTAACTCTTCTTGACTAATTAAATAAACGGAGGAATATTGTACCAATGAGAAATGCCATTTTTTCTAGACCATGTTCTAATATTTAAACAAACGAAGGGGTGGATTTGAGTGACCTATTCAATTTTGCACCAATGAGAAATAACGGCGTATTTTAAATAAACAAACAATCGGATAAATTTAACCGGCTCAGAAGTTCAATACTATTTTGTACTCTTGAGTGAGCTTTCAAATTTTGTAGCAAAAAGGACTATTTTTTAAACTAACTCAGAATTTCATTTCATTTTGTAATACTCAAATTTGGATGGGGTGTTTAGTTTTGTACGAACCAGAAACATTTGATTGGATTATTTCCTTATGTACCAACCGGGAAAAGTGAAGGAATAAATTTGAGTAGAATATCTAGTTTTGTACCTAACAAAATAAGAAAAAGAAGTGAAGTATGAATAAAATTTAGGTGGACTATTTTCTTATGTACCAACAAAAAATGGAGCACCAGCGACAAAAAAGAAACCGAAGGAGGAATAAATTTGGGTGACCTATTCAGTTTGCAGAATCAGCATTCTATACTTTTTTTCTGCCATTCATTGGGGCTGTCCTATTTCTTTTTGTGACAACGAGACCATTTTTAACCGCCATAGAATTTGTACCAAACAGAAAAGAGGAGCTACACGATTAAACAAAGCAATCAATTTTTAACTAGTTCAGAATTTATGTACCTTTTGTAACGAAGAAACAAATTTGAAGAAGGATCATTTTAACTAATCCTGCTGCGAGTAGTTCAATTAGTACATAGTAAAAAAATAAAACAATATGACATTATTGCGACTTTCATTTTCGCATACATACGAATTAGGCCACTATGGCAAAAAATACTACTCTCTCCTTATGCTTATTTGGAGCAGACTTAAGAGGACCAAGCATTAGAAACCCACTAGTAGGGCGTCGATTCAGTAAACTCTACATCTAGTAAAAGAAAACGAACCGATAATTTTGAGACAGTTCCATATGGGTAAATACAGTATTAGTAGAAACGATAGTTTTTAATTAAGTAGAGATAAGGAGAGGAGGGAAAAAATGGAAAATTAAATTTTAAATCATTATTATTATTATTTTAGAGGCCAAAAGGAAGAATAAATGAATTTGAGTGGCATATGTACGGAATTTAGTTTTGTAAAGGGCAAAAAAATTTGAATGGAATATTTTATTTTGTATCAGCTGGGAATTTAGTGTTGTACCATTGTATCAATTTAAGTATTTTTGTACTATTTAGTACCACCGAAAAGGTGTAGAATATTTAGTTTTGTATTAACGACTAAAGCCTTTGTGTGCATTACAATGGCCGAAGTTTTTCATTTTCCCTGTGGTACAACGTAATGGTCGCCCCGCTTATTCTAGCTCTACAGTTAGATATTTTCGATTGGATAATGGTATTAAGCCACGTTTTGTTGAGCACAATGCCCACTATAACGATGTGGTAGACAATTATTTGATGGATAGATATTTGTTTAATAGTCGATATAACAAATGGTATATGATAGAATTTGTCAAGCATTTATCGCAGGTAGATATTAAGATAGACTTTTTGTCGTTGGTTACTCTTTTCCAATCAGCTACCTTTTTTGCCATGAAAACTAAGGGTAATAGTTATACTGTGATAGCTTTCTTTCGCTATGGGGGAACGCAGGACACTTTGGATGAGTTATTAAAGTTTTGGAATCATGTGTGCGAGTTCAGGCAAAGTATCCAGATTGCGGATTTACTTGGTTGCTTTACACGGTGTGGTAAAACTGCCCTTTTTGCGGTATCTCCTGATACCTATCTGTTGGACCTCGCGGTATTTGGAAACTTGGTGAAAAAGAATAACAAATGGTTTTTCTCACAATAAAGCTATACATACAGAATTATCCATTATGGCAAAAAAAATACTACTTTCTCCTTATGCTTAGTTGGAGTAGACTTCGATACATTGTGTAAGAATTCCAATTAATAGCGGTATTGCACTGTACTTATAATAGTCTGTAATAGTGCAGTTTATTGTAGTCTACTAGCAATAATGATCTTATCTAAAAGAGTTATTAGGTAAAGATAACAATTACACCGTCATTCTGCGAACACATTATACGATCCAATATCTCAGATTTAAACAAACGAAGGAATAAGCTCAGAATTTCTATACCTTTTTGTGCTATTCAAATAAACCTTTTCACTTTTATACCATCCACAAAAAAAGGGAGGAAGATCCATTATAACGAGCTCGGTATTTTTATACCATTTTGTATTACTCTATTTCATTCTTGTAACAATCAGAAGAAAACAGCTCAGAATGTTATACCTTTGTGATGCTACATTTTGTATTATTTTTGTGTCATCCAGAGAACAAATTAAATTGACTCTCCCTGACAAATCAGTTGCCAGAGTCCAATATTTGTAATATTACAATACTACAAATTGATCCATTTATCAGTTCAAGTTCTTCTATTCATTCACAATCAAATGCATATGCTACAGTGGGCTCAGTGTTCATTTACAGAATTAAATAATTGTTTATCTTTTTCTAAAAACATTTCTACTATTTTGTTGATATAATAATCACACTCTGTAATGTATTCATATACCAGATTAAATTTTTTCTCCAAAGTATAAGTGTTCTTAATATTGCAACCTTTAAAATGCTTCTTTAAATAGAGTTTATAGATTTTCTCTCTCATTTCACGTTTAATTAAGATTGTCCACACCTTTTGCAATAATTCGTAATCATACTGCAGCAAACAGTTGTGATCTTTTTCATTCTCATTATGTTTAGAACATGCCTCACATAATAATACCGAATTTGGTGTATACTCATTAAATAATTGTATAACACATGTATGACTAATACTCTCACTAGTACACTCGCACTTATTAGCTTCCAGTTCAAAACAGGTAATATTTGAAACACTGTCATCATCACTTTCCGGGAGTATTTCATCATTATATCTATTATAGCGTCTAAAATAATACACTTCTTCTATTTCTTGTGTTGGATATATGATTCTCACTTTATCACATAATTCATCTGGCAAATCAGGGTCAGACGGCTGGATTAACAGTATAGGTTTCTCGTTTTCACGCTGAATTTCTTTTTCTCTAGGTGAAACATAAACAATCTCTGTGCTAGTCATTTTTCTGCTCTTCAGCAAAAAACAAATCAAATAAATAATTTTATATATCTACAATACAAGCATTCTATGCATTCTCCGTGTTTAATAATATGTTTCAAGGCAATGCAAAATAATTCGTTAATATAACGTCATGATGTATTTTATTATAATGGAATATAAGATTATGGAGTATATTTGGAAATAATAGAACATACATACATCTATTATTTCCAAATATACTCCATAATCTTATATTCCATTATAATAAAATACATCATGACGTTATATTAACGAATTATTTTGCATTGCCTTGAAACATATTATTAAACACGGAGAATGCATAGAATGCTTGTATTGTAGATATATAAAATTATTTATTTGATTTGTTTTTTGCTGAAGAGCAGAAAAATGACTAGCACAGAGATTGTTTGTGTTTCACCTAGAGAAAAAGAAATTCAGCGTGAAAACGAGAAACCTATACTGTTAATCCAGCCGTCTGACCCTGATTTGCCAGATGAATTATGTGATAAAGTGAGAATCATATATCCAACACAAGAAATAGAAGAAGTGTATTATTTTAGACGCTATAATAGATATAATGATGAAATACTCCCGGAAAGTGATGATGACAGTGTTTCAAATATTACCTGTTTTGAACTGGAAGCTAATAAGTGCGAGTGTACTAGTGAGAGTATTAGTCATACATGTGTTATACAATTATTTAATGAGTATACACCAAATTCGGTATTATTATGTGAGGCATGTTCTAAACATAATGAGAATGAAAAAGATCACAACTGTTTGCTGCAGTATGATTACGAATTATTGCAAAAGGTGTGGACAATCTTAATTAAACGTGAAATGAGAGAGAAAATCTATAAACTCTATTTAAAGAAGCATTTTAAAGGTTGCAATATTAAGAACACTTATACTTTGGAGAAAAAATTTAATCTGGTATATGAATACATTACAGAGTGTGATTATTATATCAACAAAATAGTAGAAATGTTTTTAGAAAAAGATAAACAATTATTTAATTCTGTAAATGAACACTGAGCCCACTGTAGCATATGCATTTGATTGTGAATGAATAGAAGAACTTGAACTGATAAATGGATCAATTTGTAGTATTGTAATATTACAAATATTGGACTCTGGCAACTGATTTGTCAGGGAGAGTCAATTTAATTTGTTCTCTGGATGACACAAAAATAATACAAAATGTAGCATCACAAAGGTATAACATTCTGAGCTGTTTTCTTCTGATTGTTACAAGAATGAAATAGAGTAATACAAAATGGTATAAAAATACCGAGCTCGTTATAATGGATCTTCCTCCCTTTTTTTGTGGATGGTATAAAAGTGAAAAGGTTTATTTGAATAGCACAAAAAGGTATAGAAATTCTGAGCTTATTCCTTCGTTTGTTTAAATCTGAGATATTGGATCGTATAATGTGTTCGCAGAATGACGGTGTAATTGTTATCTTTACCTAATAACTCTTTTAGATAAGATCATTATTGCTAGTAGACTACAATAAACTGCACTATTACAGACTATTATAAGTACAGTGCAATACCGCTATTAATTGGAATTCTTACACAATGTATCGAAGTCTACTCCAACTAAGCATAAGGAGAAAGTAGTATTTTTTTTGCCATAATGGATAATTCTGTATGTATAGCTTTATTGTGAGAAAAACCATTTGTTATTCTTTTTCACCAAGTTTCCAAATACCGCGAGGTCCAACAGATAGGTATCAGGAGATACCGCAAAAAGGGCAGTTTTACCACACCGTGTAAAGCAACCAAGTAAATCCGCAATCTGGATACTTTGCCTGAACTCGCACACATGATTCCAAAACTTTAATAACTCATCCAAAGTGTCCTGCGTTCCCCCATAGCGAAAGAAAGCTATCACAGTATAACTATTACCCTTAGTTTTCATGGCAAAAAAGGTAGCTGATTGGAAAAGAGTAACCAACGACAAAAAGTCTATCTTAATATCTACCTGCGATAAATGCTTGACAAATTCTATCATATACCATTTGTTATATCGACTATTAAACAAATATCTATCCATCAAATAATTGTCTACCACATCGTTATAGTGGGCATTGTGCTCAACAAAACGTGGCTTAATACCATTATCCAATCGAAAATATCTAACTGTAGAGCTAGAATAAGCGGGGCGACCATTACGTTGTACCACAGGGAAAATGAAAAACTTCGGCCATTGTAATGCACACAAAGGCTTTAGTCGTTAATACAAAACTAAATATTCTACACCTTTTCGGTGGTACTAAATAGTACAAAAATACTTAAATTGATACAATGGTACAACACTAAATTCCCAGCTGATACAAAATAAAATATTCCATTCAAATTTTTTTGCCCTTTACAAAACTAAATTCCGTACATATGCCACTCAAATTCATTTATTCTTCCTTTTGGCCTCTAAAATAATAATAATAATGATTTAAAATTTAATTTTCCATTTTTTCCCTCCTCTCCTTATCTCTACTTAATTAAAAACTACCGTTTCTACTAATACTGTATTTACCCATATGGAACTGTCTCAAAATTATCGGTTCGTTTTCTTTTACTAGATGTAGAGTTTACTGAATCGACGCCCTACTAGTGGGTTTCTAATGCTTGGTCCTCTTAAGTCTGCTCCAAATAAGCATAAGGAGAGAGTAGTATTTTTTGCCATAGTGGCCTAATTCGTATGTATGCGAAAATGAAAGTCGCAATAATGTCATATTGTTTTATTTTTTTACTATGTACTAATTGAACTACTCGCAGCAGGATTAGTTAAAATGATCCTTCTTCAAATTTGTTTCTTCGTTACAAAAGGTACATAAATTCTGAACTAGTTAAAAATTGATTGCTTTGTTTAATCGTGTAGCTCCTCTTTTCTGTTTGGTACAAATTCTATGGCGGTTAAAAATGGTCTCGTTGTCACAAAAAGAAATAGGACAGCCCCAATGAATGGCAGAAAAAAAGTATAGAATGCTGATTCTGCAAACTGAATAGGTCACCCAAATTTATTCCTCCTTCGGTTTCTTTTTTGTCGCTGGTGCTCCATTTTTTGTTGGTACATAAGAAAATAGTCCACCTAAATTTTATTCATACTTCACTTCTTTTTCTTATTTTGTTAGGTACAAAACTAGATATTCTACTCAAATTTATTCCTTCACTTTTCCCGGTTGGTACATAAGGAAATAATCCAATCAAATGTTTCTGGTTCGTACAAAACTAAACACCCCATCCAAATTTGAGTATTACAAAATGAAATGAAATTCTGAGTTAGTTTAAAAAATAGTCCTTTTTGCTACAAAATTGGAAAGCTCACTCAAGAGTACAAAATAGTATTGAACTTCTGAGCCGGTTAAATTTATCCGATTGTTTGTTTATTTAAAATACGCCGTTATTTCTCATTGGTGCAAAATTGAATAGGTCACTCAAATCCACCCCTTCGTTTGTTTAAATATTAGAACATGGTCTAGAAAAAATGGCATTTCTCATTGGTACAATATTCCTCCGTTTATTTAATTAGTCAAGAAGAGTTAAAATAGACCTTAGCACAAAAAAGGCACATAAACTCTGAGGTAGTTGAAATGGCATTTCTCGTTGATAGAAAATTGAGTAGGTTCCCTTTGTTTCTTTAAATTCTCAGCTGTTAAAATGGCATATCTTGCTTTCTTAGTCTATCCAAATTTTGAATAACCCAAACAGGTACAGAAATTCTAAGCTAGTTGCAAATGAGATTTCTCGTTGGTACAAAATTCAATAGGGCACTCAAATTTATTCCTCCTTCACATTTTCTCCTTGGTACAAAAATTTTCCGACGCTCAATCTACGAGTTATTCTGGGTTAAATATTTGACCTTTTTGGGGCATGTAGTTGCTGGTAACCAATTACTAAATGTGGAAACACCACCTCAATATGTCGCTTCGTTTACTAGTCTGATTTTTGACCTACGTGGTAAGTACCTTTAGGACATGTAGTAGCTGGTGGACGATTACTAAATGTGGAAACGGCATCTCAATATGTGGCTCAGTTTTCGTGTTATTAGGTTTTAAGTATGTTGACCTATGACCTCGATGGTCATGATTTTGGAACTTGTAGTAGTTGATGACTAGTTACTAGATTTGGAAACAGCACCTCAATATGTGGATCCATTTAAGAGTTATTAGGTTTTAAGTATTTTGACCTTTGACCTCGATGGTCACTATTTTGGAACTTGTAGTACCTGATGACCAATTACCAGATTTGGAAACAGCATCTCAATATGTGGATCCATTTTCGAGTAATTAGGTTTTAAGTATGTTGACCTTTGACCTCGATGCCCACTATTTTGGAACTTGTAGTACCTGATGACCAGTTACTAGATTTGGAAACAGCACCTCAATATGTGGATCCATTTAAGAGTTATTAGGTTTTAAGTATGTTGACCTTTGACCTCGATGGTCATGATTTTGGAACTTGTAGTAGTTGATGACCAGTTACTAGATTTGGAAACAGCACCTCAATATGTGGATCCATTTAAGAGTTATTAGGTTTTAAGTATGTTGACCTTTGACCTCGATGATCGGTATTTTGGAACTTGTAGTAGTTGGTGGGCGATTACTAAATGTGGAAACAGCACCTCAATATATGGCTCAGTTTTCGTGTTATTAGGTTTTAAGTATGTTGACCTTTGACCTCGATGGTCAATGTTCTGGATCTTGTAGTACCTGATGACCAATTACTAGATTTGGAAACAGCATCTCAATATGTTGCTCCGTTTTGGAGTGATTAGGTTTTAAGTAGGTTGACCTTTGACCTCGATGGTCAATGTTTTGGATCTTGTAGTACCTGATGACCAATTACCGGACTTGGAAACACCATCTCAATATGTGGATCCGTTTTCGAGTGATTAGGTTTTAAGTAGGTTGACCTTTGACCTCGATGGTCAATGTTTTGGATCTTGTAGTACCTGATGACCAATTACCGGACTTGGAAACACCATCTCAATATGTGGATCCGGTTTCGAGTGATTAGGTTTTAAGTAGGTTGACCTTTGACCTCGATGGTCAATGTTTTGTATCTTGTAGTACCTGATGACCAATTACCAGACTTGGAAACACCATCTTAATATATGGATCCGTTTTCGAGTGATTAGGTTTTAAGTAGGTTGACCTTTGACCTCGATGGTCAATGTTTTGGATCTTGTAGTAGTTGGTGGCCGATTACTAAATGTGGAAACAGCACCTCAATGTGTGGCTCCGTTTTCGAGTTATTAGGTTTTAAGTATGTTGACCTTTGACCTCGATGGTCAATGTTTTGGATCTTGTAGTACCTGATGACCAATTACCAGACTTGGAAACACCATCTCAATATATGGATCCGTTTTCGAGTTATTAGGTTTTAAGTAGGTTGACCTTTGACCTCGATGGTCAATGTTTTGGATCTTGTAGTACCTGATGACCAATTACCAGACTTGGAAACACCATCTCAATATATGGATCCGTTTTCGAGTGATTAGGTTTTAAGTATGTTGACCTTTGACCTCGATGGTCATTATTTTGGAACTTGTGGTTGCTGGTGACCCGTTACTAAATGTGGAAACACGACCTCAATATGTGGTCCCGTTTTTGAGTTATTAGGTTTTAAGTGTCATACAAACGACGTATCCCTCATAAACTATAGGGCCCAGTTAAAAATAAGAATGATATTCGTACTCAGCATGGTCGAAAACCCACCTATACCGAGTTTCATCCAAATCGGATAAAATTATCATAGAAAGGACGTATCCCACATGAACCATAAGACCCTGGTAAAAATAAGTATGATATTCGTAATCAGCATGTTCGAAAACCCTCATATATCGAGTTTCATCCAAATCGGTTAAAATTTTCATAGAAAGGGCGTATGCCCCATAAACTATAGGACCCAGGTAGAAATAAGTGTGGTATTCTTTACCAGCATGGTTGAATCGGAAATATAAATGTTTCTGCGCATGCGTGTTATTTCTACTAAATTGGATTTGACATACGCAACCAAGTGTGGGTGTATACTATGTTATTTAGGGGATGAAAAATAGGTCATAGTCTTTTATGACCTGCTTGTTGCACGTAGTCTGCTCTATTGAACCGAAACCAGCACTGCAACTGGAACAGACTGTAGTCTAGTGTAATTTTTCTGCGCATGCCTGCAATGTGTAATTAATTGGAAATTTAATTTTACTGCGCATAAGCAATCAAGTGTGTGTGTGTGTGTGTGTGTGTGTGTGTGTGTGTGTGTGTGTGTGTGTGTGTGTGTTGTTATTTTTTATTCTCTGCTCTATTATGTTGCTATAAAGTGCTCGTAAAAGAGAACGGGGGTGTTATGTCTTATTTTATGTTTCTGCGCATAGCCGTAATCTGCCCCTGAACCGGAACAGTCTGCGGTCTGCTCGTAAAAGAGAACGGGGGTGTTATGTCTTATTTTATGTTTCTGCGCATAGCCGTAATCTGCCCCTGAACCGGAACAGTCTGCGGTCTGATGTGTGTGTGTGTGTGTGTTGTTTGCTCGTAAAAGAGAACGGGGGTGTTATGTCTTATTTTATGTTTCTGCGCATAGCCGTAATCTGTCCCTGAACCGGAACAGTCTGCGGTCTGATGTGTGTGTGTGTGTGCGTGTGTGTTCTGGTACCATTGATAAATAGAACGACAGTTCTGCTCCGGCGGAATCGGAACAGTTTTGCGCATATGCGCAGTAGGTCAAAAATTGGTCTCCATTCTCTGCCATGTTGAAAAAAAGTGCTCATAAAAGGGAATGAGTGCACCCCTGCTATGTAATATGTGCTATGTTAAATAGGTGGATGAAGAATGTGATATCTGCTCTGCTATGTGTTCGTAAAGTGCTCATAAAAGGGGACGAATCTTATGTATTATTTGCTATGCTATGTGTTCGTATTCTCTACTGCAATGTGGCATGTGCGCGGTACGTGAGTCCAGTGGGTGGGGGGTCGGCGCCGACCAATCAGCGCGGTACTCCTAAAAGACCGTGCGCGTGGTCGGCCAATCAGCGTTAAGGGAGGCGAGGTCCGATGCCATCCAATCGGCGTAAAGAGGGAGGGTCCTGCGCCAGCCAGTCGGCGGAGGTCCTCCGCCAGCCAGTCAGCGCGGTAGATAGGAGGTCGTAAAAGAGCGTGACCAATCGCCGTTAAGGGGGCGGAGTCCCGCGCCAGCCAATCGGAGGTCGTAAAAGAGCATGACCAATCGGCGTGAAGGGGCGTGTCAGGGGGCGCTGCGGGGGGCGTGGCCTACACCGACCAATCAGCGTCAAGGGGGCGTGGTCGGCCAATCAGCGTCAAGGGGGCGTGGCAGGGGGCGTGGCCTACATCGACCAATCAGCGTGAAGGGGCGTGGCCAGCCAATCAGCGTCGAGGGGCGTGGCCAAGGGGGCGGGGTCACGTGACCTGCGCCAGCCAATCAGCGTCCAGGGTTTGCGCATGCGCAGTAGGAAAAAAAACAGCACCAAGTGTCCCCACCCTACTGGCTTCTTTTGCCATTCCTATCCTTGCTTTTATTTCGCGTTCACACATCATCATTTATAATACTACCCGCCGGGCATCGAAAACAAGTCACCTATTCTATTTTCTCCCGGCTGCTATTTCTGTATTTGACACTGACTTCTTTATTCCAATCACCATAACTTTTGCCTTTTTAACATTTATTTTCATAGCATATTTCTCACAGCCCTTCCTCCGTTTGCAGAAAATTCGTTTATCGTCGGAAACTACGCCTGATGACGCTCAATCAGATCAATCACTTTGTATCTTCATCATCATCATATGATAGGTGTTCTGACATTATTGGCAGGTCACTTTCCACAACTGAGAAGGCACCATGCTCAACGAACGGTCTTCCACTAACCTTTTCGTCTTCACGCACGATTTTTCTGTTTTGATTTCGTCCATCAATTGTAGCCTCTTCTACCCCTTCCTCTCTTTCCTGCTACCATTTCCCCTAGCACGTCCCTCTTGGTACAGCTTCTTCTTAGACAACGTTTCTCTTCCTCTTCTCAATAATATCTAAAACTGTTCTCTTTTCCCACACCAATTCCTACACCTTCTTTAGATATTTCGTTTCCTTCACACTCTAATAATATTGTACGGATTGATATCCACCCCAACTTAAAAAAGGAGTTTAACGATGATTTTGATAGAAATTACCCGATTTTCATTAAATATGGCTTGCGTTTCCTTGGAGGGTTCAGAATTACTCCTATATGTTAGGGTCAGAATCGGAGAAGAATAGTAAAACCTCCAACTTAAACAATAAAAATTTTTACCTCAATTTCTCCACTTGTTACCCAACTTCTTACTCTCATTTCATTACGGGACCAAGGTGGCTGCGTGGTAAAGCGTTCATCTCTGGTACATGAGGTCCTTAGTTCAATTCCAGCTGTCGCCAAGTGAGCTTTGTGATGAACAAACACCGTGTGCGTGAGTTTTCTCAGGATTTTCCCACTTTCTTCATTTCATTCATTTCTCATCACCGTCTTATTTAGCCTAGCCGGCATATGCGTGGGACGTAAAACTTTTTTAAAAATCATTTCATTTTCTCATTTCGTTGCCAACGGATTTTGTAGCTAAAGATTTCAGTTAATTTACATTTCCAAAAGCTGCATAGCCTAGTGTAACAAATCTATAGTTTACAACACTGTATGCCACCTTAGTTTTCTCCCCCCATTCTTCCAACCTCTTACACAAATCCTTCATCCCGAGTTCTTGTGTTAACTAACTAAATGACGGGGAGAGGAGGGTAGCCTTTGAGTAGAGAACTCAGGGAGAAAATGCTAACGATATTTACTAGTTCGTCCACCGGTGGAGTAGGCAGAAATCACAAGTTTCTGCGACGGCGCTGTTCTGAAAAACAAAAAATCTCGTGGCGCTCGAAAACTTTTCTCGATTCTCTTTCTGTCTCTTCCTCAACTAACAGTCGCCGTCACGCGCATACATAAAGCGACGAGCGCGACGCTCAAGTCTCACTTATTCACTCACTCACTGTACATAAACAACTTCGTCTCTCATCAGCTGATTCTGTGGGCCATCCTCGCCTTTTTACCTGGCAACATATTAAATAGTCCAAACAGGTAAATAGATTTATACGTTCTTTCTCTTTGTTTATTTATAACTTATGCTTGTTCTATCATTAATAGACAACTTCTCCCATTAGCATAAATATAGAAACTTTCGCCCGATAATGGGCCCGATTTATTACGTATCCGGACCAACCGTGGACCGACAATGGTCCGATACAACAGGTGGTCAATTGTTTGTGGGGTTATGGTAATTTCCCTGTTTTTTTTCTTTAGTATAATGAAAAATAAATGTATACAGTATAAAGTTCGTTATCACGGGCTTTTTATTTGATTCTTAGTGGACTAAAGCTTTTTTTAAAAAATAATAATACTTGATTTAGTGTTTTGGAAACACATGAAAAGCGGGCTGCAGATCAGAAATAATGATGGTTGGTAACAATGCACTGACTACACACCACAAATTTCAATGTGCTATTTGTTCAACTATAGTCTTCCTCGGGAGCACGGTGGCTCAATGGCAGAGCGCTTACCTCTGGTGAGTGGCGTCCCTGGTTCGATTCCCCTCCAAGTAAGTTTGTGATGGACAACATTGTGCTCGTGGGTTTTCTCGGAGTACTCCCGTTTCCTCCCACTTTGCCATTCCACTAATTCTTCCATAATCATTCACTTGGTTTCGTCATCGTCTCCCTTAGCCTAACAGGCACAATCATGGGACGTTAACTTTTCATCTCATTTCAGTCTATATACAGAGTAAGTGATAGCTTAAATAGAATGTTCCCATTAAGACCAACATATTTTAAATAATAATAACATTTATATATCTGAATGTATTAACACAACTATTTGTACAGCAGGTGCTTCATTAAATATCATGTGTTCACAAAATTTGCGAGACGCAGTGCCATACAAAATAAGCATTAAAAAGTTTTAGTGATGAGAAAAGTTGTAGAGGATAGATGCAGGACGATAAATTTGCGTCACTAACGTCATACAACAAAAACAATGGGCCTTATGCAAAGTCGTTTCGTAACGTGATTCGTGCCATACATATATTGCCTGTAGTAGTCAGGCCTTTAGAATGACGCTAATAATGCGTCAAAACGACTCTGCATAAGGCGGAATATGTATTATTTGCAAGTTTTGCGCTGCGTTGACGCAAACCAATACGGAATTATGTTCCAGGACTGTAGATACGGGGTGGTCAGAAACGGCCTAGTCCTCCTGGGACCACTCTCATTCCCCCTGAATGTTTCACTTGTTTGTTTAGATAAATATATGTTCAAAAAGTAAGCAGACAAGAAATTCTTGTACTTTGTTTCGTTCCAAGCAAAACAAAAAAAAAAGGAAAGTTAGGATTTGACAGTGGACCGGAATAGAGAACACAATCTAAAATTTTGGCACTTCCGACTCATCGTTTCCTCTAGTGGCAATTTCTTCCTTTAACTTCACTACTTTTTTTTTTTTTTTTTGACAATGATTTCTAGCTATAGGAGGAATGGATTGTTTTTTTTTTTAATTAACAGCTTTGTTAAAAGCAGTATTTTTTTTTAAATTTATTATAATTATTTGGTTCCGTCGATACTTGCTTTCAAAACTACGTATTCATTCACGATTCGTACACTTAACAGAATTACGTAGTCATTTTGTAATCAATTTTCAGTTTTCAGAAAACCGTTAAAATTACATTAAATTGTACTATTTGTTTTATACATTTCAAATGCAGTTTTAAATCGATTTCAAATTCTATATAGTTCATTAAGGAAAATCGCATTTCATAATAATAGCATTTATGTACTAAAATTCTATGGATGTAAACGTTAACTCAAGTAATAATTCCCAAACGTATATCCCATACCTTTATCTTATTGTTCTACCTACAATAAGATTCCCAGATTTTCAGATTAAAAAAACCGAGACACCTTATGAAACAAAATGGCATTTATGAATCAGGATTTATTTGATTCTACAATTTCGGACACCATTACCGCTAACAATAGCATAACAAATCCAGAATTTCTCACAGTTCGAAATGAAATGAAATAGAATCTTTCAATTTAACGTCCCAAGATTATGACCGTTAGGCTAAAGGAGACGATGATTAAAGCAAGTGAACGATAACGGAAGAATTGGTGGAATGAAAAGTGGGAGGAAACGGGAGTAGCCCCGAGAAAACTGACGAAAACGATACTGTGGATCACAAACTTACTTGGCCAAGGGTCGAACTAGGGACCCCTTCGCAAGCGCTCAGCCACTAAGCCAGCGTCCATTACTAGTTCAAACTCACAAGCCACAAGCCCAAAGTTCGGTATTATGGTAATTTTTTGAATGAAAAGTATCTTTAGAATATTGCGCAGCTATATATGGTTTTTCGAAATATCCCAACGCATCGTCGGAATTCGAAGATATAGAGAAGAATGTGTCTCGGTTTTCGACGTCTCGTATGAACTGCAGTACGTATTCATAATACCAACGCCTATATTTGAAAATTCACTCACGGATAATAATATGAAGAGAAATAGCATGTAGTGTCTTTTTCATTCTCCGAACAATATTTCATAAATTGCATAAGATATTAGAATTTTACTAAAACCGAAGTCAATTTATTTATTTATTTTATTTATTTATTTAACAACCACTAGATACAGCTCAGAGGCCATTTTATACTGGATATCTAACTACAACAACAACAACAACAACAATAACAACAACAACAATGGAAAGGATTTGGAAAGGTATCGGCCAGGCAGTAGCGGCGATTGGACGTTAAAAGTGGGGGGGCAAGGCATGATCTGTTCCTGTAGCTTTCGTAATTCTACGGGAAGACAAATAACCAATAAAACTCACGCAACGACAAATATTATATGACACCATTTTTTGAAATCTGTGAGTTTTACGTCCCTCGGTTATGCCGGTTAGGCTAAAGGAGACGGTGATGATGAGTAATGAATGAAATGGTGGAATGAAGAAAGTGGGAGGAAACGGGAGAACCCCGAGAAAACCTACGCACACGGTGTTTGTCCACCACAAAGTTCACTTGGCGGGGGCTGGGATCGAACCCGGGACCCCAAGCACCAGAGGTGAACGCTCTACCACTGAGCCACCGCGGCCCCACACCATTTTTTCTATGAAAAAGTAATACATACAAAAACTTTACATTTGCAAATGAAACTATATACATTACAGTGTCACTTCAAAAAAAGTGGGGGGAAACTGCCCCCCCCCCCGAATCGCCGCCTCTGCGGCCAGGGCCTGTTTAGTAGGTACCCTCCCGGCATTTGCCTGGTAGGACTGAGGAAAACCCTGAAAAAAACAGTCACGGTGGTCGGCAGTAGGAATCGAATCCACGACCTCCCGAATGCGAAGCCAACGCTCTACTACTTGAACTACTTCCCTCGGTAAATTTAAGGCGGAAATTTAATTTCCAGAGCCAGAAATCAATTGGGAGCCATTCTTAAATCTAAAACTTAGTTATAATTTTAAAGTTCAAGCTAAAATTAATCTTAATTCCAACAAATATACTTCGATAGTAATAGCTATGTTTAAAAAGCAAATTTACTCTACGATTATTTAGGATTTAGCAGAATTAGCAATTTGAATCCTGGGCTTTCGGCATCTATGGCTATGTTAACTAATCACGTTAGTCAGCGATAACCTATCCAAGGAAAGGGATGGAAGAAAGGATTGGGGAAGGAAGGAAGTAGCCTAGGACCTGTATGTGAGGTATCATCCCGATGTGATGATATGAATGAGAAAAAGCCAGGAAAACCTCATTCAAGATAGCTGGCCTAAAAAAAGCTTTCACACTTTTTTCACCAAATGTCCCCACCGGGATTCGAACCCGGGACCGCTCGTACTAAAGACGAGAGTGTTAGCGACTACGCTACAGGGGGCCATCAATATTTAGGATTTATTTTTTTTTCACCTTCACAGTTATTCGTTATCTGTAATACAATTCAGTTGATTTTTGAGTGAGGAACTTTTATTTAAATTAAGCTGCGAATCAAACGTTGTTGACAATTTTTCATCTCATACTAACAAGTTGAAGTGTCCGTTCTTCGCTCGGGGAGGGTAATGTTTGTGAAAATATTTGAAACCAAAGAAATGAGTGAAATCGTCTCATTTCTTCAGTGTCGCTCCTAGCAATGTTAGTGAAATAAATAAATAAATAACGAATATCAACGTGTTTGGAGTTGGCTGTCAACGAGACTAAAGAAATAAAGAACAGAGAGCAACGGCTTCCACCTTGCCACTATTGATATAAATGAAATAAATATATAAAGAAGAACAATGCCTTTGCCATTGGCCCTCACGGTTCCTGGGCCAGCTGTCATGCAACTTTTTGCTTAAATTTGTGCTTAAATGTCATCGAAAATATCACCAATCAGCTTAGCGACCCCAATAACGATGAATTCGGCAAAACTGTAGGTCGCTTTTTATTATTAATTTTAGATGACGCTTTTTATTGTTGTTCCTTTCCAGCCAACACCCCGTTCTCCTCTTAAAAGGGGAATTAAGCGGGGCTAATAGTGAACATCGATTATATCCTTTTTATGTAGATGAACAATCATTCCCTTGCCTAAGTATTCATCCTTTGCTGTTTTTGTAAGCCCGCATAGCAAATAAGTAATGTTCATTGCATACACATAAAAAATTCTTACAAACAGCCTTATAAAAATTCATAAACTTTTACTCTCCCTTCCGTCCCACCCTTGCCCACCTATTCCCCCGAACCGATAATCGAATAAAAAACCTCTCCGTACACGGTTAGATCTAGTGAAGATTTATCTGCGTACAAAAATTGGTAGCTCTATGTGATACCTTGTTACGTGACAAAGTTTGTGACAAGCTCATGATAAGCTTATGACAAAGGCACACACAGACACAAACATTACCTAAATATTATTAAAAACTACCTGTAAGCACTCGTCATTGCCAGCTCTTAATCAGAACCAGGAGAAAAAGAAGGAAGAATTTGTCCATAAGCATTTTAATGCCCGAATATTTTATCCTCTGTTATTATGTAAGTATGCGCAACAACAACGTAATGCTGGTTGTATATCTGCAGGGCGTTCTTAGAAAGGATGAGAACGTGCATACATTTTCATATACTTCGTTCAAAACCGACACCCTTCCCCAGAGTCTAACATCGAAAATAGGGCTTTGTATGGGATTTGATTTCATGAAAATGTATCTCTATGCGAAAAGAAGATGGCAAATACACACATTTCACAAGGCGTCCGAAAAACAATGCACCTTTCTCAAAAAAAATTATTCTCGGGACCTCTAATGAGATATGAGAATCCTTTACATACAAAAAGCAGGTTATATATCAAACTTTTTACCTGCATTACAAAAATTCAGTATGAGCGCCCTTCGTGACACAGTATCTAGTCGATAGTTCATTTCCTCTTATACTAGAATCAAAATGTCTCTTGTAACGGCAGCAAAAGCTTCAGCAATAAGCTCTCGCATTTTCATCAGATCTCAATGCAATACTGGGACAAAAACACAGTCTCTGCAAAGCCCCATAAAAAGATGTCGCATGGTGTAATGTCTGGTGACCTCTTTAGCCATTTCAGCAAGGCTTTATCATCAGAATCAGTGCGATCTATCCAATGCTGTGAGAGATGTTCACTCAGATATCCTCCCGCGTCATTATGGAAGTGGGGTGGAAGTCTATCCTGTTGGAAAATGAAATATCGGGAGTCCTCTTCGAATTGTGGTCTCAACTACATCTGGAGCAGTCAAGATACGAATTTACAGTTCTTTCTGCAAAGAAAAATTGCCCATAAAGCTTTGATCTGCAGATGGCAGCAAAGATTTTCAACATTGGAGAATCTCTGACGTGCTCAATGATTTGCCGGGTTCTGAACCCCAGATTCGAATATTATGCCTTTTGACTTTACTGTTGGTATGGAAGGTTGCTTCACCACTGAAGACTGCCCTGTCCCTAAAATCATTATTTTCCAGGACTTCCGACATGTCTACACTGGAGTCAGTGCGAAGTTTTTTTTTTTTTTTTTTTTTTTTTTTGTCAACTTCAGTGAGTGTTTGCAGAAGTTGCAACTAGGAAGCCCTTAATTTCAAACACTTACGAAGTACATCCCCGACTCCTGGACGAAACAATGCTAACTTACAGCCCGCTTTCCGAACTGAATTAGTAGGACTGCGTTGTAAGGATTGCCGAACTGTATCCACTATCTCCTCTGAATGCAAAGGACGGCAGGTACTCTTGCCTTTCCATAGGCAACCTGTCTCCATGAATTGTGTGTATGCGTCAACGCTCAATGTAGTTTTTGTCACGTGGATCAACTCTAAACTGTTGGCGAAAGTTGCGTTGAATTGTGATAACGGACGTTGTCTTTGCGTATTGCACACGACAAAATCCCTTCTGTTGTTGTGCGGGCGACATCTTGAAAGAAATGTAGTCTTGGGAACAGCGCGCATTTCAATGAAAACTTGGGAGTATCTAATAGCAACTTTGTCACTGACACCTCTCTGTATGCAATGGACACCTAGAAAAAAAAGTAAATTTTTTTCGGACACCCTGTATTATCATTAAAGAACCATATTATATTGAAATTTCATTTTGTGGTATTTTCATTGATACTTTTTTTCTTTAGATTTCTTTTAAGCAAACTCCAAAGAAGAATTATATTGACAAATTTTTAAATTACCTTTTCAACTATAATATCTTGAATCTCATCCAGAAAGATAAATTTATGCTTGCAGATAGTCTACAATGTAGATTGTACAGAAATCGATAACGTAATTTTCCTGTTTTTTTTTTTTTTTAGCTTCGTCTGTTTTACTGACGGCAATGTCTGTACAGAGTTTTGCAAAGTTAATAGAAAGTCGCTAATTCTCGGTAAACTCCATTTTATTGAAATGGGTCGCTGGTGGTTTGGTATAGACCAATGATTTCTATACTTACTTTCTGTAATTTCACTTTGTTCATTATAAATTCTCGACAGATCTTGATATTTTAATTTCATTTTATTTGTCAAGTCTTAATGATGTTTCTGATTAATATAATCCGAATGGTTTAGAAACGACCTCAAAAAGTTTTAGTCAATGAGTTCAAGTTTCATCTTGAATATGTAATAATTTCGCCTTTTATTTTATCATCGCTTCCTTTAGTTCACTGGCATAATGTGAAAATTAAAGTAGTAGAAAAAACAGATGTCAAAGGGTTCTTTTGAACAGTGTGCGTAGTATGGTACACTCCGCATCAAAAAAATTGCGACAGCTAGCGCCGTCCAGTTAGGCCACCCAATATACACCATCTTGTCCCACAATCGTGTCAGGTAAAGACCCCCTGTCTCTCCTCCTTTCTTCTCTTCTATACTAAAATTAGGTAACAACATGAGGGCAATTCTTATTTCAAACTACACATGTATTAGTTTCGATAAAATGAAATAACAAAACCGAGACGAAACAAGATAAATAAGTTGATGTAGGAAGAAACTGAAACACACGCAAGGAAAAATTGAAACCAATGGATGTCTGTTACACAGAGATCCAGAAATGAGGCAGAAAGAGAGAAGAAGAAAGAAGAAGAAAAAGATAGGGGGAACAGGTAAAACTGTAGAATTAAAACGTAGCAAGAAAAGAACCTAACATTATAAAGTTCCGTTTCCAGAAATCCAACAGTAATATAGAAATAACGTTTGTTTTTACCTATTTTTTCAGAACAATTCGAATATATAGGGGATGCTTTAAACATTCATTATGTCTCTTTCATAATGGATAGCATGCTCAATTTCAAGTAGAACTGTAGATCTCCGAGACACAGCTAGGATAATGTCAAAAGTTTAACACAGATGCTTTGTTTCTGCGTGGTTCCATTGCAAATTCGGTTGTGTTCATTGGACGTACTGTTCCAAAATACATTCTAATAAACCCAGTAGATAGCGTTGTTCATATCCTCCATTTCAGACTACTAATGCAAACAAACAAAAAAAACGAAATGTTAAAGAAAAGAGAAAGAAAGAAAAAAGAGAAAATAGAAGAGTTCTATTTTACCGCTAAATTTCTATAAGAAATACCCTACATTAAAAGTCCAAAATGTATCGTAATGAAAAGTTACAAATGTTGGAAAGGAAAAGTTTATGGCCCTTATAGATGTAGCATGTTTCAAATTTCAACGTAAAAATAACACATTGAATTGAGTTATAGGATGGGAATAAATTTTGTGTTGAAGTATATAAATAAAATTTTGTTTTCAAATAACCA
This sequence comes from Thermobia domestica, assembly GCF_964235325.1. Taxonomy (NCBI): domain Eukaryota; kingdom Metazoa; phylum Arthropoda; class Insecta; order Zygentoma; family Lepismatidae; genus Thermobia; species Thermobia domestica. The sequence continues at coordinate 277,278,448 of NC_137456.1, read as the reverse complement.
AAGAGGTTACCATTTTCTAGTCTTTTCCGAAGATCTATCTGTTCCGAACAACCAGTTTTGATTTCATTGACCCGGTAATTCGACGGAGACTCGGTAACCCAGAGGATAAAAAAAGGGTTTTAGTTATTCCCTTGCGTTTAAACAGTATTTTTATTAGAGATGACCAGGACTGGAGATGCTATCCCCAGATCACGAAAAGCACGACGCCGAAGTTAACAGTAATTAGATTCTCCAGACCAGGTATATCGGGTCCAGACCAGGTATACCAGGTATATCTTGTTCCATTTTAACTTTGGAACATGAAGTGCGTAAATGTGTGAGAGGGATAGAGGGGGAGAAGTGAAAGATGCAAAGACAGCACAGGGAAACGTCAAGAAAGATAGAAAGGGGGACGAATATAAATGTGAAACATGCTTATCATTACAGTGTATGATATAGAATGCACACACTGTTTGTTCGAACTATCCCAGTGATGCCTTGTAAATTCTCCATCAGAAGATAAATCTCTGCAGCCATTATTTTATGGGAAAAATCATACTATCTGATGGGGAACCGAGCCAAGATTTTCCATTTGTAAGTCTGGCACATTATCACTACACCAGTGACTGTTTTAGCTAAACTTTGTTTAACAAATGGTGTAGTGTTTATTTGTAGGAACGATAACACGAAAAGTGTATACTGCAGATCAATGATCTGTTTGGAATGTCCTGGTAATTCCCTTGCCCTTTCCCAACCAACATTCGTAAATCGTCTCTATCATGATACAAGTGTTTCCTTCCACATTCTTATGTATTGCTTGTTCAGTATGATAAATCTATTCTTCACAATCACTTTGCAAGAAAATTATCTTGGCGTGAACAGGATTTGAACCTACGTTCGAAAGTTGTATTATTTATAATGCCATTACGTTACCCCTACACTATCGGGACGTCTTGAACTACAACCTAAATATTACTTACTTTAGTCCTGATCTTTGGAACAAACCAAAGTGCACAACGAAATTCATTTATTCGATGGCCTAGAGAAAAAGTAATGCTTACTAATAAAGGAAAACACACAATCAAGGAAAAGATATAGAAATTAAACACATTTTGCAGTAGTTTCGTCGTGCAAGTTCAAAAGTAAGTGAATTATAATAATAATAATAATAATTAATAATAATAATAATAATAATAATAATAATAATAATAATAATAATAATAATAATAATAATAATAATAATAATAATAATGTGTTCACATTCACAGTACAGTAGTCTATTATTATTATTATTAACATCGATTATCCTCTTCTTGGAGTTAAATTGAGAAAAAATAGTAATATGTTCCTTTACTCAGCCACTGTTTAGGATCACTAAAGTGCTCTTTGATATCGGTCAGTTTCGATGTGCTTTATGTAACCCCTCCCCACCCTATGTTGTGGAGCACGGCATCTGCAGTGTCATTGTTCATCTCAGCGAGTCGGAAAACTATGAATTCGGCACTGATATTGGTTATTTCTATCATGTTTATATGTCTCCCCCTCCTCCAAGTTGAGGGGCTGATTTTGGATTTAAACAGCATCAGATGTGTCACTGTTAATCTCAGCGATTCCAAAAATTATAGATTCGCCCCTTACAACGGTAATTTCTCTTTCTTTTTTAAATGTCGCTCCCCCTTCTCATCTCTTAAGTTACACCGTCAAAGTGATATGACAAAAACCATCTCCGGTTCGAACTTCATCTAGGTTGAAAATTTGATCGAAATTGATTTCGTGGTTTAAGAGTCATTAAGTTTTATTTAGTTTTATATATCCCCCTCTCCCATTCCCCTCCCCAAGTTCTCCCGTGAAAGTGAAACGATATAAATCTTCTCAGGCCCGAACTTCACCTATGTTAAAAATTTGATCGTGATTGACCTTTCGCTTCACGAGTTATCAAGTTTAATTTATTCTTTCTAACCCCTCTCTCCCCTGAACCCTAAGTTATATCGTCAAAGTAAATAGATAAATACCATCTTAGGCCCGAACTTCATCCATGTTGAAAATTTGACCGAGATCGGTCGGTGGTTCAAGAGATTAAGAGTCACAAACATACTTTCAATATTATAATATAGCTTATTATTATTATTATTATTATTATTATTATTATTATTATTATTATTATTATTATTATTATTATTATTATTATTATTTGCGTACTTTTGAACTTGCATGGCGAAATTGCTGCAAAATCTGTTTTATTTCTCTATCTTTTCCTTGATTGTATGTTTTCCTTTATCAGTGAACGTCACTAATTTCTCTCTAGGCCATCGAATAAATGAATTTAGTTATGCACTTTTGTGCAAATAACGTTACACATAGAAGCCGGTTCGTTCCAAAGATCAGGGATAAAGTATGTAATATTTGGCTTGGAAGTTCAGATGACATGATAGTGTAGGGGTAACGTAATAGCCTTATGAATAATACAGCTATCGAACGTAGGTTCAAATCCTGTTCACGCCAAAGTTAGTTTTTTTACAAAGTGATTGTGAAGTATCGACTTATCATACTGGACAAGCAATACATAAGAATGTGGAAGGAAACACTTGTATCATGATAGAGACGATTTACGAATGTTGGTTAAAAAAGGGCAAGGGAATTATCAGGACATTCCAAACACATTATAGATCTGCAGTATATACATTTCGTGTTATCGTTCCCACAAAGAAACACTACACCATTTGTTAAACAAAGTTTAGCTAAAGCAGTCGGTGGTGTAGTGGTAACGTGCCAGACTTCCAAATGGAAAATCTTGGTTCGATTCCCATCAGATAGTATGATTTTTTCGCATAAAATCATGGATGAAGAGATTTATCTTCTGATGGAGAATTTACAAGGCATCACTCGGATAGTTCGAATAAACAGTGTGTGCATTCTATATCATACACTGTAATGATAAGCATGTTTTATATTTATATTCGTCCCCCTTTCTCTCTTTCTTGACGTATCCCTGTCCTGTCTTTGCATCTTTCACTTCTCCCCCTCTCTCCCTCTCACACACCCACGCATTTCATGTTCAAAAGTTAAAATGGAGCAAGAGCCCGATATACCTGGTCTGGAGAATCTAATTACTGTTAACTTCGGCGTCGTGTTTTTTGTGCTCTGGGGATAGCATCTCCAGTCCTGGTCATCTCTGACAAAAATACTGTTTAAACACAAGGGAATAAGTAAAACCGCTTTTTTATCCTCTGGGTTACCGGTCACTACGGATTTTAATCCTCGACCCAGTGGTGGTCTATAACCTAACCAACACCATCCGACTGACACGATGATCCGTTTCAGCTCTTTTATCTGTGCAAATTACGTTATATCCGGAAGAGATGAAATCAATGCTGGATGTTCGGAACAGATAAACCTTCGGAAAAGACTAGAAAATGGTAACCTCTTTGGTTATTTGAAAATAAAATTTTATTTATACTAGTTCGACACAAAATTTGTTCCCATCCTATAACTCAATTAATTCAGTGTGTTTTTTTCACTTTGAAATTTGAAACATGCTACATCTATGAGGAACATAAACTTTTCGTTTCCAACATTTGTAACTTTTCATTACGATACATTTTGGACTTTTAATATAGGGTATTTCTTATAGAAATTTAGCGGTAAAATAGAACTCTTCTATTTTTCTTTTTTCTTTCTTTCTCTTTTCTTTTACGTTTCGTTTTTCTTTTTTTGTTCTGTTTGCATTAGTAGTCTGAAATGGAGGATATGAACAACGCTATCTACTGGGTTTATTAGAATGTATTTTGGAACAGTAGGCTACGTCCAATGAACACAACCGAATTTGCAATGGAACCACGCAGAAACAAAGCATCTGTGTTAAACTTTTGACATTATCCTAGCTGTGTCTCGGAGATCTACAGTTCTACTTGAAATTGAAAAAATGATATAAAATCTTTGAGTTTTACGTTCCACGGTTATGCCGGTTAGGCTAAAGAAGACGGTGATGATGAGTAATGAATGAAATGGTCAAATGAAGAAAGTGGGAGGAAACGGGAGAACCCCGAAAAATCCCACGCACACGGTGTTTGTCCACCACAAAGCTCACTTGGAGGGGGCTGGGATCGAACCCGGGACCCCAAGCACCAGAGATGAACGCTCTACCACTGAGCCACCGCAGCCCCTACTTGAAATTGAGTATGCTATCCATTATGAAAGGGACATAATGAATGTTTAAAGCATCCTCTATATATTCGAATAGTTCTGAAAAATAGGCAAAAACAAACGTTATTTCTATATTACTGTTGGATTTCTGGAAACGGAAGTCCATAATGTTAGGTTCTTTTCTTACTACGTTTTAATTTGCCATGTTTTATCTGTTCCCCCTTTTCTTTTTCTTCTTCTCTTCTCTTCTCTCTCTCTCTTTACCTTATTTCTGAATCTCTGTGTAATAGACATCCATTAGTTTCAATTTTTCCTTGCGTGAGTTTCAGTTTCTTCCTACATCAACTTATGAATCTTGTTTCGTCTCGGTTTTATTTCATTTTGTCGAAACTAATACATGTGTAGTTTGAAATAAGAATTGCCCTCATATTGTTTGCAAATTTTGTATAGGACAGAAAAAAGGAGGAGAGAGAGGGGTTTCTTTACCTCACACGATTATGGGATAAGGTGTATGTTGGGTGGCCTAACTGCACGGCGTTATCTGTCGCAATTTTTTTTTTTGATGCGGAGTGTACAAGCAATGATCGCAAAGTAAGATCACAATGCCTGCAGTGGAACGTGTATAAATTATTTCATACAACCAATACAGCCAATACATAGTTCATACATTAGGTTATTTTTCGACAGTCTCCATATTGGGTGTAGCACTTGTTGCATCGTGGAATGAGTTTGAAGATTCATCTTGGTAAAACTCTTGTCCTTGCATGTTTAGACACGTTGTCACGAAGTGTTTCACCTACCCGTCTGAAGCAAAGCGACAGTCTCCTAGGTGCTCCTTTAAGTGCCGGAATAATTGAAACTCACTTGGAGCAAGGTTCGAGTTGTAGGGAAGGTGGTTAATGATGTCCCAGCAAAACTGCTTCAACAGCGTGGTGGTCTTCTGGGCTGTTGTCCTATATATACTACAAATCTAATATGTATTATTTTGATTTTTGTGTTATGTTTTGCTGCTTGCCTCATATTTTCCAGTGCTACCGTGCATGTCGTAGTGTGCTATACTGAGATTGGAAATGTCAATATAGAATTTATAATACCCATCCTGCATTGTGAGAAATAAATATGAAACATATTTTGTTTGTTGGCATGAAATTTAACTTGCTTTTTTTTCACTGACGAGATGTGAATCTTCGGCTCAACGTTGGATCCGAACCATACGAGCTTCCACTAAGAATTGAACTCGGGGTCTCCGGCATCAAAAGCGTATAAGCTGACCATATGGTCACGAGCAAGTTCATGAAAATATTTGAATTTAGAAGATAAATACAGAGGGTTTTGTGTTACATTGTTCTGTTTGGTGCTAAGTGTTACGGAATCAATCACAGGTCAAATAATTTTGTCATATTTTATAAATTCAAAGATCAGTCTTATTGCCATATAGTTTCGAAGCAAACCTAATCTACGCTCAACTTCGAAAAAAATCGAGTAATAATTTCAGTTTCTTCCCTCATAAATCAGATCTTATTTCAAATATATTAGAATTGACTTCTAAATTACATGATGACATGCGTATACGACAACCAAAAATCTAACCTAACTCATAATACAGAGATGGATGCACTTATATTGAGCCGAATTTGAATGTCCTACTTACCTAGGAAATGCCGTATTTCCACTACTGGCTGTGTTCAATCTGTAGGCCATTTCTACTAACATCGACATCGGAGTTTTTATTGTAGAAGATTGCGTTGCAGCTGGAGTATGGTATTGCATCCCATTCTTCTTTACAGGCTGGTGATGGTGCGGATTCGAGGATGGAAAACGCGCCGCTTGAGGAGTCCGAAAGTCCAATAGTCCATTGAACTGACATTCTTACTGTTGACAGGAATATCAGAGAAAGGAATTGCCAATATTTCAGTCTCCTGTTCCATACGGCGATAGTTTTCTACGTGTGGCCAGATGCTTTGTCTTGATGAAGTATAACGTGGTTCACGTCTTCTCCGTGCAGTGATAGGATTTCATGCTGGTGCATTTCAGTCAGGATAAATGTAAAATTCATTTTGACTTTTAGCTTCACCTTTCGGAGACGCAGTTTGCCCCTGTACGAGAAACCGTCCACATCATGAACCCTTTCGGAAAACGGTTCAAGCTACTCGCGTCGGTGTGGTGGATCTTGGATTCGGTGCCTTATATTTCCAAACAATACGATTCACAGTGGCACAACCTACACGAAAATGAAGCACTTGACACATTTCTACGATGCACGGGGCCGGAGACTTAAGAGCCAGAAGGTTCACAATGATGATTATACAGATAACAATCGTACGCTATTTGGCGCAACGTGACTACTAACCACAAACACAATGGATGAAAATAACGTTCAGTGCTGCCAAATTACTAGAACAGAAATGACGGGCATTTCAAAAGCTACATTCTTTATGGGACAACCTAATTGATTCAGTTGAATGTTAAGTTTTCGATCGTAGCATTACACGAGGTTGATGTAAGTCTGGTTTAAGAAATACTGTCACTCATCTTCCTTTTTAGAAAATTATGTTCTCTTTGTGTCTTCTTGTACTATTTAATTTGTTTTAAAGGTGTCGTAGCAGTTTTTTTAATGGTTTTGACTGGGCTACGATATTGGAGTGTTCTGTATTGAAAATAAACATAACGTCATAATATCATTACTTGATACAAGTGAATGTTACTCATAGACATATAAATGCAGTTAGACCCTTGCATAACAGTTCCATCATAGATAACCAAATAGTTTTATATGTGATTTCAAAGCAATACTAGTATATCAAACTTCGAAGCTGTTGTGTGAATATAACCAACCACAATACCATAAATTCTATGGCAAACACTTTCTCACAGCGAAGTGCTCATAATGATATGAAACTAAAGAAATAATATAATATGATTTTGTAAAAAAAAAAAAAAAAAAAAAATTAGTAGCACTGTCAGATGTACACCACGTAAAGGACTTTGGTTTGTAAGCGTGATATTTTTTTCTCAATTGATATTGAGACCGGAAGTAGAAATAAATTTCTACTACTTCCGGATTTAGTTGAAAGATTACAGTGGAGATGGAATGGTATTTAAATGATTGCAGAAAACCGCTCATCACTATTTATTAGCATTTTGGCTGTATAGCGATCAACGTTAAAATCAGAAAAGATTGAATTCTGCCACTTCTGACTTGGATATTATCTTTATCAACGAACTCGTTTCCTAACTACTAAGCCTTTATATCTTGGTAAAAATTGATGGTGATCCAAGAAAAAGTCCTTGGGTTTTTCTTTTCTCCTGGATGATCAGATAGAGTAAATATACAAAAGGGTTTTGGTAAACCATACTCTTTAAATACATAAAAACAGAATTTAAACATCGTAGTAGACCTTAAGTCCGTGGTAGCGAGAAAGGAAATATTGGTTATTTGTATGTAGCGGAGTTAATACTATTGTATATACATGACGCTGTGTGTTGAAGCCAGGCGTGCAACCAGAAATTTTTGTTTGGAAGGGTCCAAGCTTTGAGGGGAGGAAGTCGATACTACAAGCCACTACGTGTAGTGCTCTCAGCGGACCCGTGACCCGAATTGACTGACCCGACCCGACCCGTGATCCGATCCGACTAACCGGACCCGACAACCCGACCCGAACTGACCCGACTGATTCGATCCAACAACCCGACCCGAGCTGACCCGATTGACCCGACCCGAATAACCCGACCCCGACAACCCGACCTGAGCTAACCCGGCTGATCCGATCCGACAACCCGACCTGAGCTGACCCGGCTGATCCGATCCGACAACCCGACCCGAGCTGACCCGACTGACCCAACCCGTGTTGACCTGACCCGACCCGACCTGACCCGTTTGAGAGCACTAACTACGTGTATGTAGTATTGAACAGGTATTATTCTGCACCCAAAAAGACGATAAGTAAAATTGTAAAATACATCCACCTATATTTTCAGAAAAAAAGAAGATAGTACTAGATTGCTTTTAAAACAGAAAGAATACAGATGAAGGGTAAGATCAAATGTTCATGCTACATCAATCATTTCACTATTAAACAAATATAGTTTTATTGGGAAAGTGTACAAATGCATGTTGAGTAGGAAGTTTTGAGGGACTTGGACGTGGTGGACGCCCCTTGGGTGTGCCCCTGGTTGAAGCTAATAATTTTCCGATATGTTTGTTGTGTGAGAATTAGGGATTAGAATTCCCCATTGCAAGCCTCTTCACCCTCCCTTCTATTTTCTATCGCCAATGTTCTGTAATAATATCCTGATCACTTTTTTTCCTCTTTTTTTAAAAGCATCTTCTGTGTTTCCTTGTCTATTTTGCTAACACCACGTAATTTTTCACCAAGTATTCTCCATACATTTATCAATTCTAGAATGCTCCCAGTTCCTTTTCATTGCTGTTAGTACTCTTCCATTTCTGAAGCCCGCACAATACAGAACTCTACGAAACTTTTGATGAGTTTTCCTTTCCGGTATAATTATATGTTCAAAGACCGAGGAAATACGCTTCTCTCGTTTTTATTAAGCCTCTTCCGCCATTCATATACGTGTCTCCATAAAGTGCACAATTGAATAGAAAATTGTTATAAAGACGACGGAATGAGAAACAGGTAGATTCGACTTTAAACTCAGTCTATGCTTTTGTATGAAGTACAGCAATGAAGTTTCACTTAACTTTCTTTTCGAGTTGTAGTTAATGAAAAGTGTACTGAACAAGGAAATTATATAAAATTAAATACTTGGAAAATTTGACCTGGATTTTGATCTTGCTAAAGAAAAGGCAATATCATCAAATCAGTAAGACATACTTGCAAAATCAGAAATAATCATTTGCATGAAATGAAATCTTTCAGTTTTACGTCCCACGATTATGCCGACTAGGCTAAACGAGACGGTGATGAGGAAAAATTAATGCAATGGTGGAATGAAAAACGTGGGAAAAAACGGGAGCACCCCGAGAAAACGCACAGACACGGTGTTTGTCCACCACAAAGTTCACTTAGCGCGAGTTGGAATCAAACTGCGGACTTCACGCGGTAGAGATGAACGTTCTACCACTGAGCCACCGCATCTCCTACGAAGGAGTATGTGGCGCTGATTAATGATAACGGGTCGTAGAGGATCGTAAAGAACCCACTTCTCGCCACTGTTGCCAACAGTTTACCACATTTTCCCACCAAACTAAAGACTTGAAACTACCAGAATACAAGTAAAGATGTTTAGAAAACCTTTAGAAATCGCACACTATACATGCAAATGAAAAGCAAAAATGGTACATTCCTTTTAACTAGACTTTTGGTTTGTTACGATTTCAATAACAGTGTGAACAACATGGAGTTGCCGTGATGCAAATCGCGAAAGCCAAGGAAGTTTATACATTTCGGTGACTAGAAAGTTCAAATTTGTTGGTAGACTCATTTGTTGCAAAATGACAAACACGTTTTACGAGAATCAGATACGAGATGTTTCCTTTTAATATTAATATAATATTAAATTATACCTTATAATTAATATAATCCTTAGGCATCATAACGCGAGAATTTGAATTATTTCAGTTTTTCTTTCATTTTTTTCTTTGACATCTAAATTTAATTACAAACTCCTGCAGCTAACTCTATATATCGAACAGAAATATATTTTTATCTTATTTTATTTGTTTGTTTTTATTTATTTATTTTTTATTTTAAAGCAAAACCAGGATTCTTCTCCCATGCTGCATGTTATTAGAAATACAGCATAATTAATTAAGGTCAAATTTTCATTCTTTGACAAGCGGAAATTCCAAGAGGGCTTGCTAAATTTGCCCAAATTAGTAAAGTAATATATCTGCAAAATATTTCAATAGTTTCAATTCGTTCGTCTAAAAGACTGGAAACGAGATCGGTGGTCAGTTTGATATTAAACATCCACTAAAGTTCAGCTAAAAATAATTCACAGTCCACTAGATTTTCTCACTAGCCACCAGAATAAAAATGTCCCCACTAAACAAGCATTCAAAATCTCCAGATTTGATGGGAAAATCATTTGATTGGTCACACTGCTTCTTACTTGCACGTCAGTACTCTATACAGAACGGGAATTCTTCTCCTATCGAGATAACAAAGAAATGCTTTTTCTTGTCGCTTTTTACTCCTCAATCAATTTGAGTATCCTTACCCCTTAGGATACACGTGGCGGATGGATTTGGACGGCATCTAGTATTCAGTATTCACCTCAGCGATCCGAAAACTGTGGAATGGATGGATTAGACACTAATATCGATCGTTCTCGATTAGTTTTTCACATCACCACTTTCCCATTCATTCCTCACTCCTTTCCGATGGGAGACGAATTTGGACTAAAACGGCAATGGAACTGTTCATCTCTGCGACCATGAAAACTATGGATTGGACACTAATTAAGATCTTTTTAAAATTATTTTGATATGCTACACCTTTACTCTCTTGTCTAGAATGTTCTAAAAACCCTAAGTTGAATGAGGGTCCACTCAAGTACCAAAAATCATCAAAACTGGTTCTGCAGTGAAGTGGGAGTTAGCGATTAAGCATGGTTACATTCATTTTTATTTGGACCGCTTGGTTGCCAAATAGACTAAGTCCAAAATTGAAATTCTCAAGCAGAGAAATTTGAAGTTCCAAAATCTCATGAAAAATATAAATTTCTGTTATGGTCGCAAAAACCAAGCCACATTTATGTAGTCTATGGTCTAATAAATTACTGTTTACAAAAATCTTTTAGCTATGTATAGAGGTAAATGATGGCATTAGCCCATTTTTCCATTTTTTAGACTTAGACTCACTTGGCATCCAAGTAACTTATGTATATACAAAAATAGATGTTGAACAAAAGAAAAGTCTTTTATCCTGTATTTCCTTGAATTTTCTTACAAAAAAAAAACATTTTAATTTTGTAATACGAATTTTATTTTGGGAATCTATTTTTGCAATATATATATATATATATATATATATATATATATATATATATATTGCTAAATGCGGTTATTAGATTTCTTGTGACGTTTGTTCGTTAGGACATTTTTAGACTTTTCTGTCTATGAACAAAGAGAAAAAATAAACTGATCGTCAACATAAATGACAAGTAACAGGCAGGTACGCAAATAATTTGGTCTGTGTACATATTTATTTCGCTTTAATGCGGAGGACGAGTCGATTATCCATGTCACTGATCCTATTGCTGCTACCTAACACGGAAAAATTATAAAAATCTGTTAAACCAACTTCATTCTACAAAAGTTATTTGTCTAATGTAATGCGTTATGTTCTTTGTTTTTACTCTGGTCAAATTAATCTTTTGAGTTTATTACCCCACGACAATTGACTGGATTAAAAATGTAACAATTGACTGATAAATGACAAAGGACACTGAAAGCACAAAGCACAGTCATGTTTTGAAAATTGGACTTCTTCTTTTCTTACACGTTGGTAAAGCTGTTATAATTATAGTGCTGCCAAAATGTATTGAGCCATGGCAAAAATGCGAACTAAAACTCATACCCTCGACACACCCACGCGTTGAGCCAATAATGGTTCAGCTGTTGCTAAGCGAGAGAGCCTTGGCGAAAGGCAGTGGAATTTCTTCAGCCGATAGCAGCGTTTGGAACAGAAGACGAGGTATCAAGTCAATGTGGTATATCTTTAGTAAAAGATTAAGATAGTTACGTTCCTCCTAAGAAAGAGAAATTGAGTTGAGTTGAGTTGATTTTAGTTTAGCGTCCCGTTCAGCAGCGAGGCTATATGAGACGTGGACCTACTGATTAACGTGGAATCCGAACCACATGAGCTCCTGCCGGGAATCGAACCCGGGTCTTCCACGCCAAAGGCGCGTACGCTAACCGTTTAGCCACGAGGGAGCTCTCCTAAGAAAGAGAAATATTAATTCTACTGGAAAAGGGTTCTATGTAAGTGGAAGGGTAAGTATTAGGTTTGACAATATCACTTCTAGGGGTGGTACCGAGACAAGATGAAATGAGACTTTATACTCCTGGTCTCGTCTTGTTTAACAAATAGTGGTCTCAATTTCGGTCTCGTCTCGAGTCGAGAATTTTCGTATCTGTCTCAATCAGTTTTTGATCAACATATATTTGTCTTGATCTCGGTCTCGAGGGCCAAATCTCAATATCGTCTCGCTCTCATCTTGATAATTTAGAAATAAATTGTAAGAAATTAAAAATGTATTAATTAGTACTAAACTCTGACCGAAACAAATCATTTTTAATAAATGAGGCGTATAGTTTCTAAATCCGCCATCTCCAATTTTTGAAAAAAATGAGGTAAGTAGATTTACTGGTATTCCTTTCCATGCCCTACATGATGATGAAAAGAGTTGTTTGAAATGTCGCCACCTCCACCCTCAATTACTGCTTTAAAGTTCAGGGTATTTTTCAAAAGCCGCCATCTCCACTCAGCAGTGTGTTTGTAAACCCGCCATCTCGATTCTATCCTATGCTATGCTATGAATTGAAGACCGACGTTAATGAAAAAAAGTTGCAAGATGTTGTTCAACTCGTAACGAAACACTTCGGGGAGAATTGGCGTGCTAATTCAAACTTAGCCATTTAAGTTGATGCTGAAAAGAGACTGACTGCGTCAACAGAAGAAAGTGTAGATGAGGATTAGGCTGAATGCCAGTGTTCCGAACATGATTCTGATGAGATCTATATCTGACAACAGTGTAAAGATAACTTTCAATCCTTTTCTTGTTGGTAAAGGTGACATTTATTCCGAAGTTCCCATCCTGTTATGTGAAGCTATGTTAGGTTAGGTCAGGTTAGGTTAGGTTAGGTCCCAATAGGTTAGATTAGGTTAGTGAGGTGAGGTTAAGTTAGCTTATGTTATGCTAGGAGACGATATTTCTAAACGGGCTGGGAACTTCGGAACTTGACCCGTAAATGTAGCTAACGTACTATGATTAGAGCTTCATTTTTTTCCTTGTTTGTGCACATTATAATGTCACCCAACAAGTTAATATCGTTGTTTAGATTCAGTTTATCTCCATCTACTGTTCTGTTCTGAAATAGTTATCCGAAAGTATAATAGTAATGACTTGGAAGCAAATAAACCCCAAAAGTAACTTAGGTACGTTTGTTTCAACGTCCTCCATCTCCAAAAGTTGTTTACAAAATCCGCCATCTCCAAACTGCTTTCTGCAATAACCGAGAAATGGAATGAGAGAGATTTTTGTCATTTGGTAGTTATAATGAATGTCCAGAAAGCAGTAAAGTATTTCTAAAAAAAAATTTATCTTACATAATCTCTGAGTTATCAGTTTTTTCTGTTTTTCTCGAAACCGTTTATGAAGGAGATGGCGGATTTAGAAACTATACGCCTCAAATAATAGTCTTACAGTCGCGGTAATCTATCATCGCCTTCATCAGACACATTATTAAACCCTATATTCAAACCGGGGGCAGAAATTAACCATTTCCGGTTTTAACTTTGGCCACCATACAGTAAAATGATAATAGATGGTAAGAGGTGGTTTTCTGCAATCAATTAAGAGTCCCAATAATATTTATTTCATATCCACTCTAATCTCTCTAAGAAAACCGGAACTGGTAGAAATCTTCTAATACCTCCGGTTTCAATATTCAGAAAATATCACCCTATACAAACCAAACTTCTTCTCGTGGAGTACATGTGACACTGCTACTTCTTAAGTCAATCACAGACTATACAGTCTAGCATTCAACCTGGAAAAACACAAGTCAAGATATAGTCCTCAGAAGTCGAACTCAGGATCTTTCAGTTACTAGCCTTCCACGCTCACTTGTTAAATGGTTAACTATTGAGTACATAATGTAGGCCTACGTGCTAACGCAATATAAATAAATTAGTAGGATGTATATTATGTAATATTAGTATACAAAGAAACATATAACAAATAACTCGACGGATCATATTTCCTAATATCTCCATCTCTTTAGTAAACATTCGCAAAATGTGACTTTGGAACACAATTCACGATGATATTTTCCCCTAAAATATAAATGTACCTTTTCTGTAATCTCATTTTTAGAGACAGATTTGCCTGAGAAAAAGAAGTTGAATTCTCTCTTTTTCCTTGAGATAAAGTTTCTCCCTAGGCCACGGTCAAGGAGATAAACTCAATTAAATAACCATTCTCGGAAATATTAGACATAAACCATTAAATCACTGTTACACAAGAGAATAATTTGGAGATCTCAAAATGGCGAGAAAGTTTCTAGAGGGAAAAAATCATTGTATGGTAATTAAGAAGTTTTTGTTAGATAACATAATGTCAAGCCCCATGAGAAGTAATAATATATTATTAACGATTTTGTCTCAACAACTATATATTTTTATTCCACGACGATTGCATTATGCTGGTTAAAATTAAATGTTGTTCCTACTGCAATAACATCTTTATGCCTTGAATTATTTGCAGACTACGTCAAACTGTTATATTTCAAATTTCATATTCCAGATTATGTATAAAACTATACTAAACCAGCTCGACAAAGATAATTTACATCATATATTATTGTCTACTTAAAGCACCAACATAGCTTTTGTTCATTTAAACATCACAATTTCAGACTTATTGCCAAACATGATACAAAAATATATGTCGGAAGTGCAAAAAAAAAGATGGCATCTCAGTATGTTCATAGTTTACCGTTGTTTAAAAACCTTTTCCAGACCTCTCTCTATAAAAGAGCATTCTTCTTTAAACAACAGTACGTAGCAGTGTTGCCACACTTGGTACAATTGTACCAAATTCAGCCCTTTTTGTCATTCATAGGCCCGATGGTACCACTCTGGCATTTTCAGCCCCTTTTGTGAGAAAGTTGGTACAATTGTACCCAATTCAGCACCATTTAACAAATACTTGTCACATTTTCAAAAGTGTCAGTAAGACTTTTCCTACATCTCACGTTACTCATACTGTGTGTAGAACTCTTAAAAAAATGCTGTTGAGCATTCATTTCTGTGACGTTACACCGCATAACGCTACGAACTTTGTGTAGAAAATTCGTAATTAGAACTATACCGGAGAACAAATGACGCTAGATATGCGCATCCGCGCCGCGCATAAAGGAGACGAGAGAGAAATAGTGTGGTAAAAATTTTAGTCGTCCTCTTTGTAATTAGAAATTAATTTAAAAAAACACTTTCTTGATTTAAACTCTTGGAAAAGGGGGGGGGGAGTGTTATAGAACTTTACCTCTGTTACTTTCATGTTATAGAGCAATGTAGCCTATTACACTCAGGGGTAAAAGTGGATCTGAAAAAGTAGGGCATGCATGACGTCACGCCATCCCCCGTACCTATCTTTGCGCATTGTATTTTTTTAGAAGTGAAGAACGCCACAGATATTTTCTGAAAGTGGGTAGACGGCGTCCCCCGCGAGTTCCCCGACACTTTTACCCCCGATGGTATAAAATAATAAATTCAGCCGTTTTTGTTTCAATTTGGTACTATTTTTCAGCCCACTCCAGAGCTAGGACTGTGGCAACACTGGTACATAGAAAAGCAAGTAACAATGTAACGTGCACACGTGAAGAAGTTTGGTTTCTATGGAGTTAATATTATCTCAATCAATATTGAAACCGGAAGTTATAGTAGATTGCTACCATTTCTGGTTTTAGTGGAGAGAAGAATGGAGATCAAATATATTCTTAGAACGTTTAATTGATTACAGAAAATCGCTTCTCGATATATATATTACCACTTTTACCATAGAACGATCAACGTTAAAAATCTGAAGTAGTTGATTTCTGTCACTTCCCGTTTAAAAAAAGAAATGAAATTTTTGAGTTTTACGTCCCACAGCTATGCTGGCTAAGCTAAAGGAAACGGTGCTGATGAGAAATGAATGAAATGGTGGAATAAAGAAAGTGGGAGGAAATGAGAGAACCCTGAGGAAACCCACGCACACGGTGTTTGTCCACCACAAAGTTCGCTTGGCGGTGGCTGGGATTGAACCCGGGCCCCTAAGCACCAGAGGTGAACGCTCTACCACTAAGCTACCGCGGCCCTTCTACTTCCCGTTTAAACATTAAGAGAAAAGACGGTACTATCCATAGAACGCTAAATTGATTTTAAAAAAAAAAACTGTTCGTTGCTATTTCTTATAGTTTTTGCTCTACGTCAATGTTGAAACTGATAGTTATACCATTTTCAGTTTTAGTAGACAGTTAAGAAGGGATAGCGGAAAAGAGCCTACATAATCAAGAAGACATTTTGGTAGGAGGAAGAATGGTTAGATGTATATGCCAGATGATTTGACACTTGTGGCGTAATCTGAGGAGAAAATCAGTTAGATGTTAGAATACTTGAGGAACAGCTGTGAAGAATATGGGATGAAAATAAAAGTTAGAAACACAAAAGCCATGGAGATTGACACGAAGCGGTCGGTGTCAAATATAGAAATGGAAGGGGAGAAAATAGACCCGGTGACTAGTTTTCGATACTTAGGTAATATTATTAATGATGATATGAAGTGCGAACGTGAAATAAAAGCAATAAATGGCGAAAGAAGCCTTTAGGAAGAAGAAAAGTCTGTTTTATGAGACCTTGAATAAAGAGTTATAACAAAGACTTATAAAATGTTTCGTGTGGAGTATTGTAGCAAATGGGGTAGAAACATAGATATTACACAGTAATGATGGAAAATGACTGGAAGCTTTCGAAATGTGGGTGTGGAGAAGAATGGAGGGAATTAGTTGGGTCAAGACGAAAAAGAATGAGAGGGTGTTAGAAATGGCGGGAAAGAAAAGAACAGTTTTAGCTATTAGTGAGAAGATGAGAAACTGATTGAAACATTGGTTTAAAAACCCTAAAAAAACGTTTAATTATTTTAAATGATTAAACAAGTGTTTCAGAGTGTTTTATGTTTGATCTAAAATGAAAAAAATCTGAATAGTTCACTAATATACAGGGCAATTTGCCACCCCGTGCAATGGCATAATTTGCCGTCCCCCTTTCTCCCGAAAGAATAAATATTAAAAGCCATCATAAGTATGCTACCCCATCATGAACAACGATGGGGAAGGAAAGAACACTCGAACTCAGAAAGGTCTAAATATTACAAATAAATTTTGTTGTGTCTATTTTCTTCTTTAAATAATACTCCACTATGTTATTGAAAGATAAACCAAACACACCTGCAGAGAAAATATGATAATGCTTTTTATAGAATTCAATATGCAGCTTCAATTTCAATATACCAGGTTGCAATTCCAGTGTAACTAGCTCTTTTATCTTTATTTCTTGATTGTCCCCCTAAATCTGATTTTTTAAATAAGCTTGATTCCACCTTCAATGATAAGAAATTCGTTTGTAACAAAGGTAACACTAGTTTTCATATCAAAACTGTGATAACTAACTAAATGGAACAGGTGTTCGCTACTGTTCGAGAATTGAGTTCTTGTATTTAACAACAATCAAGCAATTCATGCTGGGATTCATTTGATCATTTGCTTTAGCACG
The DNA here is from genome assembly GCF_964235325.1 of Thermobia domestica. Classification (NCBI taxonomy): domain Eukaryota; kingdom Metazoa; phylum Arthropoda; class Insecta; order Zygentoma; family Lepismatidae; genus Thermobia; species Thermobia domestica. The sequence goes on along the minus strand of NC_137456.1, from coordinate 277,260,821 downwards.
GTCAATGTGACCTAAAACTAAAGTGACCTAAACATGATTTATGAATGTAGTATTAAATAGCAGATCAGTTTAATAAATTTAACAACCATGAAGTGTGTTTCCAACAAGAAATATTTATTTTAAATAATATAGTTATGACAGATTTTGCTTCCCCGTGCAAATGCACGTGTTGCACATATGATAAAGCCGACTTTGTCAATATGCCCATAAGAGGCCTTAGAAATTTCTTCGAGACTTCGAGTTCGAATTTATGATTGTGAGCAGAAGGAAGAATTTAAAATATTATCCACAATAACAAGTAGGAACATTTGCTACTATTATTTAAATAGGCCTACTCAAAATTCAAGCAGAAAACAAGCAACATACTTACAAGTAAACCTTACGTTTGGGTGAATCGAGTTGCTGACTGAGACACATATGAGAAAGTAGTACTAAATGTGATCAGTATTTCAGTGAAGTTGTAGGTGCGAAGCTCCAGAGGTTTAGGAGATACTGCTACCAGAACATCATATGGAAGTACAGAATAGTCTTCATACAATTGGAGGTAAAAGCCCTGTAAGACCTCTTGTAACGACAAAAGGTGAATAACAAATATATGGGTACATATTAGGACTAGGGGGAAGTCATATAGTAAGGGTATATTTGACGGCGGCCATCTTGAAATCCGCCATTTTGAATTAAGGTTAAGTTTTTAAAATAGGAATAGTTTTACAAAAGTTTTAAACAAAACGCATAACATTGACACCTTATTAATAGCAAATTTTACCATAAATCCAACGGTATAACCTTTTTTGCTTTTATTATTTACTTTTGTCTGATTCAAAATGGCGGATTTGAACATGGCCGCCATCAAGGCAACTCTTACCATAGACCTAATATTTATCCACCTGCTTTTTATTTAATTATTATCATTAATACAAAATTTACAAGGTGGGGTAAAGGACTAATACATATGCTGCAACAATATTTAATTTCCCTGTAACTTTTTACAAATTGAGCGTAAATCAAAATTAACGTCACCATTGTTCTTCTGATTAAATTTGCGCCTTAAATCATGTATCACAATACCCTATTTCTATTTTAAAAACTTAACCTTAATTCAAAATGGCGGATTTAAAGATGGCCGCCGTCAGGTATACCCTTACTATATGACTTCCCTCTAGTCCTAATATGTACCTATATATTTGTTATTCACTTTTTGTCGTTACAAGAGGTCTTACAGGGCTTTTACCTCCAACTGTATGAAGACTATTCTGTACTTCCATGTGATGTTCTGGTAGCTGTATCTCCTAAACCCCTGGAGCTTCGCACCTACAACTTCACTGAAATACTGACCACATTTAGTACTACTTTCTCATATGTGTCTCAGTCAGCAACTCGATTCACCCAAACGTAAGGTTTACTTGTTAGTTTCTTTGTGCTATAAAAGATATTCTCCAAATATATCTATATACAGAGTGTTTCAAAACAACACCGATAACATTTAGGAGATGATTCCTGCATCAAGATAACACAAAAAGTATAGACAAACATGGGTGCAGAAATCCGTAATTTCGAAGTTATAGGCTGCCGAAAACGTGAAAAAATAAACTAACCTACCGTAGTCGGGCCAAGAATTCACTTAGAAACTAATATCTGCGCTATCTAAAATACATGTTTCAGGATCTTGCGGTACCTCCGCAACAATTTTTATGGACTTAGTTCGTCAGTACTTCAAATTATATGTCCGTAGCCAAACTCCCTCTATAAAAATTGTTGCGTAAGTACCTTATATATGACATGCATCTTTTAGTTTATATATAGCATGTGGCTTTTGGTTAGCGTTTAAAAAAACAGCGACAATAATTCCTTCCTACTAAAACAAAGAGAAAAAAAGAAAGAGTGTTCACATCCTCTCTTTATGTTTTAAGCCAACATTCAAACGAATTTCGTAAAAATCTGGAACTTTGAAGTGTATTTATGCCATATGATGTAGCTTTGAAGTTATTTTATAATAAGCAACTGCAGTCAGAGTCTCGTAAAGCATACTATTTTGTATTTTCTTTTTTAAAAACCTCTGATCTTGATTTCTACAATTAATTCCAGCAGAAATGTGTGTAAAACATCAAAAGAACATACATGGAAATCAGAGAGAACGAGCGGTCTACTTAAAATTTCCGCGTGTGTGATGTTTTACCACCATGTTAATAAATCTTTACGGTTAAACTGAAGGATGGTGAAATGAGCTTTATTTGTCATCAAATTATTATTATTATTATTATTATTATTATTATTATTATTATTATTATTATTATTATTATTATTATTATTATTATTATTATTATTATTATTATTATCGGCTGTCATAAAATGAAAAAAAAAAGATTACTATTCACATGAGTACGAATATTGCTTAGCTTTTTTAGAAACTTCAATCTCCGTCGGAAAAAAGGAAATTTATTGATAAATACTTTAGTCAAAGAGTGTTGGATAACAAGCATAGTAGCGAATAGTGCTTCAATAATAGATATATATAGTACTCAGTGATACAAACCTGGAACTTCATAAAATTCCATCTCAAAAGGCAGAAATTCCCATTTTGCTCTTAAATTTCCCGCGCACTGTACGAGTACTAATTACACTGTTAAAAATAATTTCTTAAATTTTAGAAACCGTTTCTTATCTGTGCACCGAGACAATATTTTCTTAGAAAAAAGATTTGTCAATTCTCATTCATAAGGAAAGAATATTTTCTCATTCTGCTTTATACAACCTCACTTATTTTTCTTCATTTCTCGTTAATGAGAGTTTCAAACTCTTGTTTCTAAGAAAAGATATTCTCGCTGCACAGATAAGAGACAGTTTCTCAGATTTAAGAAAGTATTTTTAACAGTGTACAAAATTTATAAAAAATAAAAATTGAAATTACTGTATGTCATTCACTTTCTTCAATATTTGAGTGAATTATTCGTAAATTCTGATCTTCTAAAATTTTAATAAATATTTTCCTTAATTAAAAGAGACTATTGAGATTGATGAAAACAAGTACATTGTGTTATCAGAATTTAGAATTTTCACACGTTTTTGTGCTTTAATCTTCTACTAAATGTATTTTAGTATAACTATGCAAACTTCGTTCTCCACTTATTTCGTGTAGGGCGTTTTAGAAATTGCCTGTTTATCGTTTGACAATTTACTTTCTTCCATTCGTGATTTTTTTTAAATACTCCAGAGTGCCTTGGTGCTTCTTTTTTAAATTCACAAGTTCTGTATAAATAACTTTCACATTAACATGCACTTTTCCAGCAGCAAAATTTGACAATTACCACTGATTTCACGTTAATTCCAGCGTCATTAGCCTACTTCCTGCTCATGGACAATTCGATTAAATAAATATATATAAAATCCCACATATATTGGTAATTTTGACGAAAATTCCCTTTATCCCTATTCGAAAAACTAATGTGAAAAATTCCACAAAATGGGATTTTTCCCACGGGTTGGCATCACTGATAGGAATAAGAGTGCCGATGTATAGTGTAAAGAGTAGATCAATATTCGTAGCACCAAATTTAACACGCGAAATATGGAGAAGAATGACAATGTCTTTCAATAATTTAAAATGAAAGTATGTTGGGAGAAATAACAGAGCAATTCTTACAAAAATTGAACTGTTTTAACTTTATGACAAGAAGTCTAACTGCCAATCTTGATTATATGACCACCCCTAAATCGAGTTTTCGTATTTTGTACAGAATAAACACATCACATTGAGTTAAGTGATAGTTTGATTTGGCTACACTATGTGTACTTCTTCAGATCTCTCTGTGAAGCTCTCTCTACACTATGTGTAAGGCCAACAAGGAAATTTTTGCCTGAAATATAATAAATCTTTTGACCCAAAAATTAAACTGTTTTAACTTTATGACACGGAATCTAACTGCCAATCTTGATTTTATGGTCATTACATATCCTCAGGATATATTTAGTTATAATCTTTTATTTAAAGAACTAATCTTTTATTTTGGAATATGACAAAAAGTGTAGGAAAGATGCCAGGATTTTTGGATGCCAGATGTGCAATTTTAAGAAAGGTTGTTTTAAATGATACTTAAATGAAATTTTAATTTGAATAGTGTTGTAAATGGTCTTTTACGAAATTGACTGTTTTTATTTTATCTTGTTTTATAATTAGTTTGAAGCTTATAATAACCTTCTGACAAGGGAATTAACCTTCTCTAATATTCATTCTATACTACAAATTTTCTGGTCTGTTTAAAATGATTGTATAATTGTTTCAACATAGTGTTGTACTTTTGCTTATGAACTGTTCATAGCACTTAAAATAAAATTATTATTATTATTATTATTATTATTATTATTATTATTATTATTATTATTATTATTATTATTATTATTATTATTATTATTAACTTGCTTTATATTACACGTCTTTCTTTATTAGTATTTCCGATATGTATGTTCCTTTTTTATAGGGGGTAGTATAAAGCTCCCACACACACTATGACATGACACATTCTTTTCCTTACTTGGCAATTTTATTTGATTTGCTTTTAAGTCATGTTAAATCCTGCAGAACAGATATCTCTGTTCGTATGTCTGTGGGCAGGTATCAAATCAAACACAGTAAAATATAGGGAGAAATGCTTTATTGATTCACTGAACAATAGGTCAATCCTTGGATATTTTGGACTTCGTGATATCGCGGACATCGTACAACCTTATTATGTAACAACCTGCAGCAAATGTGTGTTTTATTTGTATTTTCAATGTAAATGTTCCGAATAAACGTACTTTCCACACAAAAGAATGAACTGCATGTAGGCGGCGGTCAGGATCTCATATACAGATGGACGTATGTGACATAAAGCTGACGTATGTAAAATACATATACATATATAATATACGGAAGACTGTTAGATGTCAGACTTCCTGCAACGGCATGATGTAAAATCTAAGCGGAAAAAGATTAGTACGTATATATCATATGGATAACGTATGTTTTGTATAGATTTCCGTAGTAAACATAAGGATTCCGTATATTTGAACAATATACCGCTGCCTGGATAACAGATTTTTTCTCAGTGCATGTATTCAGTATCACAAGAGTAGGTCCTACTTCCATTGTCATTCCTATTTTAATAGTAGTTTACTATTAATATAAGAATGATAACGGAAGTCCCTTTTATCTTTGTCCTTACCCATCGATCGAAACATCTATCGAAGTGATACATTTAAATACTTTTGGTTTCAATCTTGACCTCGTAGAGAAAAAAAGAAAAGATGTAAAAGATGGCAAGAAATGTTTTTTTATATATCGATTCAATGTCTCAAAAATAGAATTTATCTCCGCTCTTGTGGGAGATTTAACTTCAATCCCAATACAGCATGAACAGAAAGTAAGTTAGTTAAAGACTGTTTCTTTACGTTAAAAATGAAGAGATTTATAAATATAAGAATGATTAAGTATGAGTGAATGATACTTCCTTACTTATGTTGCTCATATTATCATGTTAATATTCAACAGGAATATTTACTCTTGAAAGAGAGTCTCCAGAATGACTAAACAAATAAAATACAGGTCATAGAATCCTTGGTAGAAACAAACGACTAGTTATTATTGATATAACATTACATTAAATTTAGATCTTTCTAGTTATTATTGGTATAAGGTTACATTAAATTTAGATGCATCTAGTTATTATTGATATAAGGTTACATTAAATTTAGATCAATTTAGTTATTATTGATATAAGGTTACATTAAATTAAAATGCATCTACTTATTATTGATATAAGGTTACATTAAATTAAAATGCATCTACTTATTATTTATATAAGGTTACATTAAATTTAGGTCCATCTAGTTATTATTGATATAAAGTTACATTAAATTTAGTTCCATCTAGTTATTATTGATATAAGGTTACATTAAATTCAGATCCGTCTAGTTATTTATTATTAATATAAGGTTACATTAAATTTAGATTCGTCTAGTTATTATTAATATAAGGTTACATTAAATTTAGATCAGTCTAGTTATCATTGCTATAAGGTTACATTAAATTTAGACGCATCTAGTTATCATTGCTATAAGGTTACATTAAATTTAGATGCATCTACTTATTGTTGCTATAAGGTTATATTAAATTTAGATCCATCTAGTTATTATTGATATAAGGTTACATTAAATTTAGATCCATCTAGTTATTATTGATATAAGGTTACATTAAATTTAGATCCGTCTAGTTATTATTGATATAAGGTTACATAAAATTTAGATCCATATAGTTATTATTGATATAAGGTTACATTAAATTTTAATTAAGTCATTGAAAAAGAAGCCAGAAATTTAATAAAATACAGAATTTATGAATTCAAATAAACTGAAGTCTGTCTCGGTGGAAGACCTGCATGCTCTAAACTCCTTGTATATTGCTTCTTTACATTTTTGAATGAAAGGTTTTCTAGTTGAACGTTTGAACAAGTTGTAGACCATTCTAACAATTTCAGCTCTGTCAGCTAACTTGACTATGCTGAGAGGTACACACTGTAACAACGTTATTGATGTTTTTGACTGTTCTGATCGTTCTGATCCTTTGTTTATTTTGGTCAGTTTTGGTTTTGGGGTCAGGTTCAGTTTCTTGTTTACATTTGTATTTAGAAGTTGCACTTTCATCTTTGTGGTTTCAGTTCCTTGAAAGTAAATTTACTTGTTCATAAAAGCTTAGCCTGTTTGTTTTTATTTTCAATAACAAAAAATCTGATATACATAGATGTATATTTTTGAGAATTACATTACAATAGTTACTAGTTAGTGAATTAAATCAGTGAGTTAGGCAGTTAATTAGTTAGTCAGTTACTTGAAGTGTAACGTCTCTTTTCAGCATCAGTACATACATAGATCTACAATTTAAAGTGAATTTCCGAACCACTTAAAGCCTTTAATGCTCTTCCACCGAGGATTGAACCCGGTACCTTGTGCATCAAAAGTGAACATGCTAACCACCACACTAGGCTCGGAAACGAAAAGAAATAGAAAGACCTGTTCTCATAGGGATTCAGAGTCCACAGAATAGTTTCCAGGTCCACACTTACCTTACCACTAAAACCGGGAGCTATTGATATTTCATCTTCGGTTTCAAATACTCGATTCCTGTAGTTTGAAAGTCTAACGTAGTTCCACTGTATAAAATAAAATTGTCGTTTCTTTTGACCATTTCTTTGTATCAAATGTTACAATCAATTTTCCGTCCAGTCTTATCAATCCAACTTTTTTCAAATTTTGAATTCATGCTAATCTTCACGTATACCAATGGGACACGAGTGGTAGAGCGCTTACCCATAATGCGTGGGGTCCCTGATTAAATCTTCGGCCAAGCAAGCTTGTGGTGGATAACATCGTATCGATTGTTTTCTTTAGAGTAGTGCCGTTTCCTTCCACATTCGCATTCCATCCATTTTTCCATCATCATTCACTTGCCTTAATCATGCATCTACCTTAGACTAAAGGGCATAAGACGTTAAATGAATTAATTAATTTACCGATAACCAAGTTGGCCTATGGACGTTTTTTACACCCTGTATAGTAATGTGCTAGTTTTGAAATGTATACCCATTTTGATAAGAATATGCTGCTATATTATTTCTGACCAATTATATATTGAATTTCCTGGACTAAAACTGTTTCTATACGTATCTACTGGAGTTACTTCAATAGCAGCGTTTCCTTCAAAACGCAATTATTAGTTAAAACTTCAACGCTGAACATCTCGACTTCATCAACTTTCCAGGTTTTTACATTCTATAGTTAATTCCTTCATTAGTAGTTGATTTCATATCCTTAAGATCATTTCGATAATATTTATTTCCGGACCAACCACTATTATTATCTCACTACTTATGCACTGCAAAGTTTGTAAATCTGAAAGATTCGAATATTCAGTTCTATTTGGTATAGAATCCTTGTTAAAGTAAATAGGAACAATTTTAAAATGTATGTCACTGGCTCTGTTTAATGAGAAATTCATTGCCATGTGTAACCATAGACTGGTCATCTGAAAGTAAACATCAGGGCTGCTGCATAGAAGGATTAAACCGACGTTTGGATTATCGGAAAGGGTTAACATGAGAAGAGAAAATACATATAACGCATGTTTGTTTTCTCGTCTTCCACATCACATGAGTCCTAGTTAAAGTTTGATGTCTCTCTTATTATTTAATGTAATTTTTACTATTGCATGGTACTATATACGTACCTGTATGTGGAGTGTATGTGTGTGTGTATGTATGTTTGTGTGTGTGTGTGTGTGTACATAGTGACTTTAACAAGAATTTCCCAGTTAACATGTAGGTTGTATTTGCTACCTAGAGATAAAGAGATTGGCTAATTCCCATAAGACTTCTTTGTGACATCTACACGTAGTTTCCTAATTTCGAATATTTTATAGTATGGTTTCCCAAACAGTATGCCGCGGCTCTCTGAAACGCATTGGATGACTTACAGGGGCCACATGGCACTTAGCCACTCGATTTGGGAAGTTTTGCAGAGAGCAAAACTTATTCGCCTCACCAACTACGGAAGTATTCAAAAGTCTTGTTTGAATTCTCCACATCTTAATGTATATGTATACAAATTATGTATTAGGCTGGTGGAATGAAATGTCCACTTTGACATCTGCTGGGAAATTCATCTCAGGAACACAACACAGGGATAGGCTAAGTTAAGGGCACAAACTCAATATAGGTCCAGCAAACAGGCTGGGGTGCCCAGACAGCCAGGAGACAGTGTGTTGTTAGACCAAGTCGTGTGAAAGTGCACCAAGGTAAACACAAAATTGCCCCTGATTATTCTTTACGAATTCAAATTGGGATATTATGCCTGCAAGCCACAAGAAACATTAACATTATATTTTTGGCTAGGAATGACGAATGAACGTACAGTCATCGTTAGTTTGTCAAGTTTCGTTCCAGTGGCAGAACAACCCAAAATGATCCCCGTCGGCAATGATCAATGTGGTGGGCCGATTTTCAACTTTTCTCGAAAATTGGTTCGGCGAAGCGGTTAAATAGTGTCTTTTAGTTGGCAAAGTGTACCAGATTTTTTTCCCCAGAATTTGTAGTTAACGTCTTCATGTGCCACATCGAGGTTTCATGAAAAAGGTATGCAAACGCACTACAGGGTGCCATATTTCACGTTTTTGGCTGTGTGTAATACATATTTTTAAAGATTCAACCTTAGGGACAGATTGAACTACACGTAATTCACCTTTCCGAAGTCCACTTAGTAGTTCTTCGCTTAAATTGGCCAAATTTCAACGCTTAGGGCTAGAATGTTGCGTATTTTATATGTATGTGTAAAAAATTGATTAATGTTTTAGCCCAAGAGTAGAGTTTATTTATTTTCTGTAATGGAATTCATTATCAACATTCACGATCATTTATTATTTGGCCAAAATAACCCACAACTCACCACGAGGAGATGAGTGCACTTCGAGTTCCGCCCTCGCGCCCTGTTTAATTTTCAATCATGGCTTGGTTGTGACTTCACTTACTTGCTTTGCTTTTCTAGATGGCATAGTCTTTTTTCAATCAAAATGTTGGCACTTCCTTGAGACAAAGCAAGGCACAGCGTATGAATCTGCTGCAACTTGCCGGCCCACACACGGATTGAGAAGCTTGCGTCACAAAACACATCATTCGCTTTACTGCTTGGGTATGGCACGGAAACGCAGTTATTTCTTCTCCGAGCAGTTGCACTAATCGCTAGTGCAGTACTTCAAGATGTAGGAGTCATTTCAGCGGAGCGCAAAGACTTTGTTATTGATAAAAATAAGGTCAGGAGGGAAAAGAGAAAATTCAGCGCAGCTGTTCAAGAAAATGACGACAGCCTGAAAATCCGTTAGAGGAGTCTTCTTCGATAGAGAGAAAGACCAGACCCTAACGCAAGCGAAAAAACGAAAGCATTTATATCGACGGCAAATCGAAGAACACTTAACAATAGCAGAAGAACCAGGTTCAACATATTTGGGCCACATCGTCCCGAAGTCTAGTAGTGGAGAGGACATCGGAGCGTTCGTGTACGAATTTCTGGATGGAAACGGAACTGATTTGTCAACGTTGGTAGCAGCTGGCTGTGAGGTACACCAATCAACACGTAAAGATTCAACGGGGCTCTACCTTGTTTGAAAAAAAAAACTAAATCGAGAACCTCAATGGAACGTTTGTCTTCTTCACGCAAATGAACTACCGCTCCGTTACTTAATAAGACATCTCGACGGTTTAATATCGAGTCCAGAAACACTTTCGGAACCCATCAAAAGAAAGCTCAACAAGTGCGAGGAAGCGCCCTTGGGAAAATACCAAACAATTAGTCTTGACTGGTTGGATGAATTCGCAAAAGTTGAATCAGCAGTGCGGATCAACAATATTTACTAGCAATGTGCAGAGCAATTCACTCAGGATAGTGTTCTTCAAACTTGGTGAACAAGAAACCCGGTCCAGTGGTCCAGTCACGTTGGCTAACCACGTCAGGTCGCATTCTTCATTTGTACATTAGCACAGTGAGACCTTGCGAAGCATTGGTGTGTCTTGCACAATACGTCGTCAATGTGTACGCCCGGGTCTGGTTATCCATCAAGCAAAAGCTATCGTGCTATGTAGGACCGCGACATTTATGGAATTTGGAATGACTAGTCCAATTGCTATCCACGGAACCTAAGCAGATAGTATTTTCTGTATTGCAGACGAATGGTTGCAATAGTATTTTCTGTATTGCAGACGACTCGGAAAGCTTGCTTCTTGGGATGATCAGAGATGCTAGTCCGAAAATTCGAAAACTTTGCTGGAGAAGGATTAAGAAGGCCTGCCACATAAAGACAAAATCAATCCAAGAATTCACAGTTCCTAAAAACAACTTTCACGCGGACGATTACTACAACATGGTGGAGTGGATGATCTTGTCCCCAACGGAACCTCCACTCACAAAGATGCTCTCCGACGACGAGATTGAAGAAAATATTAAGTCAACTGTAATGCCCGGAGAAGAAATAACTACGTTTTCATGCCATACCCAAGCAGTAGCGCGAATAGTGCATTTGCTGACGCAAGCTTCTCTATTCGTGTGTGGGCGGCAAGTCGCGACGGATTCATACGCTGTGCCTTGCTTTCTCGCAAGGAAGTACCAACAGTTTAATCAAAAAAGGACTATGCCAGCTAGAAAAGTAAAGCAAGTAAGTGGGGACAGAACAAGGCCATGGCAGAAAATTAAACAGGACGGGAGGGCGGAACTAAGGATGGGCGAAACTTAAAGTGCAGTCACCTCCTTGTGATGATTTGTACATTATTTTGGCCAAAGAATAAATGATCGAGAATGTTGATAATGAATTCCATTACAGCGAAAAATAAACTCTACTCTTGGGCTAAAAACTTAATCAATTTTTTTACACATACATATAAAAGAACTCGACATTCTAGCCTTAAGCGTTGAAATTTGGGTGATTGAAGCGAAGGACTACACACAACTGGGCTTTGGAACGATGAATTTCGTGTAGTTCAAGTTGTTCTTAAGGTTGAATTTTAAAAATAACGAGAACATATGCATTTTACACAGTCAAAAAGGTGAAATATGGTACAATGTAGTGCGTGTTGAATACCTTTTCCGTAAAACCTCGATGCGGCAAATGAAGGCATTGACTAAAAATTCTGGTTAAAAAAATCTGGTACACTTTCCTTTGGACACCCTTTAACCGCTTCGCCGAATCGGTTTTCGGGGGGAAAAAAGTTGAAGATCGGCCCACTCTAATGATCAACACCATCTTCGATGAGCTTCCCAGGAGCACTGTGTAAACGGGCACCCGTAAAAGTGATCGTGCCATTGCAGATGAGCTAGGTATAAACTATATCACTGTCGTTTGGCGGTTCCATGCGATTGCAGATGAGCTAGGCATACACCATACCACTGTCATTTGGCAGCTCCATGCGATTGCAGACGAGATAGGTATACACCATACCATTGTCGTTTAGCAAGTAAGTAAGGTGCAATTGGTGAGGTGAAAAAAAAAACTTGGACGTATGGGTGCCATGAGTTGCCACCAGCAAACAAGAGTCGCTGGATAGAGATCTGCACTTCTCAGAGTGTAAAGAATAATCAAGAAAGTTTCCTGCATCGGATCTTCACTTCAGAATAAAAAATGGATCTACTATGACAAGCATAAACGGTCAGGACAAAAATTGGATCATAATCAACAGTAGAATTATTTCTTAAAGTCCTCTCCACCCACAGAAGAGTGTAGAGTGTTGGTAGAGTGATCTGTGGTGGGAATGATAGATGATGTCTTTCTCAGACGAGATGAAACCATTACAGCAGAACATTGTTACAGTACTGAACTCAATGTAATGAACCGCAACTTTGCCCATAAGCACCTAATTACGTTCAAAAGATATCGCTCAAAGACAAATGTAGCGCGTCACGACATGCAATATAAAACACTTCCTCAATAATCGTATTACCCTGATATCTCTTCCACTGAATACTACCATGTCCGGCATTTCCGTCACTTCTTAAAAGGCAAGATCTTCCACAATGAATGGGCAGTGCAACATGCGTATGAGGATGTCTCCGAATCGCAGATTCCAAACTTCTTTCACCTCAGTTTCCAATAGTTGGCCGATGAATGGCGAAAGTGTGTAGTTGGCTACTCTCATGATTAGAGACCGAATGTTTAAACGTTAAAAACCTGGAGAATAGGCAGGCAAATAGGCACTTAAAATTTAAAAAAATAGGCAATAAAATAGGCACTAAAATGTAACTCGAAATAATAAAGATAAACATTCAATACAATTAAAAAATAATTCAAGTCGTAGATAATGTTTAAAGAATAGAGAAACATACCTGTTTGTTAATATTTTATTTTACTGTATATATGTAAAAGTGAAGTTTGACATGTATTCTATGTATATTTGGTAAATACATTTTATACAGCGATTTTATCCCATGATTTTTAAGTGTTCAAAATATTTATGAAGTAAAACAATGATGTGGAGGATCAGTGGAACAGAGTTGTCTTCAACAATGGGAGGTGGACAGATTGAGGTTTATCCTCGGCGAGAAGACTCATATTTCGGTAGATGAATCTGATTTCTGAGGTGAGCCTGTTGTATATTATATATCAGGCGATGCAGATGAAATGGTACTCGGACAGAAATAATCTTTCTCCCAAAAAAAACACATTTGAAATCAGATTATTGGGGGGACAGCCCCCCAGTTCCAAGATTGAGAAGGACGTGTCCCCCTCATCTCCCGGGATTTGCGCCAGTGAACTACCCTGTATACATTACCGACACAATTTGAACACCTCCAGATGACACATATTCACCCCTTGTAAATACTGTGTTGTCCAAGTATGTCCCAGATGTGTGTACAAAATGTGCAAAATGTATGTCATCACTTTGTTTTCGACCTGTTTGCCGAGAAGTGTTTTAAATATGCTATACTAGGTATTGCTTTTAGAAAAGTAACGCTTTTGGACACCCGAAGCACACTTTATAAACACCATTTCATCAATTTTCCCCACAAAATCTTTAATAAAACTATTTCAATGGTATTTTATTGTTTTACAGCGCATACATGAAGCACCATACACTTCCGTCAATTGGCGGTTGATTTCAATTAGTTTCTAAAAATCGAACAACTGTCAATTTTGCACTTGGCGGTCGGGACCTCCATTACAAATGGCTGCTAAGCCATAACTGAGCGTTCCAGCGAGGTGCACGCAAACTTGTTTTGAGGTGGTGGAAAGAACAAACACAATAGTGTTGCCAACATCCACATAGTTTTCGTGCATTCCTGGGCCTTTGGGATTTCCCTCGTATCTATATGGCTTAGGTTCACCTAGGTATGTTCTGACTTTTATGCAAAATTTTTGGATGTTCATTCCCACACCCATTATTTGACGGAAGTTTAGGGGAAGACTGATGTTGTTAAGATTTTACCACGTCTTTGACCTTGTTTACAAATATCCAATAGCCATTATGGTATTTTAATGAAAATTATTAATCGGAAATTTCTCCTAAGATACTCTACTTGTATTATTTCAAATGTCTTATATTTACTTAAAGTTGCTGGAATTGCTTATATTTGCTTAAAGTCTGTTGGTTTAAGGCCCGAAGTGAAATTCTTTATGAAATAATTGCAAAGCAAACTCTCTCTTTTTTTCATGGACTGAAGAATTTTACTGCCAGCTTGCCCCTTCTTCTTCACCAAATAAAGCTTAGTAGTTCAGATATTAGGTCACTCTTATTATCAGTTTATCACTTCATTATTTATAATTGTCCAAGGAAAAAAATTAAAATAACCTAAACTTTCGTAAGCATAATTTTGTATTGTGTGGATGTTAAAGTTAGTCTCTAACTGGGGAAAGCAAATATACATAGTTTTCAAAGACAGGTTTTAAGGAAAAAATGGTCTAAACATACCGGGAAGAAAGAGCATAACCCTTTAAACGGGTAAACTGCTAGAAAATCTAAACATAGACAAACACATGAGGGAATAACGGATTAGCATAATCTGAATCTGACATTATTTGCTCGTCACCAAATGTATTGCAGGTAATCAGAGTTAAGAGTGCTTTGTCAATAGGACACGTTCCTTGCATGTGAAACACATACCGTAAGACGGGGTTATTTTGTATCAGATAAAAAGGGAAAAAATGAAATGAAGTCTTTGAGTTTTACGTCCCACGATTATGCCGGCTAGGCTAAAGGAGACCGTGATGATGAGAAATGAATGAAATGGTGGAATGAAAAAAGTAGGAGGAAATGGGAGAGCCCAGAGGAAACCATCGCACAGGGTGTTTTTCCACCACAAAATTCACTTGACGGGGACTGGGATCGAACCCGGAACCCCAAGCACCAGAGGTGACCGCTCTACCACTGAACTACCGTGGCCTGCCAGATTAAAGGAATTTTAAAGAAAACCTCATGTAACTTACAAACGTAATGATTTAGAACACTGTATTTTAAACATATAATAGCTAGATATACATAAGAAAAACATTCGTACAAGTGCATTAGTAAACATTCATTATGACCGTAGTTATTGAAGTATAAACATTGGTGCAAAGTAACCCCATAGGTGAGGATACTTTGCACAACATACAAAAAAGTATGTTCAACATACAAACACAACGTTTCTGGGCAATGCTTTCCCTTCAATATTTGTACATTATACTTTCTACATAAAACTGCATGCAGCCTACAAATATAGATATTAGAATTATGGTATCGGTATCGATAGTTAGTATGAATTACCGATATTTGTAAAGAAAATTATATATTTCCTGGTTCCGGCACAGGAACCACATTCTGATAGTTTAGCATGTGTCCCACAAAAATGCCAACTCAGGAACAGAAAAAAAAATTCCCGTGATATGATTTGCCTTGGTTATTCCTTATGTCCAAAAATATAATGCCAACAGTAATCAGTGGAAGATTTACCGGGTATGGGGCTTTCAGACTGAAGCCAACCCAAATTGCATTATTTATTTTTAAAAAAATCTAATGTTAGTCATTCCTAAGAATATAAGCTTCAAGCCCCCCCCCTCCCGGTCCAAAAAAATCTAGTGATTTCTAAAACAAACGAAGCCTTTCTGAGTGAAGCCCCTCTAAAACTATTTTCTGGATCCGCCACTGTTCATAATTTATATTCCAACAAGAAACTCATTCAGGCATCTACTTAAATAAGAAATTTACCTAAATTTAGAAGGCAAGAGGTGCCAGCAGCAATAATTTTCTATCTATGGGGTATTTTGGACTGGTGTAAAGTAAACCCGATTAGAGGCTGAAACCGCATTCTCCCAGTTTTACTTTTCTAAAGACTTTAAAACGTTTCACACTTCAATTTCAAATATTGCGTCAAAGTCCGATTACACACAGTAGCATTCGACGAAACTGACATAACTTTCACGGACATTCTTGTAGGTGATATCTTTCAAATTTTGTCGGCATTGAAACTTTCTCTTCACAGCTCTGGTTTCACCGACAGAGGACTGTGAAACTCTTCATATTTTGTACAAAGTTACCCCTGAAGTGCAAAGTAACCCCGATTAGGTGCATGTATGGTATAAGGCAGTGGTTCTCAAACTTTCCGATAACGCGGACCCCTTGTTCATTCGGAAAGTGATCTGCGGGTTCCCTTGCAATGCTATCTGAAATTTCACACCGTATTAAAATATATATATGTATATATACTAATTAGAATTACCACGGACAGGAAAAATATCAAGAAAAATAATATAATAAGTAATTTATTCTAAAGGTACAAACGAAATTTCAGTTGAAATATATATATATATATTTCAACTGAAATTTCGTTTGTACCTTTAGAATAAATTACTTATTGTATTATTTTTCTTGATATTTTTCCTGTCCGTGGTAATTCTAATTAGTATATATATATATTTTAGTGCGAGTGTATATACTTTTATATATATATATATATATATATATATATATAAAGGAAATCCATTTGATAAACAACGTTCTTAAATGTGAGGAATGAAATTCTTTCTGTTCTGCCATAATTGTATTGAAATCTGGAATAAGTTTTGTCACCGTCAATCTTAGGTCCGATTCCACATTAAGATGATTTCGCTTTAAGATTTTAATACTGCAAAGAGCAGAAAATGTCTGCTCACATAAGTAAGTGATACGGAAAGACATCAAATGTTGCAATGCCTTTTTAGACAACTCTTCATACTCACAGCGAACACGCAACCAAAAACTAAGAAGTTTATTTTCTTTGAAAACGTCTTTCCAGTAGTAGTCAGGAGGCAGTATCTGGAAAAGTCTCCAGAATTAGAAGTTGGATCAACCCCAGAGAGTAAAAGCAATCGGTGGTCCTAAATCATCAAGTCCACTATCCTGATCATTTCTAGACCGCCGGTCCCTTGATGCAAGCGGAAGATCCCCCGTACACCCCCACCCCTCTACTGAAGCTAAAAAATTAGCGTTTCCAATAAAAGACCATATCTCCGAAACTAATCAAAATATTAATGAATTTCTTTTTCCGGTTTTATCTCTAAGATGTGATTTACGCTTTTCTCTATTCATGCTTTGATACGCCCAAAGGATTTTCGGAAAATTTAACTTAAACATTAAAAACTAGAATATTTTGTTCTTAATATTTTCTTTTTTGCTCTATTGAGACAGAGTTGAGATACGAAAAAAAAATCCCTAATTAAGTTTGTAGAGCATCAAATTATCTTTCCTTGGTACCAATATTATTAGGTTTACTTCCAAAAATAGCCATACAGCGAGGTAAGTTTGAAGGAAGGTGCACTTTGATTCGAATGCTGATGCTCCGAATGGCACCACTGAATTTCAGCTCACGTCAGTCAATAAAGGTTTTGTTTCCGAGATAAAAGCTGATTTTTTCTCAATATTTAAAGAACAATTCACACCCTTCTCCCTTGAGCTCTCCTGCACTCTCATGATCATTTCCAGATCTCCGGTCTTTTGTTACGACCGTGTGTTAATTATCACAAAATTTTGAGATAAGCAGAGATATCTTTTATAGTGTTAAAATCCATTTACAGTTCATATTCAGGTTGATTCAGATTTTTCAATTCTATTTGTATGCAGTATTTCCACCGGTCTTTGAAAATAGTTCCTTATTTTTTTAACAAAAATATTTATCTTGCCATGATGAAAAAGTAGAAAATATAAATAAGGTAAGAACATATGTAAAGTTGTCTTAAGTGAGGGCAAACACCATTTACAAGTGATATATAGGTTGATCGTTAACATTGTTGTACACCTGAAGGGTACTTTTAAAATCCAGAATGGTCTGTATTTTCTCAGTTGTCATTTTAAAAAATAGGTTTTTGCAGAAACCTCAATAACTCTATTTATATGTAATTTATGTGAATATTACATCGAACTTCATTAAATACTTACTAATTACTCTAAACAAGCAAACCTATAATAATATTCTGCATTATCATATCAAATCTGCGCAAAATTACATGTTTCTTTAGTCTTTTAAATCTTCATCAGATGAATCATTTTCTGGTACATAAGTGTTTATAAGTAAGTTATAACACTTGTTACCATTACTGCTACAGGTTTTCATGCACTCCACTGAAGCCTTCACACACTTACAATTGTTTGTGTCCCACGTGTGTTTGCATATTCAAGACTTTAACTCTGGGCAACTTTTTGCCATAGACTGCTGAATGGTCCATTTGGGCACCAATTTTCCATTCGTAGTTTGCCAACCGAAATGTTCGAGTTGAAGGAAGTCAATATTCGAGTCGCTGGCATGCCGCTAAATGTATGTTTGAAGGTGTGCTCACTTGATGTGGAGCATTAGAACACACTTCATTGCTTGAAGATGGTCTGCTTTTTGTGACCGTCCAAATCAGCTAAGACAGCACTGATCGAAGATTTTTATGAATTGGTGTAGAGATTCACCACAAATTCTTTTGCACGTGTTTATCATCCACATTACCAGATCTTAAATTACTTAGGAAGTGTGATTTTTTACAATATACATTCGATGCTTTCTGCTTCCCAGTGTCTGCGAACTGATTGGTGGTGATTTGGCGGATAATTTTGTAAAATGTCTGCTGAACTTTCTAAACAGGGCGTGCTCACGAATTGACGATTTATTCGGCAATTTCAGTTCATGTTCTATTAAAGGAGATAAAAGATTTAGGGAAACAGCAAGTATTTACTGACAGATCAGGAGAAATATTGAAGGTCGAGATTGTCCACTTCCTCAACATTGGAAATGTTTTATTTATTTGCCTGAAAACAAATCTGACCTCGCAGCATTTCTTTCTTTAGAGCTGATTAGGTTATGTATGCAAAAATTGAAAGACGAATAGTTAGTTATCACATCGGGTGGATTTACAGACTTACTTCACGTGGAGACATCACAGGGAGAAGACCTACCGTTTCTGAAATATAATCATGAATAGGCTGATACGAGGATAATACGTCACGCTTCGAACTGCGGTTATAAGCAGCTGCTCATTGACTCCAAAGACACGGATGTTCTTGTTCTCCTTATACATTTTTTTAAAACAATTAAGGCGAAGAATATGGATGAATATGAATATCTATTAGAACAGCAATAAAATTACAATTTATTCCAGTGCACACAAATGTGAACGAGCTCAACGATGAAATGCCATTCCTTGCCAGCGTTCCATGTACTAACTGGAAGCGACACCATCAGTCAGTTCGCAGGAATTGGAAAAAAGAAAGCATGGAATGTATATTGTAAAAATCACACTTGCTAAGTAACATAGGATATGGTAATGTGGATAATGAGACAATAGCACGTGCAGAAGAATTTGAGATGACTCTTCACCGACTCACAAAAAATCTCGATCAATGCTGTCTGTGCTGATTTGGATGGTCACAAAAAGCAGACCATCTTCAAGCAATGAAGTGTGTTCTAATGCTCCACATCAAGTGAGCACACCTTCAAACATACATTTAGCGGCATGCCAGCGACTCGAATATTGACTTCCTTCAACTCGAACATTTCGGTTGGCAAACTACGAATGGAAAATTGGTGCCCAAATGGACCATTCAGCAGTCTATGGCAAAAAGTTACCCAGAGTTAAAGTCTTGAATATGCAAACACACGTGGGACACAAACAATTGTAAGTGTGTGAAGGCTTCAGTGGAGTGCATGAAAACCTGTAGCAGTAATGGTAACAAGTGTTATAACTTACTTATAAACACTTATGTACCAGAAAATGATTCATCTGATGAAGATTTAAAAGACTAAAGAAACATGTAATTTTGCGCAGATTTGATATGATAATGCAGAATATTATTATAGGTTTGCTTGTTTAGAGTAATTAGTAAGTATTTAATGAAGTTCGATGTAATATTCACATAAATTACATATAAATAGAGTTATTGAGGTTTCTGCAAAAACCTATTTTTTAAAATGACAACTGAGAAAATACAGACCATTCTGGATTTTAAAAGTACCCTTCAGGTGTACAACAATGTTAACGATCAACCTATATGTCACTTGTAAATGGTGTTTGCCCTCACTTAAGACAACTTTACATATGTTCTTACCTTATTTATATTTTCTACGTTTTCATCATGGTAAGATAAACATTTTTGTTAAAAAAAATAAGGAACTATTTTCAAAGACCGGTGGAAATACTGCATACAAATAGAATTGAAAAATCTGAATCAACCTGAATATGAACTGTAAATGGCTTTTAACACTATAAAAGATATCTCTGCTTATCTCAAAATTTTGTGATAATTAACACACGGTCGTATCAAGAGACCGGAGATCTAGAAATGATCATGAGAGTGCAGGAGAGCTCAATGGAGAAGGGTGAGAACTGTTCTTCAAATATTGGGAAAAATATCAACTTTTATCTCGGAAACAAAACCTTTATTGATTGACATGAGCTGACATTCAGTGGTGCCATTCGGAGCATCAGCATTCAAATCAAAGTGCACCTTCCTTCAAACTTACCTCGCTGTATGGCTATTTTTGGAAGTAAACCTAATAATACTGGTACCAAGGAAAGATAATTTAATGCTCTACAAACTTAATCAGGGGTGTTTTTGTTCCGTATCTCAACTCTATATCTCAACAGAGCAAAAAAGAAAATATTAAGAACAAAATATTCTAGTTTTTAATGTTTAAGTTAAATTTTCCGAAAACCCTTTGGGTGTATCCAAAGCATGAATAGAGAAAAGCGTAAATCACATCTTAGAGATAAAACCGGTAAAAGAAATTCATTAATATCTTGTTTAGTTTCGGAGATATGGCCTTTTATTTGAAACGCTAATTTTTTAGCTTCAGTGGAGGGGAGGGGGACGTACGGGGGGACCTTCCGCTCGCATCAAGGGACCGGCGGTCTAGAAATGATCAGGATAGTGAACTTGATGATTTAGGACCACCGGTTGCTTTTACTCTCTGGGGTTGAACGAAACTTACTAACGACGTGTTCTGCCTCCCGATTATAGGCAGTTCCAATAGCTATTCTCGTTCTGTGTTAGAGAGATTCATCCCTTGTATGTCATGGATTTCTACATTAGTGAAAGGATTTTCAATCAACCATTACTAGGTTGTGGGACAGGAAAATATTCTCGAAAACTTGCAGCTAATGCTTTTAGGTGCAATACACGTGTTTTGTTCATTTCAGAAGAGAGTTTTTCATCTGAAGAATTAATGACATCCTTGAGCACTGGAAATGGTGAATAGTTATTGTTTTGTACTCGTACTTCCCATACCTACAGGTTATTTATCTTAAAAATAATCTTGCGTAACAGCTGAGTTCCATTTTATTAAATTTCAATTTTTAGACGTCCTGAACCCCCTGGCTAGGTCCCACGGACCCCGAAGTGTCCGCGGACCCCACTTTGAGAAGCACTGATATAAAGCTTTCAGGTGAGAAGCATTTGGAAAAGAATAGAGGAGATTCAAGGATGCTTATAAAAGCAGGAGGGGAACAACAATATTGTAATATTGCTGATAAAATTCCTAGATTCTACATAGTATTGCCCGCGTGACGAAATTTCTTGTTTCGTCTCGAAAACAAGATAAGAAATCCATTTTCAAATTCGAAACGAGAATCGAGACAAAACGAAGTCTTCTATCCTAAACTCTGTCTAGTGTCACATGATTCATAGTATAAAAACTATAAATTAATAAAGAGATTGTGCGTACACAATGAAGAACATTTATCGACGTTTAAAGATACGCAAGTCATTACACAATATACTTCAATTTAAAAAAAATATGGGTTGAATGCTGTTATATCACACCTTTCATGGACCTCTCGTGCTTCGGAAGGATTCTGATGACTTCTGGATGAAAGTAGAAAGAAAATCATGACATGAATTTTGTACATAAATATGCAAAAAGAGACCAGAAAAGCTGTCCAAGAATTGAGGCGAGACGAGAATTAACCAAAAATTTAGGAGAAGAGACGAGAAAATCTTATTTTCTTATTTTGTCTCGTCTCGTGGGCATGACCAGACATAAGGGAAACTTACGGTTTAGTTTCACGTGCACGCTGAGCCGTAAGTTCATGTCTGGGTCATAACTGCTAAAGGAGACTTGTATAATTCAATGCACTTTCTTCGTCCAATCTCTTCCCACTTTGTATATTTGGTGATACGTTTGCCGGGAAGCACTCGGTTTACATTGAAGATCGAAAGATCTTATTAATAGTATTGATGGAAAAGTCTTAATTGGTTCGTAAAACCATTTCTTTGGAATTCGAGATCCTTCTTATCGTAAAGAATTGATAAAGAAGATCGAAAGATCTCATCGTGGTGTTGATCAAAAGATCTTGATAGATCCTTACCTCAGTTTATACAGATGACTTCTATGGTCATTGAAGCGCCTACTTAGCCCCTGCTAATTAATATTTCCTGAACACATGGTTCATATATATCATAGTAAAATATAATAGGCTTACTTCTAAACAAACGTACAATAAACACGTGTTGCTTGATATCCATTCCTTAATGGACATTCATTTCATGCCGAATAAGCCACCGCAAAATACTAGAACTAGTAAAACTCAGTGTTAAAATTTACGCTTCTCTGACAATCTGTGCATACGCAAACGAAAGAGTACGTATCCTTTTGATTCTGACTGAGAAACTTCTAGAATTAAGATTCCGTTGGGAGATACCGCTCTAAATTACTTAGTAAAAGCCACTGGAAGGATGTTCCATAACTCCCAGAGTTTTATTACTTAAGAAACACGAACGAGAGAGTTTCTATTCGTTTTGCACATGGGCTTTGATACTTTCATTTTACTTAAATAATACATAACCAATCCTTGTAGGGACTTGACCAAGAGATTTGAGTGAAAGCATGACAATTATCGTTGGTCTCACAAAGAAAAATAAAGATTTTAATCACATGACTTTTATAGTTTATTACAGTGGGACATCGATAATTCGGAGCTGAAGGGAATATACTGTATTAAATTTAGAGTTATCGAGTTTTCCGAGTTATCAAGGTGGTCACAACAAAAATTCGAGATATCGAGATTCCCCGTTCCACATTAAAAGTGACTATATAACCTCGATGCACACAATAGATAAGCTTGGACTGATTTGAGGAAAGAAGAAGAAATATTATTGACCTAGAAACAGGTGGAGGGGGCTCTCGTGTCTAGACATGAGTAAAATAGAATTACAGTACACATTATAGGACTAGTAACAATGGCAATTACGTAAAACCATAGAACTACAGCTTCGAGTTATCGAGGTTATATAAAGAGAAATTCGACTTATAGAAATAAAATTCGACTTGTAGAGGTTCACAGAAACGAAAATTCGATTTACCGAGGTTTCTACATATGATATGAAAACCTTAAAATTCGACATATCGAGGTTGTAATTTTAAACATTCGATTTACAAAGGATATTTTAACATTGAGTGTTATGAAGGTTTCGGGGAAATGTAAAAAATTTGAGTTATCACGGAATTAGAATTTTCAAGGTTCACGTTATCGAGGTCCAACTGTATTATTATTCGAAATGTTCAAACCGAACGTAAAGTAACACAAAAACGACATAATTACCGTACACATTGTTGTGAAATGGGACCGAGAACACTTCAAATCCGTCCCACAACAATGCTATATTGTTGCTATGATGAGAGCCAAGAGAACAAACAGCCTGCTCAACCGTCAACGTTGCTTTTTCATTTAACATAGGATGTCTTACAAATGTGGAGTCCAAACAGCTGGTGCGATTGGAGACATTTTATCATTTCAAACGGAAAATCACCTGTATCGAACAACTTTAATCTTTATCTTTTTTTTTTTTTTTTTTGTATCTATGTACCACAGGTAAGTGATTCTACCAGTGAGCCACCATACCCCCCGAAAAGGAGAAAAAGGGACTTTAAAAATGGCATCAAATACATAAAAATACACAAAACCGTAACAGATCATTTAAAGATGAAAAACTAGACATACCAGGCCCGCAACTAGAGGAGGGCCTGGCTCCCCTAAAGTTTTCGTGATCTCCCCAGACTTCAATACAAAATGCCATCATTAATACAAAAAAATTTAGACATTAGTAAGAGAATTTTTAATGTCTTAGCCCCCCCTAACTTATTCATGCCCCCCAAACCTTCTTGGCTGGTTGCGGGTCTGAGACATACTATAGCCAAATTCCTATGAAGCGAATCTAATACTGACAATATTGTGAATAAAATTAATGTGCTGTCGCAACGCTATTATAAATGGAAGATGTAAACAAATTCTTATTAACAGAAAGAACAAAATTTCTAATTTTCCTATAAGGAACTACTATTAAAAGAAAACTTTCCAGAACAAAATCACCACTAAGAAATAAAATTAGAAAATTTAAGTCAAAATGAAAACATGACAAGCGTATATTCTTTAATTCTTTAAATTTCCGCCTCAGTCAAGCTACAAGATTGTTTTGGATTGATTGAATAAAGTTCTGCAATATCTAAATTCCTATTTTAAATGACTATGCTCTATTCCAAGCGTGATCTCACACTACAGGTATAAAGAGTTTTCCATACATTGATATTTTTGTAATTTTGACAGGCTTATTTCAACATAATCCAGTTCTGTCTGGTCTTGATGTTACTGCCTGACGATGTTTTTCAAAAAATAACTTGTTATCCAACATTACTTCAAGCTGAATATCTTGAAAACATATAGGCTATTCTATTTATATGTTGAATGATTTGTTTCCCTTTCAAATACTGTATCTTGAGTCTTATTAAAAAGTAATGTAAGAAAGTTCATTTCAGATTATTTAACTATAGCATCCATATTGAAAAACAGATTAAACATGAATACAGGCACGTAGCCAAGAGGTAGGTCCGAAGGGTCCGGGCCCTCCCTTCGAAACCAGAAATGAAAAAAAGATAAGGATGGATGATACAGAAAGAAACCAGAAAATGAAGAATCAGCGTTAAAAATAAAAAGCTACAGCAAGCGTTTAGTTACTCTTTCTTCTGAGGAGCTTTATGTGAAAGAAATGGTATGAGGGTCAAGTTAAAATTATTATTATTGTAACGGAGCATTCCGAATTCCAACTAGATCAGTGCTAATCCTATGAACTACAAATGACGATCGATAAACTGATTCGATCAGATAAACTCTCAGGTTGATAGACTCTCAGATCACATAGACTCTTAAGAAGTGCCCACGATCACCAATTATATGAACCTGACAACATAGCTTTCAGTAACACTTATTAAAGAAATTTTCAATTTCGCGGGAACACTAATCTATTTTATAGGATGTCTTTACTGCCGAAAGAGATCTCGTTGCTATTCTTGATGATATTAAACGAAGATGAGAAATAGATGAAAGAAGACAAGAAGAACCGAGTTCCAATGATCTCGTCCATTTTATTCAATAGTTATTTTAATATTCTTTTACTCGAGATCTCTTCATAATTTGTTATTAAAATACTTAGTAACATATCCTCATTTGATTGTTCTAACAAACCAGTATGGGTATGTTACCAGTAAAATTGTTTAGATTGATCGAGCCTCTGGTATGATAACCACAGTATTTCATGTCATGGGCCCCTCCCAATTACCAAACCCTGTCTAAACGAACCAATATATGCTGCCAGTAAAATAGTTTAGAATGATCGAGCCCCTGGTGTGATAACCACATCATTTCGTCTCGAACCCCCCTATTACGAAATCCTGGCTACGTGCCTGCTGAATAGATTCATTACGTTAAATTCTTTATATAACCTACATATAATAAATACTTACATGTTAAATTCTCAGAAATATCATTAGTATTTAACAGAAGCAGCTAAGGACCAATATTTGAACCTTGAGGTACCTCAAAGATTATATTATGGGTAGGGGAAAAATTGCTTAAATGCTTCAAATTGATCATTTCCGGTTCCAACACTTATTACCATAAAACAAAAATTATTATAACGCAAACAGTTTTGTGCAATCGATTCAGGGTCTCAAGAGAACATATCATCATAACCCGCAACATATTCTGAAACCGAAAGTGGTTGAAATTTACTATTACTTCCGGTTTCAATGCTGGGAAGATTTCCTTAGAGCAAAAACAGTAAGAGATATCGAAAAGCTGTTTGATGCAATCGATCCTGTATCTCAAGACTCGATTCTGTCTTTAACCGTTTATTCAACCCGAAAGTGGTTTAAATTAGCAATTTCCTGTTTCAACTTTATCACCATAGAACAAAAGCAATATGTGATAGCGAGTAATGACTTTTTGATATGGTTTCGGCGTCCGAGGAATAAGTGTTATCTTTGATTTTACTAATCTATTGCAATCGGGAGTTATAAACGTACTACTTCAAGCTTAAGTATTGAATTCAAATAGTTTGAAAGTTTTTCATAGTTTCAGACTGGGGAACGAAACTCTTTTGTTTGAATTATGCTGCTGTATATTATATACACTAGTGTTTCCGCCTTCAAATAAACTTAAAGGTAAGATTTAGTTCCAGAATTCGTTGACTGTTACAATGCTACTAATACTAATATGATGCTTTATACATTTTGAGAAATGTTGGAACAAGATATTTGTTTTCAAGGAAATCTTCCCAAACATTCCGTACAAGTTTGTAACTTTAATAGAAACACATTAACAAGAAACTCAAGAGCCAAAATCATTACAACAATACGTAGGTATTTTTCAATTTAGTTGAACATTAATATCTTCCTTCAACTGGAAAACTTATTTTGTGATACCTGCTTGTTGTCTCACTGATGGTTATCTTTACTTCTAGTAAGAAACATATGTGGAATATGACGATTAACCATTGTCAATGCGTTGTTTCCTATTTGCAGCAATGGATTATTACTAGGTAATTCACTAACAACTTCATAAGCATAAGTTGAACATATCAAAAATCTTTTCACATTCCTGTTTTCGTGCTTAGAAACAAACTTCGTAGTTTCCCTGTTACTTAGTGTTAGTATAATAGGTCTCTTCCAACCGATTTAGGAACATTAATTCTTTCGAGTTTAAAGGGAGCGTTACTCCTAAATACTATTGCAAATCTCTAAAGATCTTTCTAGAAACTTGTGTGTTCATTAGCGCACAAACATTTGGAGAATCGACAAGGAAGCCAACATGAGAAGTTAAGAATTCGGAGGGATATGTTACCGAATCTATCTTCATTGATGTACAGCTTAATCAATACAGAGTGTCCATAAAGTCTGAGTACATGGAAAAAAGCTCATTTTAGTCAATTTAATATTAATGATTAATATTTTCAATATGATTTCCGTGCTGATCTATGCATAATTTGATTCACTTTGTAAGATTAAGGTGAACTCGATGGAATAGGTCTGAATTACCGACGATTTCAGCACACTGACGATTTCGGTTCTGTTAGTTGGTTTAAATTCCTAATCTTCATCAAGTAAACTTTCTCTTTCAGCATAGCCCAGGAAAAGAAATCAAGGGGATAAAGGTCTGGCGAACGAGGGAACCATTCCACATGACCTCTTTTTCCAATCCAGTGACGAAAATTGTCATTCAACCAATCTCTAACAGCTGCAGCAAAATAGACAGAGGTCATTCTGCTGAAAGCAGTATGGAAGTCCCTCCCCAAACGTTCAATTTGAGGCATCAATTTGTCTCTCAACATGTTCAAATAACCTTAGCCAAGACAGCCTCTTTCGTTTCGTCTGAAGTTTTTGGTCATCCGGAACAGGGTTTGTCCAACACATTGCCTGTTTCTTTAAACTTGGTGGTTAATTTCCCGACGGCAGTAAAACAAATAGGTTGATGATGAGAGTGTCGAAGATTAAATTCTTCCACAATTTTGCGATACGACCATCCTTCTCGTCCACTTAACAGTACCAACTCGACTTGTTCTTCTTTAGACAGAGCCATCATTCAATCTGGAAAAACAAAAACAAATTATTAGAATTCCCTATCTGTCCAGACTTTATGGATACACTGTAGATAAATTGTATTTCCATTTGATTATTTCAAATAAATATTTGATGGTTTGTTGTCGTGTAAAATTGGCCATCCACTGTGTCAATTCCCTCTTAGAAACAAATACATCATACTTGTAGACGAAAGAAATTCTCCCCTTATACGGTATTACAGTATACGGTATACAATCGATGTTCACTGTGTGTTCCAGTATGTTTGCAGGATCTAATTTTTCTACATTTCCTATTTCAAACATCTTGACACGATGTAACAGCAAAGAAAGAAATAGTTCTGTGAATAATGAAGTTTTAACGACCGATAACTAACATCAAATCCAAAAACTATCGTTAATATCTAATTTTGTAAACTGAATGTATATTAGGTTCTAAGTTATATCTGGAACTTATAATAGTGTTCCCTAACGCAGAACGCAATGCAAGTGAAATTTTATGATAAAACCAAAATGGTATTGTATCTGTTCCTGGGGTTATGATACTCTTTTCTTGCCTGCTAGTTTGAATTTAGACAAATAGTAAAACGCAGATGAAAATATTCAGAACTTTCAGGCAATTGGATTTGGTGCTTAGGCAACCCAACTGACACTATGGATATGATGGGTTGCATAACTCTGTACTCTTCCTGACAATGCTCGTTTGTAAACCAACCAAGACAGACAGACAGACCTTCATTGAATATAGGATTCAATAAACTAGTGAATATTGACAAGGCACTTCTTAAATTGCGTATGTAGAAATCACTACAGAAAAGCAAAGGTGCTTTTTGAATAAGAAAGTAATAAAAAAAAGCAAATGAAAAAGATCTACTTTCAAGTTTTTCTTTAAAAAATGCCTTTTCTTAAGGGGGTGGGACCTCCAACCAAAAAAGCTTGCTTTTCTGCATCTTTATGTAGCACACAAAGGCCATGTTTCTTGATCAAGAACACTGTTGAAATACAAACATTCATCTAATGGTTCTTTGACAAATGACGAAAAAAAGTCCTGGAAAATTTGTTACTTCTTCACTTGTTGGTGGCAGAACCCTTAATCTATATTATAAAATTGAAAGTGACTATGTTTGTGACTCTTAATCTCTTGAACCGCCGGATCGATCTCGATCCAATTTTCAACGTAGATGCGGTTTTGACCTGAGAGTGTTTTAGCTATTTACTTTGACAGTAGAACTAGGGGAGGAGGAGGAGGTGGACATAGAAAAAAATAAATAAAACTTAATTACTCTTGAACCACTAGACCGATATAGGTCAAATTTTGAATGTAGATGAGGTTTGGGACTGGGATGATTTTTATCATTTCATTTTGACGGAGCAACGTATGGGAGGGGGTGGAGGGGGAAATATATAAAAATCAATAAATATAAAAATAAAAGTAACTAGCCTATGTTTGTGAATATGAAGTTCAAACCTGGGAAGTTTTTTATCATCTCATTTTGACAGTAGACCTTAGGTGAGGGGGAGGAGAGGGGGGAAATATATGAAAATGAATAAAACTTAATGACTAGATAAGGTTCAGGCTTGGGATGTTTTCTTCATTTCACTTTTACAGTGCAACGAAGGAGAGGGGGAGGGGGAGATATATGTCAAATAAGTTAAAATAAAAGTGACTGTCTTTGTGACTTCATCACGCTTAAACCACCAAACCGATCTTAACCAAATTTTCAACATAGATGAAGTTCAGACTTGAGGTTTTTTTATTTATCATATCACTTTAACGGTAGAACTTACGGGAGGGGGAGGGGAGAGGAGAAATCTCTAAAAATAAATTAAACTTAATAACTCTCTAACCACCAGACCGATCTTGATCAAACTTTCAACATAGATAGAGTTCGAGCCTGGGATGTTTTCGTCATTTCACTTTTACGGTGCAACCTAGGGGAGGGGAAGAAAGGATATATATATAAAAATCCATTTATATAAGACTGAAAGTGACTATTTTTGTAACTTAATAATTCTTGAACTATCCGACCGATCTCAATCAAATTTTCAAGATACATGAAGTTTGGATCCGAAAACATATCTGCAATTTCAGTTTAACAGTAGATAATAGGGGAGGGGAGGGGAGGGGGCGTATAAATAAAAAGTAATAAAACCTAATAACTTTTGAACCAATCAACCAATCTCGATCAAATTTTCAACATATATGAGGGTCGGGAGTTTTTTTATCGTTTCATTTTGACGAGCCAACGTAGCGGAGGGGGAGGGGGAGATATATGTAAAAAATAAAATAAAACAAAAATGACTGCCTTTGTGTCTTCATCACTCTTGAAGCAACCGACCGATCTCAATCAAATTTTCAACATACATGAGTTTAGAGGCAGGGATTGCTTTAGGTTATTCAGTTTGACGATGCATCATAGGGGAATGGGGAGAGAAATTTCAAAAAGATCAGAAACGATCGATATTAGTGTTTAATCCATAGTTTTCGGGGTCGATGAGAGAAAGAGTGACACTTCTGATGCTGTTTTGAATCCAAGTTCAGCCCTGATAGTTGGGGAGGGGAGGGTACAACGTACGGGAGGGGGATAAACATTTAAAATGATCGAAAATGACTAATATTAGTGTCGAATCCATAGTTTTAGGAGTAGCTGAGATTAACAGTGACAATTCTGATGCCGTGTGACGAAGCAAGGAGGAGAAGGAAGGGGAGCTATACATAATAATGATCGAAAGTGACCAATATTAGTGTCTAATCCATAGTTTTCGGGATCATTCAGATGAACAGTGACATTTCCGATCCGGTTTAAATCCAAATTCAAACCCACACCTTGGGGGAGGGGGAGGAAGAGATATTTAAAAATCATCGAAAATAACCGGTATTAGTGCTGAATCCACATTTTTTGAAGTCGCTGATATGAACGATGGCATGGCCCGCAAAAAATGTGCCACTTTTTAGCTTTAGACTATTTTTCGCAAGGTTCAAACCTGAAATGAATGGGCTAGTAAACGTCCCCTAAGACCCTCTGGTTCGAAAACTATGGATTTGACACTAATATCGGCCATTTTGTATTATTTTTACATGTCTCGATGACCCTTCTTTATGGTCCCCGTTCCTTAGCTGATGGGGACTAAATTTAAAGTAAACGCGATCTTGAGTTTCACCATTCAGCTCAGCGACCCCGAAAACTATTGATTTGACACTAATATCGATTACTTTGGATTTTTTTACATGTCTCGGCATTCCCCCGGTGACCCTAGGCCCGCAGCTGAATGGGGTGAATGCAATCGGAGTTTCACCATTGATCTCAGCGGCTCCGAAAACTATGGATTTGACACGTATATTTTTATATGTCTCGGTAACCCCCCACAGGTAACCCCCGGCCTACATACAGTGGTAGCTGAATATGCAAGTCATCGCTAATGAAAGTGTCACCACTGATCGCAGCGACCGCGAAAACTACGGATTTGGCACTAACATTGATCATTCTGGATTATTTTTACATGCCTCGGTATCCTCTCTCCCCGGTGACCCCCGGACCGCAAACGAATAGGGTTAATGCAATTGGAGTTCCACCATTGATCTCAGCGACCGCGAAAACTATGAATTCGACAGTAATATTGGTCATTTTCTACTACTTTTACATGTCCCGGTAAACGCCCCCAGAGACCACCTGGTTCGAATTTTGAAAAATAAAAACTCTTCACCATGGTCTGGGGCATGGTCCAAGGTGACCAAAATTTGGTAACTCTCGGTCTACTCGTCTGGTCTCCAGGCCGCACACAGACAGACAGACAAACACACAAACAAACTCTTTATTTTATTTATATTAGATTGTTTTATTTAATATGTTGGACAAAAATGTTCGTTTGTCTGGCAACAAGGGCGCCGATCCTGCCCTCCCCCCAAAGCTCATGTGGACCCCCCTATTATATTTATGAATATACAATATTTGGCATAAAATTGAGTGCAATTTGTCTTAAAATCCTAATATGTATACCTTCTGCATCTGAATGCCCCCCCCCCCAAAAAATACAGAGAAATCGGCGCCCTTGTCTGGCAATAGCTATGATTTAGCAGAAGAAGAAATATAAAACTGCCACGATTAATTTCGATTCGTAAATGTTTTTATTTTCGGACGCTAGAGGAAAAATATTTGTTGATACATCGTAGTTTGGTTGCTATGGTAACGGAGCTCGTTACTAAGGTTGTGCTTATAAATAAATTGATGTAATGCAGAAATACGTCATATAAGTTAAAAAGTGTATGGAATTGCTATGAAGCAATTATTAATTATTTGGAAATAAGTATAGTGCTCCCAAAAGATTAAAATACTGTTTGGTTATTTGAATTATCTTCCTAATAAGTAGTAAAAAGGTTCAATAAGTATATACTACAATAAATCTCCATCTTTTTGAAAATAATATTTGAACTGATGCCTGATTTTATAAATTTTTGGGACTTAAAAATGGTAATTTGGCTGATGCTCATTATAACTTTGCAGCATTGTTTGAGGCATGTGAATTTGGGGTTCTAAAAGCTTTTAGCATTGCATTAAAGGCCAGTTCATAATATTTGCACTGGTGTTTTCCTCACATCTGTACCTCTTTCTATTTCTGAAATATTGTATTTCGCGTGCACCCTGATATTCTCATGATTTGCCCTACGCCATATTGGGAATATGATCACCGTGGACATATGAAATGTAATGCGACCTTTTCCAATCGTACCATTGTATTTACGAAACACGTACCAATATGTGTGCAAACTATCTTAATTTTCAAAAATGGTAGTGCAACACCATCGTTCGATTTCCGCTGAAAAGTCATTGTTTTCTGTAAAGATGATGCTCAGATAATTGAGATGAATCTCCAGCGTAACTAGTTCTCCAAAGCTATCACAAAAATATTAAATTTTTTGGTAAGTTGGTTGGTTTGCAATTTAGCATCCCTTATTATCAAGGCTATGTAAGCCATAAAACCTACAGTTTAAAGTAGAATCCGAACCACTGTAACACATCCACAAATGTTAAGACGCTCCCACCGATAACTGAATTCGGGATCCCGTGCACCAAGCTGTTCAATTATCTGCTAGGCGGGTATTCTACACTGAGAATAATCCGTTATCCGGACAGCGGTATATTGTACAAATACACGGAATCCTCTTGCTTACTACAGAAATCAGTATGGAGCATATGTTATCCATATGCTACATACGCACTGCCCTTAGATGTTACATCATGCCATTGCAGGACGTCTGATATCTAAAAGTTTACCGTATATCACATGCATATTCTTATGTTACATTCCTCAGTTATGTGTTATACAGAATATGCCCATTTGTATGTGAGATCCT
Organism: Thermobia domestica; assembly: GCF_964235325.1. Classification (NCBI taxonomy): domain Eukaryota; kingdom Metazoa; phylum Arthropoda; class Insecta; order Zygentoma; family Lepismatidae; genus Thermobia; species Thermobia domestica. The sequence goes on along the minus strand of NC_137456.1, from coordinate 277,227,569 downwards.
GATCGCCTGTATTGTTTCGTACGAAAAGTACGTATAGATGAAACACTTATGCGGAAAGAATTATGAAACATGCATTTTCAGTATACGTCTGCTGTACGTTAAGTCCAAAACGTACAGGAATTACGCATGTTACCCACCTTTTTAATTAAGCCACCTTCTTTTTTTTCTCAGTGTAGGGCTTGGATTTGAATCTTCAGAACCTTTTCTGACACATTCGATCTATATTGCAGGAAATATAGATGTTTCAACTTGAGTCCATGTCTCTGAATTATATCTGAAAAGTGCATTATATGGATTATACTTAAGAAGAATATAAAACAAAAAATAATATTTAGGGATAAGCGTAGCATCATTTATAGGCGCTACAGGAGAAAGTGGAACCTTTCTTTAGAAAATCCTGGAGCCTACAAGGATGATGATGATGATGATAAATACGCATCATTTAGCCGAACGTCGTCTACCGAGCCATGATTCTTACTGAACTGTACACCCAGAAAATTTGATTTTTTTTTTTTAAAATGGAACCTTATCGGTGTTGAATAACGTGCGCCTGTTTGATTTTTATCAGTTTGATTTCTATGGGAAATCTCTTTTTGTCGTCTTTGAAACCCGTTAACTACAATTTTAATCCTTTGATTATTATATATTGATTTCTGCTTCAAATCTATTTAAATGACCTTCATTTCGCGAAAATTAAAATAGATTTTGTTATACTTGATTTTATATTTATTAATTTACTTAATTTACGAAATATTAAATTTAAAATATCATGGAAATTCATTTTGAAAATGGAACAGGTATTTGACTAGACTTTTAAGAAACTATCAATTAAATCGCATACAGTACATTTAAAACAAGAGACACAAATAATTCCCCATAAAAATCAATAGTCTTTAAAAAATTAAATGAAATGAAATCTTTCAGTTTAACGTCCCACGATTATGTCCTTTAGGCTAAGGGAGACGATGATTAAGGCAAGTAACTGATAATGGAAGAATTGGTGGAATGAGAAAGTGAGAGAAAACGGGAGTACGCCGAGATAGGGATGCGAACGAGACAAGATTTGTGGCTGTCTCGTCTCGAAAATGTGCTGTAAAAGTGATGTCTCGACTCGAAAAATGTATATTTCTCTATTGGAAGAGCCGTGTCTCGACTCGAATTTTGTCAGGAAAATCCTATCTCGACTCGAATTTTGTCAGGAAAATCCTGTCTCGACTCGTCTCGTGCGCATCCCTACCCCGAGAAAACACACAGGTAGGATGTTGTCCACCACAAACTTACTTGACCAGGGAGTCCACGTACCAGAGATAAGCACTCTACAACTGGGCCATCATGCCTCCTCTGAAAAAAAAAAGAAGCGTAAATATTCAACATTATTAAAATACAGAGTGTTTCAAAACAACACTGAGACGCTTGGGAGGCGATTCCTGACACCAAGACAAGACAAAAATAATAGACCAAACCTGGATGCACAAATGCTTCCTTTTGGAGTTATAAGCTACCGAAAACATGTAAAAAAAATGAACTTTAAAGGTACATAGCTCTAATATTATGGGATCTACCGAAGTCGGGTCAAGACTTCACTTAAGAATTGGTATGTGCCCTATCCAAATATCCAAGTCTTAGAATCCTGCGGTACTTCCGCAACAATTTTTATAGAAGTAGTTGGTGAGTACTTTAAATTATATGCTCGTAGCCAAACTCTCTCTATAAAAATTGTTGGATGAGTACCTTAGGATCCTGAAATATGTATAGTACACATGTTAGTTCCTAAGTGAAGTCTTGACCCGACTACGGTAGGCCCCATAGTTTTGGAGCTATGGACCTTAAAAGTTCATTTTTTCATGTTTTTGGCAGCTTATAACTCAGAAAGGAAGCATTTGTGCACCCAGGTTTGTCTATACTTTTTGTCTTATCTTGGTGTCAGAAATCACCTGTCGAACGTTGTCGATGTTGTTTTGCAACACCTTGTATAGATTTTTCTCTACCAAAAGAATTTGTAGATCTAATAACTACATCTTTGAAAACGAGTTAGTTTGATACAGTTGATCTTTTTTTTCTTTAATTACCGATTCGTTGCTACGTTGTGGTTTTACTATCATGTCCTGTTTACACGAACGCTACACCTTTTTAAAGCAGAAAAATCAACGTTTTTTTCTCGCGAAGGCCTTTGATAGCCGTTGCATGAGAGGAAACAGAACAACCCTTCCCTTGTTTCGTATCCACTTCATCCAGCAGCTTTGTAACCTCCATCACATGTTGTTGTAAGTGATCGCCTATTGTTTGGGGAAATAACTGCCTACGGAAGGCTAAGCTTCAAATCTTCATTAAACCTTCCACCCTGATTAACGTTAGCTATATATATACACACATATATACTACTACATAAAGGGTGTAATAAGCAAAGGGAAAGTTAATTGAAGTGGCCTCGTACTGGACAAGTACTGAAAAACGAATATATCCTAGTTTTGTGTTTACAATATTATCTTACATGGCTTTTGAACAACATATGATATTGCACGTGATTGTAAAGAGGATGGATTAATTGTAATATATTTTCCATTTCATTTCACTATGTCCAGCAATAAAAACTTCAGAGATGGTTATAATAAAACTAGCGATTTCTTGCACTGAAGAAGCAAGTGAGTATATACCGTATTTATTCCTTTATAAGCGCCCTCGTTTCTCAGTGTACGGCAAAAATTCTCGAGGAGCAATTATAATCGCATAATACGTTTTTGAACAATTGGTAAATACCAATAGATATTTTATTATCCTTTTTTTAGCTCCTGGCGTAAACATACGGGAGCTTATAGTTTCACTCCAGCTGTATGTAGGGGAGAGGAAAGTGTGTGTATGTGTCTGTGCGTAGTACTTTATTTCTGAGTAACTAGTGGCCGGATCTAAACCACATTTTGTAGACAAGTATCTCATCGTCTAAGGAATAAAGACCGCTATATTTGGTGGCCGGGCTTGGCCAGGTACACGCTCGGCTCGGATTATATGTGATACTTTACTTCTCGGTAACTAGTGGACGAATATAAACGAAAATTGGTGGCAAGTAGCACAGCAAGACATAGTGTGTGTGTGTAATAACTTCTGCATGCCGGGAACTTCTCAAGGCGGTGTACAACCCCTTCCTTCCATTCCTCCTCCTTTAGATGTCGAATCTCTAAAAGTCCTCCCTTACTGATTCTTTACGTCATTGGTTTCCAATCGGTGTGTCGCGATATATTGATGTGTTGCGCGGACACGTAAGGTGTGTCACAAAATTTTAGGAATTAAAAATCATGAAGCATTTAATAATCAGTTAAAATTAATTTTGAGACAGAGTGTATCAGTCAGAGCCTCCAGCGGTAGTAATAATGCACAGCGCTACATTAGAGTCACTATTTAATAAAAACTTATAGTCTTAAGTTACCGTAATTTTTATAAGTATTGATAATAAAATCAAGTAAGTGTGTCGTGATGTAATAGACATTTAGTGTCACATTAGAAGATAGAAAGGTTGGGAATCACTACCAATACAAAATCTATACTGTCCAAATTTCAAATTTCTAGATAAAAGTAGTCATTGGCAGTATAATATGACATTGATCAGTCAGGTATGATTTCTTCTTGTAGTATAAAGATATACAGGGTGTTAATGAACTATACGGACAAACTTTAGGAGGTGATGATTCCTCACATCAAAATAAGAGAAAAAGTTCATATGGACCTATGGCGAAAAGTGCTTAGTTTTAGAGCTAGGGCTGTTCAAAATCGCCAAATCTCAAGAGGCCCTATTACGAATTCAAGAGTCTGTGGATAGTGGTTCTTATCAGCGTAAAGGAAATCATGCATACGCAATCCAAAAATACATATTCCATTAGTTCAATGGGTGTACAGATTATTCCTTGCACGGTGAAATTCCCAGACATGCCATCAACCGAATTTTGAGATATGATCTGACTTTATGATTTGTCCAAAGTAGGCAAACGATAAGCCTTGATAGCAATAAACACGGAATCCTTTAGTGTGATGTCGGAAGTGTTAAGGATCGTCAGCAGCACGGTCTCTCGTACTCGGGAAAACGCATGGTACGATGTTTTCTTTCACGCTTATAAGTGAAGAAAATGTGAAATATACCGTGACGAAATACATATCATCACACGTTATTCCCAACACAAAGAAACACGAAGCTGCCGGTTCCTAAGACTTACGCCTTCCTTCCGAAGCAATATATCGTACTTAACATTCGCTCATTTGCTCTGACTAATTTTAACACCAAGAATAGGCTACATTGAAAAGCCTTTATAAAAAAATGCCATGTATATTTGTTTATAACTTCTTTTCGTTACAAAGTTAGTGCTCTGAAGCCCTTCTCAAACACTTATGTTCATGCAAAGGCTTCTATTGCTTTCAATATCTAATAAATATGCAAAGAATACAAGCAGTATCCCGCATATTATTCATACGTAAAAGAATATGATATTAATAACAGTGTACTATGAAAGAAAAAATAAATTTCCAAGCAGAAATAGTACAATATGACATAAAAATAACATGCCTTCTCTGCTTGTTTAGTGGATAGTGCATCTACCTTTGATGCACGTGGTCCCGGGATATACTCCCGGTGGGAGGGAACAAAAATTTAATTTCACAATCATTCATTTTTATTAACCATTCGTTTCCTGTAGCGTAAAAGACATAACCGTGAGACATTAAATTTAAAAAATGCATTTCATTTCTTCATAGAAATAACAAGAAG